>NC_137098.1:2178597-2711097 GCF_949357685.1 Gobio gobio
CAGCCGGGACTCTTGTGTGAGTGCACAGCTTTGAGCATGCTCAAGCTGCGTGCTCTTCTGTCCTTGTGTTTTGTGTGCGGGGCGTGGTGTTCGGATCCCAGCACTTCAGTCTAGTTTGGGTTTCAGTTTTGTGTTGGGATTCGGACATTCATGCTCCGTGTGTTTGTCTTGTCACGTGAGCGTGTGCTCTTCTGTCTGTGTAGCACACGGTTCATGTTTACATCGGCCGTGTGCTTTCATGTTATGTTTTGTCTTATGTTGTGTAGCACGTGGTTGGTGTTTTTCACTGGCTACGTGCTACGTCATGTTGTCATGTTTTGTGTGAACATGCAGCTGATGAGTTTTCATTTGCTGCATGTTCATGTCATGTTTGGTGTGAGCACATGTCTTGTTAAGTGTTTCTTTGTGCCATGTGCTCGTGTCTGTTGTCTAACCCCGCCCACCTTGTTTCCTGATTATTGGTTCATTTGCCCCACCTGTCTTCCCTCGTTACCCTCTTTTGTTTGTTCCCTATTTAATCTCCTTGTGTTTGCAGTCCAGTGCGGAATCGTCATCGAATGTACCTCTTGTTTCCCTGCTCCCGTCAAGTCATGCCAAGCCAAGCCAAGCCAAGCCAAGCCAAGCCAAGTCTGTTTTTCCCCCTCGGGGTAGTTTTGTTTTGTCTTGTTTTTTGTTTTATTATTATCATTAAAAAGCCCTTTCCTCTGCATCATTGAGTCCTCGCTCCTTTCCCTTCAACAACCCTGACAGATACTGATAACATAAAAAATTTACATATATACCGATATATCATGCATAATATATATATATCAGTGATGCGCGGGTTGATCCAAAATGAGCGGGTGCCCGCGGCCACCCGCGGTTGCCCGCGGTTACGAGTCATCCAAAAATATTTTTAATGATATTCGGGTCACGGTCGGTCGGATTGTCAATAAATCCTTATTTACCTTTTGAATGTTGAGCGTTATTAACTTTTGAATAAATGCTGACGCGGGACAAAATGCCCGATTTCCCAAAACGTTGAACTGAGCAATGCCATTGTACCATTTTAATAGGCTACTTTTAAACGCATTTAAAGTCAGTTTTATGTATTTTCTGAGAGGGGGCGGGATTTTTGTTGGGAAAGTCGGGGGAGAGACGCACACTTCGATTAGACTGGATAAACACATGCAGCATCTTAATTGTTAAGAAAATTAAACGAAATAAATGAATAAATCAAGCCTGTATTACATAACACTAGGCTATATCATACAGCATTCAGAAAAATAACAGTTTGCGCTCCTAAGGGCTTTCACACTTTTCCAAATGTTTTCCAAATGTGGGCTGATGAATTCTTCAAGCCGGGTCGAAACATAAACATCGCGTTCATCAATAATATGCATCTGGAGCTGAAATGGAAAATGATGGGCCGCCTCAAGAACTTCCTGCTCTCGCTGCTGCACCTCTGAGCGCACCACGCCAGGGCCTGAAACATTTTCTCAATTGCCCAATGAGCTACGATGAGCATTTACTACTTTTAAAAAATGCGGGTCAGGAAGCGGGTCGGGTACAATATTTTCTTCTTTTTTTTTGCGGTCCGAGTTGCGGGCGGGTTAGTTGAAAACGTCGGTCGGGTGCGGGTTGTTTATACATTGACCCGCGCATCACTGATATATATATATATATATTATTTTATGTTTTGTTATCCTAAACCATCAAAATGCCAGGTGGTGCAACTGTCTGAACAAATGAACAGACTAAGAAATCTATTTAAAATGGTATCTTAGTAATAGCAAATTTTAAACTAAATAATATGGCATCATTGTAGGTTTGAAACCTTTCATAGGAACACATTTTATGAATATCAGTAGTTTTAAAGCTGTTGAGATAATTGAATTGAATAATTGAGCACAACTGCAAACATGCAAAAAAAAAATATATTTTTAATTTACAAGGTGATTCTCAAACTGTTCTTGAATAATGTGTGGACGAATCTGATGATGTGCGACCCCAAAATGGATATGAGGCTAAATTTTCATAACATTTTCACGTGTTCAGGCCAAAAATTGTTTGTGCTATAGCCATCACGACTTGAGTGCACCTGCATAGTTTCAAAACAGTTTTTTGTGAAGTGTTTTTCTTGTGTTTGTAAAGGGCTTGAGCCCTTAATCACTGCTTGATGCTATAATTAAGTGCTTGGGCCTTATTTATTTCCTTAGGATAATTTTTTACCAACTTGCAGCAGGAAGTCTGTCACTTACAACATACTTTGAAATATTCCTCTTATACTCACCCAAATCACTTCTAACTTGGTCAGAATAATGTCAAGACATGGCTGATGTAAAATTGTGAAAAGATTCTTGATATCTTAATTAGTGTTGCCATGGTGATGTATCAAATGTTAATAAACTTTTCTTTGTATATACGGGTGTTTTTGAGGTTTTTGGTACTCTTCAAATCTCATGAAATTTAGCACACACATCAGAGTTGTTGTTGGTCGTGTAGCTAAGACATGAGTGTGTGTGTGGGGGGGGGGGGTGGGGGGGGGGCGCTGTAGCGCCAACTTTTGACTAAAAAAGTGGGGTAAGTTTTACTTACAGTCACGAAACTCTGTAAATATATTGTTCTCATCAAGCCAGACAACGTTTAATTTTTATTAGCTCCACCCAACAGGAACTTTTTTTCTTGTTATTTAATGTGGAATTTTGGATTGCAGGCTCTGAACTTTCAAATACTCCTCCAAGGGGATTCATACAATTCTCACCATTATGCCAAGACATTAAAGATGTTAAATTGCCAAAGGAGTCTTGTATCTTATATATGCATTGTCTGATTTAGATCAAATTGGTGATGTATGTTTGGATCATATAGATGTGGCTATTGTGAGTCATGGTCATAGCGTAGTAAAAGTTATCGGCTCGGGTTATGTATATAACCCTTGTTCCCTGAGAAAGGGAACGAGCACTGCATCGGAACGACGAATTTGGGGACACTCCCTAAGCAACAGCGCGTCTGAAGTATGAATGAAATCAGGCCAATCCTGATTGGTGTTGCATATGGCTAGGGAACGAAGGCATACGCGCGTTACCCTGATCATACGGAACGGGTTCCCCCTGGGGGAAAACCCCTTGGTCTTCAGCCACCACTGTAGAGGTCTCATGTGCAGCAGGCCAAAAGGTATTACGCTGGACGCTGCTGCCATGTGACCCAGCACCCTTTGGAAGTGCTTGACAGTGACGCTGCGGCCTAGCCTTAATCCTGAGACCATCGCCCGCGTGGTCTCGACTCGCGCGGGAGCTAGTTGTGCCCGCATCGATGTCGAATCCCACACGACTCCCAGGAACGTTGTTCTCTGGGATGGCGTCAACACACTTTTCTTGGTGTTGAGTCTCAGCCCCAAGCCTTTTATGTGGGCCAGAACGACATCTCGATGCCGAACCGCCATATCGTACGATTGGGCCAGAATGAGCCAATCGTCGATATAATTCAGCACACGGATGCCCTGGAGTCTCATTGGAGCCAGAGCTGCATCCATGCACTTTGTGAACGTGCGTGGGGAAAGAGCTAGACCAAAGGGAAGCACTCGATATTGGTACGCCTCGCCCCCGAAAGCGAACCTCAATAGCTTCCTGTGACACGGAAGGATGGATATATGGAAGTATGCGTCCTTCAGATCTATCGTGACGAACCAGTCCTCGGACCGGATCTGACTCACGATGGTGGGAATGGTGAGCATTTTGAACCTGAACCTCACCAGAGATCGGTTCAAATACCTCAGATCCAGAATAGGACGCAACCCTCCATCCTTCTTTGGAACTATGAAGTACCGGCTGTATAACCCGGACTCCCTCTCTGGTGGGGGAACATACTCTATGGCCCCCTTTACCAGCAAGGATTTTACTTCCTGTTCCATTGCCCGAACCCGCTCTGGTTCCACTACAGTCCATGTCACTCCACAGAATTTTGGTGGAGGATGACTGAACTGCAGTCTGTAACCCTTTTCTACAGTACGCAGGACCCACGTAGAAATACTCGGAAGGCGTTTCCACGCGCCGAGATAATCTACTAAGGGAACCAGCCTCTCGAGGCTGGCCTCGGGTGTCAACCGAGCCTCGTCCCCCTGAAGCGGCGGACCGGCAGGGAGCAGTTGGGGACGATTTTCGGTGTGCGGACGCGTTAACTGCCAAGTCGCAAGTCCTCCCGGAGGCGGCTGGAGCAGTGAACGTCCGCGAGAAATCGATGTGGCCCGAAGCGTCTGTGACGGCGGGATTACCACATCGATTTCCCGAGAGCGCCGCGGCGGGGACAACCGCTCTTTGAAGTCCAGCCGAAGCTAGGACTTCTTCCCAGCAGCCTTCCTAGCCTGAAGGACGTTTCTCAAATCACCCACAGGTGCGGAAGCCTGCTGGTGCGAGCGCCGCCTCTGTTGCCAAGCTCCAGGAGGAGGGGCTCGAGAGGCGACGCTCTGCTTTTGCACCTGCCGGTGCGAGGAACTGGTGGACGGCTGAGGCTGCCCGCTGGAGGCAGCCTTCCCTTTGGAGCGATGAGGGAGGTAATGGCGGAAGGCCGCTGACTGCTTCCTCGCCTCCTGGAATCTGTCGACGACGGTATTAACAGCGTCGCCGAACAGTCCAGAAGGCGAGATCGGGGAGTCTAGGAGGAAGGTTTTATCCTTCTCCTTCATCCCCGAGAAATTCAGCCACAAATGTCTCTCCACAGTCACCATGGATGCCATGGAGCGGCCCACAGCACGGGCCGTCTCCTTGGTGATGCGGAGAGACAAATCCGCGGCCTTCCGGAGCTCCAATATGTCCCCTGGAGAGGGACCCTCACCCTCATCTAACTCCTTCAGGAGGTCGGCCTGGTAGGCTTGCAAAATGGATAGAGTATGCAAGGAACTACCAGCCCGCCCAGCCGCCATATAGGCTCTGCCCACCAAGGCTGAGGTGTCCCTGCAGGGCTTGGTGGGCAGTACCGGGGCTTTCAGCGACGATGCAGATTCGGGAGGTAGTATATATAGGGGGTTCGTGGACAAAAGCCCATGTTAATCGATTGCCATTGGGCGCATAATGACTGCGAGGGATCGTAGTGCCAATTGGGAGTCCAAATGCCTGCTTTTTAATTGACCAAACTGACGTTTCGTGATTACCCCTTGCCCGCAGATTGCCCCGGGACAGGGGGTATTTGTACCATATAGGGGGCGCTGTCGAGGGCAAATACCCCCCCCCCCCCACATCCACGAACCCACTATTTGTCCAATTACCCACTAAAGTGGGCAAATGACCCCAGGACCCCCGCTGACCCACCCCCCCACCCCCCCCACGTCCACGAACCCACTATTTGTCCAATTACCCACTAAAGTGGGCAAATGACCCCAGGACCCCCGCTGACCCACCCCCCACCCCCCCCACATCCACGGACCAACTATTTGTCCGATTACCCACTAATTTTACGGACCGCCCCTGTTCGGACACGGAAGGTCGTTGGATCTTGAGATCTGAGATCCGGAGGCTCAGTGGGCCCCCAACTCGGGGCCTCGAATCGCGGAGCTCTGCAACATTCCAATTTTTTTCCCTACACCCTAGGGTCACGCCCTTTGGGTATGTTGCTCAGGGCCCCCCCAGGAGCCACTGTGCAAAATCTGGGGCCCCTGGGACCTTTCTGTAAAAATCCCACCTACCCATTAAACTAATGCGTTTGCCATAGTGGGTTCACGGATGTGTACGAAACGGCTTGGGAAAGGCCGATTGACTAGGGGAGGCCATTTTTCTTCTCGCCACGTTCCCCTGAGTCGGGCGGTCAAGTTTGGTGGCCTTTCGACCTCGTTCAGGGGTCAAAAGGTCAATAAAGGGACGAACGTCCACCAAAGGCCTACGCGTTTAATGGGAGCAATGCGGGGCTCCCATACGGAGATGGAGGGTCGTGGCCCCTTGAGGTTTGAGATTCCTACTCTCCAGGGGCCCCCGACTGATGGACCTGAAGCACGAAACTCTAGGACCTTCCTGAAAAAAGTGCCCCTCCCCCACCATCAAACCATTTTTGACTCAAAAGGCTTTTAGATGGTATGAGTGTTAGAGGCCTGAGGTCAATATTAGGGTTAGAAGTTGAAAAAGAGTTCTCTTTGCTCTAGGGCCACGCCCTTTGGGTATGTTGCTCAGGGCCCCCCCAGGAGCCACTGTGCCAAATCTGGGGCCCCTGGGACCTTTCTGTAAAAATCCCACCCACCCATTAAACTAATGCGTTTGCCACAGTGGGTTCACGGATGTGTACGAAACGGCTTGGGAAGGGCCGATCGACTAGGGGACGCCATTTTTCTTCTCACCACGTTCCCCTGAGTCGGGCGGTCAAGTTTGGTGGCCCTTCGACCTCGTTCAGGGGTCAAAAGGTCAAAAAAGGGACGAACGACCACCATATTAGGGTTAGAAGTTGAAAAGGATTTCTCTTTGCTCTAGGGCCACGCCCTTTGGGTATGTTGCTCAGGGCCCCCCCAGGAGCCACTGTGCCAAATCTGGGGCCCCTGGGACCTTTCTGTAAAAATCCCACCCACCCATTAAACTAATGCGTTTGCCACAGTGGGTTCACGGATGTGTACGAAACGGCTTGGGAAGGGCCGATCGACTAGGGGAGGCCCTTTTTCTTCTCGCCACGTTCCCCTGAGTCAGGCGGTCAAGTTTGGTGGCCCTTCGACCTCGTTCAGGGGTCAAAAGGTCAAAAAAGGGACGAACGTCCACCAATAGCCTACACGTTTAATGGGAGCGAGGCGGGGCTCCCATACGGAGGAGGAAGGTCGTGGCGACTTGATGTTGGGGATTCCGAATCTCCAGGGGCCCCCGACTGACGGGGCCAGAGCCCGAAACCCTGGCATGTTCCTGACAGAAGTGCCCCAATTTTATCCAACTTTGACTCAAAAGGCTCTTAGATGGTATGAGTGTTAGAGGCCTGAGGTCAATATTAGGGTTAGAAGTTGAAAAAGAGTTCTCTTTGCTCTAGGGCCACGCCCTTTAGGTATGTTGCTCAGGGCCCCCCCAGGAGCCACTGTGCCAAATCTGGGGCCCCTGGGACCTTTCTGTAAAAATCCCACCCACCCATTAAACTAATGCGTTTGCCACAGTGGGTTCACGGATGTGTACGAAACGGCTTGGGAAGGGCCGATCGACTAGGGGACGCCATTTTTCTTCTCGCCACGTTCCCCTGAGTCGGGCGGTCAAGTTTGGTGGCCCTTCGACCTCGTTCAGGGGTCAAAGGGTCAAAAAAGGGACGAACGACCACCATATTAGGGTTAGAAGTTGAAAAGGATTTCTCTTTGCTCTAGGGCCACGCCCTTTGGGTATGTTGCTCAGGGCCCCCCCAGGAGCCACTGTGCCAAATCTGGGGCCCCTGGGACCTTTCTGTAAAAATCCCACCCACCCATTAAACTAATGCGTTTGCCACAGTGGGTTCACGGATGTGTACGAAACGGCTTGGGAAGGGCCGATCGACTAGGGGAGGCCCTTTTTCTTCTCGCCACGTTCCCCTGAGTCAGGCGGTCAAGTTTGGTGGCCCTTCGACCTCGTTCAGGGGTCAAAAGGTCAAAAAAGGGACGAACGTCCACCAATAGCCTACACGTTTAATGGGAGCGAGGCGGGGCTCCCATACGGAGGAGGAAGGTCGTGGCGACTTGATGTTGGGGATTCCGAATCTCCAGGGGCCCCCGACTGACGGGGCCAGAGCCCGAAACCCTGGCATGTTCCTGACAGAAGTGCCCCAATTTTATCCAACTTTGACTCAAAAGGCTCTTAGATGGTATGAGTGTTAGAGGCCTGAGGTCAATATTAGGGTTAGAAGTTGAAAAAGAGTTCTCTTTGCTCTAGGGCCACGCCCTTTAGGTATGTTGCTCAGGGCCCCCCCAGGAGCCACTGTGCCAAATCTGGGGCCCCTGGGACCTTTCTGTAAAAATCCCACCCACCCATTAAACTAATGCGTTTGCCACAGTGGGTTCACGGATGTGTACGAAACGGCTTGGGAAGGGCCGATCGACTAGGGGACGCCATTTTTCTTCTCGCCACGTTCCCCTGAGTCGGGCGGTCAAGTTTGGTGGCCCTTCGACCTCGTTCAGGGGTCAAAAGGTCAAAAAAGGGACGAACGACCACCATATTAGGGTTAGAAGTTGAAAAGGATTTCTCTTTGCTCTAGGGCCACGCCCTTTGGGTATGTTGCTCAGGGCCCCCCCAGAAGCCACTGTGCCAAATCTGGGGCCCCTGGGACCTTTCTGTAAAAATCCCACCCACCCATTAAACTAATGCGTTTACCACAGTGGGTTCGCGGATGTGTACGAAACGGCTTGGGAAGGGCCGATCGACTAGGGGGCGCCCTTTTTCTTCTCGCCACGTCCCCCCGAGTCAGGCGTAAAAGTTTGGTGGCCCTTCGACCTCGTTCAGGGGTCAAAAGGTCAAAAAAGGGACCGAAGCCCACCAGAGGCCTGCACGTTTAATGGGTTGGAGGCGGGGCTGAAAAAGATTTCTCTTTGCTCTAGGGCCACGCCCTTTGGGTATGTTGATCAGGGCCCTCCCAGAAGCCACTGTGCCAAATCTGGGGCCCCTGGGACCTTTCTGTAAAAATCCCACCTACCCATTAAACTAATGCGTTTGCCATAGTGGGTTCATGGATGTGTACGAAACGGCTTGGGAAGGGCCGATCGACTAGGGGACGCCATTTTTCTTCTCGACACGTTCCCCTGAGTCAGGCGGTCAAGTTTGGTGGCCCTTCGACCTCGTTCAGGGGTCAAAAGGTCAAAAAAGGGACCGAAGCCCACCACAGGCCTGCACGTTTAATGGGTTGGAGGCGGGGCTGAAAAAGATTTCTCTTTGCTCTAGGGCCACGCCCTTTGGGTATGTTGATCAGGGCCCTCCCAGGAGCCAATGTGCCAAATCTGGGGCCCCTGGGACCTTTCTGTAAAAATCCCACCTACCCATTAAACTAATGCGTTTGCCATAGTGGGTTCATGGATGTGTACGAAACGGCTTGGGAAGGGCCGATCGACTAGGGGAGGCCATTTTTCTTCTCGACACGTTCCCCTGAGTCAGGCGGTCAAGTTTGGTGGCCCTTCGACCTCGTTCAGGGGTCAAAAGGTCAAAAAAGGGACCGAAGCCCACCACAGGCCTGCACGTTTAATGGGTTGGAGGCGGGGCTGAAAAAGATTTCTCTTTGCTCTAGGGCCACGCCCTTTGGGTATGTTGATCAGGGCCCTCCCAGGAGCCAATGTGCCAAATCTGGGGCCCCTGGGACCTTTCTGTAAAAATCCCACCTACCCATTAAACTAATGCGTTTGCCATAGTGGGTTCATGGATGTGTACGAAACGGCTTGGGAAGGGCCGATCGACTAGGGGAGGCCATTTTTCTTCTCGACACGTTCCCCTGAGTCAGGCGGTCAAGTTTGGTGGCCCTTTGACCTCGTTCAGGGGTCAAAAGGTCAAAAAAGGGACCGAAGCCCACCACAGGCCTGCACGTTTAATGGGTTGGAGGCGGGGCTGAAAAAGATTTCTCTTTGCTCTAGGGCCACGCCCTTTGGGTATGTTGATCAGGGCCCTCCCAGGAGCCAATGTGCCAAATCTGGGGCCCCTGGGACCTTTCTGTAAAAATCCCACCTACCCATTAAACTAATGCGTTTGCCATAGTGGGTTCATGGATGTGTACGAAACGGCTTGGGAAGGGCCGATCGACTAGGGGAGGCCATTTTTCTTCTCGACACGTTCCCCTGAGTCAGGCGGTCAAGTTTGGTGGCCCTTTGACCTCGTTCAAGGGTCAAAAGGTCAAAAAAGGGACGAACGTCCACCAAATGCCAGCACGTTTAATGGGTTGGAGGCGGGGCTGCCGTTCGGAGGAGGAAGGTCGTGGCGCTTTGAGATTGGAGATTCCCACTCTCCAGGGGCCCCCGAATGATAGACAAGAGCACAAGAATGGTGGCCCTAGACCCTTCCAGACCCCAACGGGAGCCCAAAACACATGACGTCCAATTCCCAATTAAGTAGTGGCCGCCAAATAATTGGTCCACGGAGACTGTCATTTCTATGCAAATTAAGCACTCAAATGAGTTGAAAGTTACATCAATGTGTTCAGTTGAGTGTGCCAAGTACAGTAGATGTGTTTAATTGACAATAAATGTTAATTATCATCCATAAACACTGACTCCATGGACCACTTATTTGGCACCCATTACTTCAATGAGAAGTGGGACGTCTGTGTTTTGGGCTCCCGTTCGGCTCTGGAAGGTACTAGGGCCCCCAAACTTGCGCTCCTGTCTATGTCTCGATGTCCTCTACCAGAATCCAGAGTTTGGAGAAGATCGGAGAAACTCCAAAATTACCCTCCAATACCCCTTACAGTTTTTTGGGGTCGGAAAATAAAGTTGCTCCGATTATCTCCAAACTCTGGATTCCGATAGGGGGCGCTGAGGCGTAGATATGAGCACAAGAATGGTGGCCCTAGACCCTTCCAGACCCCCACGGGAGCCCAAAACACATGACGTCCAATTCCCAATTAAGTAGTAGCCGCCAAATAATTGGTCCACGGAGACTGTCATTTCTATGCAAATTAAGCATTCAAATGAGTTGAAAGTTACATCAATGTGTTCAGTTGAGTGTGCCAAGTACAGTAGAGGTGTTTAATTGACAATAAATGTTAAGTAGCATCCATAAACACTGACTCCATGGACCACTTATTTGGCGCCCACTGCTTCAATGAGAAGTGGGACGTCTTTGCTTTTCCAGCTCCGAATGTCCGAAAGTTGCTCCGATTGTCTCCAAACTCTGGATTCCGATAGGGGGCGCTGAGGCGTAGATAGGAGCACAAGAATGGTGGCCCTAGACCCTTCCAGACCCCAACGGGAGCCCAAAACACATGACGTCCAATTCCCAATTAAGTAGTGGCCGCCAAATAATTGGTCCACGGAGACTGTCATTTCTATGCAAATTAAGCACTCAAATGAGTTGAAAGTTACATCAATGTGTTCAGTTGAGTGTGCCAAGTACAGTAGATGTGTTTAATTGACAATAAATGTTAATTATCATCCATAAACACTGACTCCATGGACCACTTATTTGGCACCCATTACTTCAATGAGAAGTGGGACGTCTGTGTTTTGGGCTCCCGTTCGGCTCTGGAAGGTACTAGGGCCCCCAAACTTGCGCTCCTGTCTATGTCTCGATGCCCTCTACCAGAATCCAGAGTTTGGAGAAGATCGGAGAAACTCCAAAATTACCCTCCAAAAACACCAAAGGGATACCCCTTACAGTTTTTTGGGGTCGGAAAATAAAGTTGCTCCGATTGTCTCCTAACTCTGGATTCTGATAGGGGGCGCTGAGGCGTAGATATGAGCACAAGAATGGTGGCCCTAGACCCTTCCAGACCCCAACGGGAGCCCAAAACACATGACGTCCCAATTCCCAATTAAGCAGTAGCCAAATAAGTGGTCCACGGAGACTGTCATTTCTATGCAAATTAAGCACTCAAATGAGTTGAAAGTTACATCAATGTGTTCAGTTGAGTGTGCCAAGTACAGTAGAGGTGTTTAATTGACAATAAATGTTAAGTATCATCCATAAACACTGACTCCATGGACCACTTATTTGGCGCCCACTGCTTCAATGAGAAGTGGGACGTCTTTGCATTTCCAGCTCCGAATGTCCGAAAGTTGCTCCGATTGTCTCCAAACTCTGGATTCCGATAGGGGGCGCTGAGGCGTAGATAGGAGCACAAGAATGGTGGCCCTAGACCCTTCCAGACCCCCACGGGAGCCCAAAACACATGACGTCCAATTCCCAATTAAGTAGTGGCCGCCAAATAATTGGTCCACGGAGACTGTCATTTCTATGCAAATTAAGCACTCAAATGAGTTGAAAGTTACATCAATGTGTTCAGTTGAGTGTGCCAAGTACAGTAGATGTGTTTAATTGACAATAAATGTTAATTATCATCCATAAACACTGACTCCATGGACCACTTATTTGGCACCCATTACTTCAATGAGAAGTGGGACGTCTGTGTTTTGGGCTCCCGTTCGGCTCTGGAAGGTACTAGGGCCCCCAAACTTGCGCTCCTGTCTATGTCTCGATGCCCTCTACCAGAATCCAGAGTTTGGAGAAGATCGGAGAAACTCCAAAATTACCCTCCAATACCCCTTACAGTTTTTTGGGGTCGGAAAATAAAGTTGCTCCGATTATCTCCAAACTCTGGATTCCGATAGGGGGCGCTGAGGCGTAGATATGAGCACAAGAATGGTGGCCCTAGACCCTTCCAGACCCCCACGGGAGCCCAAAACACATGACGTCCAATTCCCAATTAAGTAGTAGCCGCCAAATAATTGGTCCACGGAGACTGTCATTTCTATGCAAATTAAGCATTCAAATGAGTTGAAAGTTACATCAATGTGTTCAGTTGAGTGTGCCAAGTACAGTAGAGGTGTTTAATTGACAATAAATGTTAAGTAGCATCCATAAACACTGACTCCATGGACCACTTATTTGGCGCCCACTGCTTCAATGAGAAGTGGGACGTCTTTGCTTTTCCAGCTCCGAATGTCCGAAAGTTGCTCCGATTGTCTCCAAACTCTGGATTCCGATAGGGGGCGCTGAGGCGTAGATAGGAGCACAAGAATGGTGGCCCTAGACCCTTCCAGACCCCAACGGGAGCCCAAAACACATGACGTCCAATTCCCAATTAAGTAGTGGCCGCCAAATAAGTGGTCCACGGAGACTGTCATTTCTATGCAAATTAAGCGCTCAAATGAGTTGAAAGTTACATCAATGTGTTCAGTTGAGTGTGCCAAGTACAGTAGATGTGTTTAATTGACAATAAATGTTAATTATCATCCATAAACACTGACTCCATGGACCACTTATTTGGCACCCATTACTTCAATGAGAAGTGGGACGTCTGTGTTTTGGGCTCCCGTTCGTACCGTGATTCCCCGAATGACTTGAAATTTTGCACAGTGGCTCGTGGGGGCCCCTTGAGCGGCATACCCAAAGGGCGTGGCCCTAGTGCGTAGGGAAAAAAAATGGAATGTCGCAGAGCTCCGCGATTCGGGGCCCCGAGTTGGGGGCCCACTGAGCCTCGGGATCTCAGATCTCAAGATCCAACGACCTTCCGTGTCCGAACGGGGGCGGTCCGTAAAATTAGTGGGTAATCGGACAAATAGTGGTTCCGTGGGAGGGGGCGTGGCCTGGGGGGGGTCAGCGGGGGTCCTGGGGTCATTTGCCCACTTTAGTGGGTAATTGGACAAATAGTGGGTTCGTGGATGTGGGGGGGGGGTACGGTGGGTGGGGGGGGGGGTCCTGGGGTCATTTGCCCAACTTAGTGGGTAATCGGACAAATAGTGGGTTCGTGGATGTGGGGGGGGGGGGGGGGGGTCAGAGGGGCCCCGGGAATCGGGGGTAAGTGCGAAAGCGTCCAATGGCAGCCTAAACCAATGGCCCGAGATCCCATTGAACTAATGGGGCCGTGGACCTGGTGGTGGAGCCACACTGTGGGCGAAGGCAGTACTGCATCTGTGGGCCTCATACTTGGGGGGGCTCCCGTCCGGCCCCCGGTGGGGTCAGGCCCCCCGAAATCCCGATCAGGGTCATCGAGCGGCCGGGGAGGGTCGTCGGGCGTCGTCGGCCGGACCCCCAAAAATTTCGGGGGGGCGGCGCGCAGCGTCCGAGAACAGCCTACCGCGAACCCACTTTATAATGGACCGTTTGGACGCTCTGATAATTTCTGAGCTACCTAGAGAAAGATAGCCCGCGAGAGCATCTTCCACCCGCGGCATCGTCCCGTATCCAGCTTCACGCGCCCCCAGGACATTAGAATAGTCCAATACAGGGGGATTGGAAACGCGCGCTGAATACGGCTTTTTCCAAGACTTGCACAACTCATTGTGCAGGTCCAGGAAAAAAGGCAAGCCTCGGCGAGGCGTTTGAGCCCGGCGTGAAAGGAATCGGTCATCCAGCCTGCTTGGTGGCTGGATTTCCTCATTTTCCTGTGGCCAATCGATTCTTAATTTGGCCACCGCACGGGTCAAAACCTCGACCAGTTCCTCTTGAGCGGGTGGGTGAAGTGGCGACTCATATGGTGGTTCACCACCCGCTTCGATGTCCACCTCATCTGGTTCCTCAGAACCAGAGAGAATGAACACCGGATTCTCCACCCCGGGGGAAGAAGCCGCAGCGCGGGCTTCCACACGGGGAGGGAGAATCTCGGAATCGTCAGACGAAGTTTGGGAAGGTGCCTCAGCAGTCCCAAACCTGTCTGACAGATCCCGCTGTGAGCCCCAGGATCTGCGACGCCGAGCCGCCTCGGCGACTGCGGGTCCAGAACCAGAGGGCTCACGAGGCTGGCCGGCCTCATCAAACACGGCCAGCCGAGAGCGCAAGAGCCTGAGTGTGAGCCGCTCACAATGATCCCTCGAGAGCCGCCCGAGCATGCTCAACACCCAGGCACTGTACACAAAGCGAGTGTGTGTCCGAGCCCGACATATAACGGGGACACGGATGCACACACTGCTTAAAGTCTCTTGCAGTCGCCATTTCACACACACTTTTTCTCTCTCTCACAACGTACAACAATAAATAGACAGACAGATTTCACAAAGAGCGCTATGCTGAAGAGCGATAACTGCCATTACTATGCTCGGGATCCCCTTTATGTATCTTCCGGGTATGCTGTCATAGTTACGTCATGACGCAACACCAATCAGGATTGGCCTGATTTCATTCATACTTCAGACGCGCTGTTGCTTAGGGAGTGTCCCCAAATTCGTCGTTCCGATGCAGTGGGAGTTCCCTCGAAAGGGAACTTATATTTACACACTTAAATGTAAGCGCCCATTGTGCATGTTTACCTCGAGTCACCAAGTGTTTGTTTGTTTGTTGGTTGTTTTTTTCCCCTATCTAATGAAAGTTGTCATTAAAGGAGATCTCCTTCGACATCTGTGTGAAGGATGACTTTGGAGACATTGTCCAGGTGAAACTTGAAAAGGAGAAACACTTAGTCAATGTTCAGTGGTTTTGTGAGAATATCAAAGTGAAAGCACCCTCTGGAAAATGCTTTGAGTTCCCCTGTTATCTCTGGATAGCAGACGATGAAGTGATTATCCGAGAAGGCACTGGTACGTGCGGACTCACTTTGTTCTTTATCCAGTTTTAAAAGAAGCATTATTATTATTCAGTTTTATTATTATTTTTTAAATGTTAAAATTCAGTTGTTCAGCTGTTATTGAGTCATTTCTTAAATGCTGTCCTTTCTATGTGTGAAATGTGTGCTATGTATTTCTTTGTGTGTTCCTTTAGCTCGATTGCCTCAGGATGACCCTGAATGGCTTAAAAAGCAAAGACGAGAGGAACTGGAATCTACACAGAAAATATTCAGGTTTGAAAAAATAATTACAGTGTTGTTGCATTCTTTTTCTTTATTACTTGCTAGATATAGTTCAATGTCAGAGTGTGTGTGTGTGTGTGTGGGGGGGGGGGGGGGTATGGGGGGGTATGGGGTATAACAATGTTTATAATTTCACATTAAACCAGAAACACCTGAAAACGTTTTTATTAGACATTTGCACTATTTTAAATATATTTTAAGTTTCATATTGTTTCATTTCACGTTTGATTGAACCAGGAACAGGCTGAAGACTCAGGAGATCAAAATACAAACTTAAACTTTAATAATGATACTCAGGAACAAGCACAAAAACAGGGAAACATACTGTAACCTAACAGACTAACATAAATAACAGGCTAACATAACAGGCTAACATTCATAACAGGCTAAATTACATTACAGAATAACAAACATAACAGGCTAACATACATATCAGGCTTACAAACATAACAGGCTAACAAATATAACAGGCTAACATACATAACAGGCTAACAAACAAAACAGGCTAACATACATAACAGGCTAACATACATAACAGGCTAACGTACATAACAGGCTAACATACATAACGTCTTGGTTACGTATGTAACCCTCGTTCCCTGAAGGAGGGAACGGAGACGTACGTCGGAACTGATCAGACCAGAGACCAGTCTACTTCGAGTGTATTAGAAACGAGCCAATTGTATTGGCATGCCGTCCACGCACCGCCCCGCACCGCGGGTTTAAATACGGAAGTGGAGTACCGCATATTGCTTTTCCAACTGAGGAGCCGAAGAAGTGACTCGGCCCTCCAGCGGAAGCACAGCACCTGGCGACGGGATGTACGTCTCCGTTCCCTCCTTCAGGGAACGAGGGTTACATACGTAACCGAGACGTTCCCTTTCAGTCGGTCACGTTTGATGTACGTCGGAACTGACAGACGTATTGGGATCCCTACCAACACGCCAGGGATGCTGGCCCTTCCAGCGCCCTGCCTGAGCTCGCTGGACCACTCCTATGTTAGAGTGGGAGTCAGGGCTCCCGGCAGGGAAGGACAGTCACTGCTGTTCCTGCAAGACCCACTCAGCGTGACTACTGGATAATGCTGGGAAGCGTGCCCGTCTCAGGGAGATGGAACGCTGCGGAGCCACGTCCTCCAAGGGAGGAGAGGTGGAATACTCATAAGGACTAACCTATCAGGGTAGTGCAACATATGGCAGTCTCTGGGGTGGATCCAACCTGGTCCCAGGGGGGAAAGAACACACCCAGAGATGACAGAGCAGGGCTCAAGGGAAAAGCAGGGCTAGCCGAGTAGGGTAGCAGGTACCGTGGAAATACACACATGGGGTCGCCGTGAGGGGACCAACACATATGGAAACCAGCCTACACACACGTACCACAAGCATACGGGTGCAGGCCTGGCGTCAGACGGCCGCAATGTCTGACACCAAAGGGGTGACGGAGGAGCTCGACAGGGTTCACCATTTCTGGGGAACACAACTGGAGAAGATAAACGCACAAATCCGGCCATAGGCGGGAGTGGCGTAGCAAGCCGACACAGGAACGGGTACTTTGCGTCTACCGGCCGTTGGAGGCGAGTACACAGGAAGAAACCGGCTCCACACGGAGGCTATAGAATCTAGCAAACGTGGTAGGTGTTGAGCCCGCAGCTCAACAGATGTCTGTCAGCGAGGCGCCTTGAGCCAGTGCCCAGGAGGAAGCTACACTTCTTGCACCAAGACGATAGCATCCACTATCCAGTGGGCTAACCTCTGCTTGGAGACAGCCTTTCCATTCTGCTGGCCTCCGTAACAGACAAAGAGCTGCTCTGAGGTCCTAAAGCTTTGTGTCTGGTCAACGTAAGTGCGAAGAGCGCGGACGGGACATAAAGCCAGGGCTGGGTCTGCCTCCTCTGAGGGCAGCGCTTGCAGGTTCACCACCTGGTCCCGAAATGGAGTGGTAGGAACCTTGGGCACGTATCCGGGCCGGGGTCTCAGGATGACGTGAGAGTTACCGGGCCCGAATTCTAGGCACGATTTGTTGACCGAAAGCGCATGCAGGTCCCCCACCCTCTTGATTGAGGCCAATGCAGTCTGGAGTACCGTCTTCATAGACAGGATTTTTAACTTAACGGACTGCAAAGGCTCAAACGGAGGGCCCTGAAGTGCTCTGAGCACCAGGGCTAAGTCCCAAGAGGGTAAAGAGATAGAACGAGGAGGATTTAGTCTCCTCGCACCTCTGAGGAACCTGACGATTAAGTCGTGCTTCCCTAAGGATTTACCTTCAACTACATCGTGATATGCCGCTATTGCTGCAACGTACACTTTCAGGGTGGAGGGAGACAGCTTTCGCTCCAACCCATCTTGTAGGAAAGAAAGCACAACATTAACCCTTTAAGACCTAAGGGTATTTTTACAATTAATTTTCCGCCTGGTGTTATTTACTAAAAAAGCTTGTAAAACATCAACCCTGTTGTGCACAGACAATTGACACACCTCTTTTTTTTCAAGACAAGTTGCTCTGTCAGTATATTTGTGTTGCATTGATGTCACCTGAATGTAAAATAAGTTATGGGACCATAAAGACAAATGAAAACATAAAACGGAAATTGAATCACTCAAATATTTATTGAAAACACACACAAATAAATAAAAGTTAAGCATATTTCCTCTGGAAAACAGTTTGTTCAAGTCTTTAGAGTCCTGGAACTCAGGAATAAACATGATAACTTAAACAGAACCAAAACTATTTACATTTTTCCAAAAAAAGTCCAGGCGCTTTTGGCCTCTTTGGATTTTGGATATTTACTGGTGCCAAGCCTCAAAACAGTTCCTATCAGGAACTTCTCCTCAAACTTTCTCCTCAAACTTTTTCCTCAAACTTTCTCCACAAAACTACTAAAAACTGCAGCGCCTCTCTCTCTCTCTCCTCAACACTAGCCGTGCGTCTCTCTCTCTCCACAATAAAAGAGCTGTGGTTCCTGCGTAATGACGCACACCAACGTGGATGACGGATCAGCCTGTCATTGGTCAAACCCTCATCCAAAATGGCAGCTAGCATCGCGCTAGCGGCAAAAATGACGGAAAATGTATAAATTATGGACATCAAGTGGATATATCTTGGATGTAAGCGTTTTGATTTATTGCTGAACAACTCCAAAAAGATGCACATGTTCCAGGCTGGATAGAAAACCTTCTGTAAAGGCTACAAAGACACCAAAGACACCGCCGTGATGGCTAGCTCGTTAGCTTTCTGCTGGAAAAAACGGTAAGAAAATCGATAAAAGTTTCATGAAATAATATAGATATTTATCGGAGGTGCCGTGTGACGTCGTGGGCGATGCCGTCGGGCTCTGAGGGTTAATCGAACACTTCTGGGGGTCTTCGCAGCGAGAAGAACGCCACTCAACGAACAGGTTCCACTTCAGAGCATAGAGGCACCTCGTAGAGGGGACTCTAGCTGAAGTGATGGTGTCTACCACTGCCTGTGGCAGGCCACCTAGAACCTCCGCGTCCCATCCAGGGACCAGACATGGAGTTTCCAGAGGTCTGGACGCGGGTGCCATAGAGTGCCCCCTCCCTGAGAATGAAGGTCCTTCCTCAGGGGAATCGGCCAGGACGGGGCTGTCGCGAGGAGAGTGAGTTCGGCGAACCAGGTCCGGTTGGGCCAGTAGGGCGCAACTAGCAAGACCTGCTCCTCGCCCTCCCTGACCTTGCACAGAGTCTGTGCTAGAAGGCTCACTGGGGGAAACACATATTTGCGTAGGTCCCGGGGCCAGCTGTGCGCCAGTGCATCTGTGCCGAGGGTACCCCCATTCAGGGAATTCAAAAAGGGTACCCCCATTCAAAAAGGTCCCACATCAGCTGGACGCTCCGGGGGTGGAGTCGCCACTCTCCCGGAAGTGGACACTGATGAGAGAGCTTTTCGGCTTTCTGGTTCAGCGCACAAGGAATGTGAATGGCACGAAGCGACCTCAGATGCTTCTGACTCCACAGGAGGAGGTGGCGGGCGAGTTGGAGCATGCGACGGGAGCGCAGACCACCCTGACGGTTGATGTACGCAACGGCCGCAGTGCTGTCCATGCAGACCAGTATGTGTTTGTGCTGAAGCAGCTTCTTGAAGCGACTTAGCGCAAGACGTACTGCCATTAACTCCAGGCAATTGATATGCCAATGCAGCTGGAGCCCCATCCACAGACCCGAGACTGCATGCCCGTTGTACATGGCCCCCCAACCCGTGAATACCACATGCCTGGACACCTGTCTTAAGGGCACTCCGGCCCTTAAGAACGAGGGGTCGGACCAAGGGTTGAGGGTTTGGCGACAGTATGGGGTAACTGGGACCCGATACTGGCCGCTCTGCCAGCCACGCCCACCTCGGGACTCGGTCGTGTAGTCAGCGCTGAAGCGGTCTCATATGAAGCAACACACAGCACACAGCCGGCTTGAGCCTCTCTTGGCCTAGGGACAAAGGAAACTGCTCTAAGAACGTGGGTACCGAAACCGAAAAATATATTCTCCCCCCGGTCCTCCTCCAGGGGTGGGAGGGGTGCGGACACCGAATCCCTGAGCAGTTCCCCTCTTGCTGGGCTGCCCGTTTTAGGGCCGCTTGCCCTTGTGCTTGCCAGCAGATTTTGCGGGACCCTGGACGGGTTGGGCGCCTCCCTGCGCCCGGCCACCTGCTGCCTGGGTGGAGGCTGCTGCTGCTTGGCTTAGCAGGGGCGGAGGCGGACGCAGGGAGACACCCTCGGTGACAAGCAGATGGAGGTGCTGCGGACGAGGACTGGGTGGAGGCAGCAGCTGGTCGTTGTGGCAGGAAGTTTTTTTTTTTTTTAAACCTCCATCTGCTTCTGGGCCACCAAGAACTGCTGGGCGCAGTTCTCGATGACGTCGCCGAAGAGGCCAGCCTGACAGACCGGGGCGTTGAGGAACCAAATTTTGTCGGGCTCACGCATATCTGCCAGGTTAGCCCCAGCTTTCTGGACCACTAGTGTGGACATCGCCTGACCCAGGGAGCGTGCAGTGACTTCCGTCACCCGGAGGGCGACGTCCATCACAACACGCAGTTCCTGCATAACCCCTGGGTCGGGACTACCCTCGTGCATGCAGGACAGAGGGCAGTGAGAGAGGGAAAAAACTTAAACATATTACGGCCCTTTTAGTGTTCCATATTTTGGCACCAAATAGTTCCACACTGCTAAGTTTTTCCAATGCACATCCGGGCAGCCACCCCAGAAAGCATGGCTGTCAACTCTGAATCTGATTCAGCATGAGCACACTATTATAGTGGGAAACTCAGCATTATAATTTCCAGCGCATAACAGCCCTCTCTCTGATGCAGCAATTGACATCTGTCCTCCGCCAGAGCCCCAAATGAAACGCTAGGTCCCTCCTTTTTTCAAAAAAGGACCAGTAATCCCATCTGTAAGCTACCAGCAGGCATGTGGGACAATGAGCGTGGCTGTCCGACTTGACGGCACATGGCGCGCTGAACACTCAAGCCTCCAAGAAAGAGGCACGGTGAACAACGCGCCGACATGGTCATGTTCTCATAAGGGAACATGAACCACCCACGAACAAAGTCTCAGCATGCTTGTGATGCGATAGAGGAGTGGGGGCCCACAGGGAATGTACCCGGCGGGGAAGCCCCACTATAATCCACAGGCCACCAAGGCTTATTAGCCAAAGTAGACCTTTTCTGGTGCACCAGAAAAGGAACTAGATCGGGCAATAAGCAAAGGGACTCAACCCCGTTTAAGGTTTCACAGTCTCGACCGTGCACCAGATGACCGAGTGGCGCGCTGAATGCTCGAGCACGAACAACGCGCTGACGTGACCACGTTCTCCTGGGAGAACACGGATCACCCACAAACGCAATCTCACATGTTTATATGCGAGAGAGATCGTGGCCGTCAAATGAGGACAGGAAACAACCGCATCCAGAAACACACGTTTGAATGACATCTTGAAAAAGACGCAGGGTCAAACCGTGTTGCTCTTTTTAGAAGGAAATGCTCTTTTAGAAGTGCTGAAGCACTCAGGGAGATGACCGCGGCTCACAGCAGTCCGATTGCAAGCCTGCGTGTGAGCACTCAAGAACGGAAACGCCCAGCCAACCAACACAGGAACAAGTGTATGTTGCAGCGGCCGCTCGCTGACTCCCGCCGTCACACCAGCACCCAGGTAAGAGAGCGATCCTCCTCGAGACTCGTTTAAACACTCTTCGCAGAAACAGCTTGATACAGCAAACCGTTCGGCTCCGAAGTTAAAAGTAATATGCGGTACTCCACTTCCGTATTTATACCCGCGGTGCGTGGACCGCATGCCAATACAATTGGCTCGTTTCTAATACACTCGAATTAGACTGGTCTCTGAAGACAGATCCCAATTTGTCGGTCAGTTCCGACGTACGTCGAACGTGACCGACTGAAAGGGAACAGGCTAACATACATAACAGGCTAATAAACATAACAGGCTAACATACATTACAGAATAACAAACATAACAGGCTAACATACATAACAGGCTAACAAACATAACAGGCTAACAAATATAACAGGCTAACATACATAACAGGCTAAAAAACATAACTTTTTAAAATCAAACCCAGAATCATTACAATTGATGTTTTGTGAAAGAAAAAAGAGAAAAAGAGAAAAAACACAAGGCAGCTGCAAATGTCTTATAATTGTTTATACATATTAAATCAGGCTGTAAAAAAATTTAATCTAAATGTAATTCTTAGTGTCTGTCATGTACCAATAGCAAATAATTAATTGGTAACACTTGTCTGCATCCTGATTTCTGATGTTTGTCTCCAGGCCTCTAGAGGTCCCCTGTGTTCCCCTCTGCCTTAGTTCTTCCTCGTGTGTCCTTGTTAACGTTGTCCAGGTCACCTGTGCCTTGTTTCCCCTAGAGTATTTATGCTGCCTTCACGTTAGGGGTGTAACGGATCGCAGTTGATCTGTGATCCGTACGGATCACGACCCACGGTTCGGCACGCACGTGACCCGCGGATTTATTGTGCTTTTTTTTTTTTTTTTACTTGTGGATTAATCTGAATTGTTTAGCGATCGCAGACTTAAATACAGTTTTTCTGGCGATATTGCTTTTTAAGTGATCTCGTTCCTTTAAACTCGATGCGGAGTTTCAGAGAAACACATGTGTTCACGTGAACAGGGCATATTCATCAGTCAACAGTGGTTATCGGAGAAGCTGAAGAACTTGAAAAGCCTCCCGCATCATTCAAATCGCGTGTATGGGAGCATTTTGGCTTCCCCGTAAAATATAATGATGACGGAAGAAGGGTGTGGACAAAACTGTAACATTATGTAGGCACTGTGGCACGAGAAAGCCGCATGAAAGTGGCGTATACATCGAGAATGGCACCTGCTGACGCCCGTTTCACTCCGTTTGCAGTGCGTATGCAGTGTGTATTTTTCCGTACCCATGTTAACGGATACAGCTTTCACTGCACGAGGCTTCGGTCCGTCAGTGTGTGCAGGAGCGCGTGGCCATACAGCTGTGCTGATCGTTTCCGCACAGAGTCTATTTTTTGATGTGCTGGCGCTGAATTAAAGTGACAGCGCATTCGCATTAAAACAAACATGTATCGATGCGAAAATCTAGTAATTCCACCACAGATGCATATAATGTAACGTCTACTCGGTTTTAAAGTCAACACATGGCTTTTTGCCTCGAGTAAAGCAAGGAAAACGGCCTTTAAGTAAACAAGGAGAAATAATGGAGAGCACCTGTCCTTTCTTGGAGGTGGAAAAACAAAGTTCTTTATGACCTGCAGGATTTCTTGTAAAAAGATTTAAAAACAAAAGAAAAGCGTAGTTTTAATTAAAAATTTTTTTTATTTTAACATAGTCTATCGTCTGTTTTGCAATTTGCATGAGCAACGTAATATATACATCTAAAATAGGTATTAGGCTATATAAATACAAAATTAAACGTTGTTTAAGTGTAGTGCGTTTAAACATGATATCTATAAAATAGTGTATAGGCCTACAAAGGGAACGTCTCGGTTACGGATGTAACCCGCGTTCCCTGAGGAGGGAACGGAGACGTAACGTTAGTGACTAACGAATGGGGGTTTCGCTTAGAAGCCTATCAACTTCGAGTTTAGAGAAAACGCCCAATGGCGTGCCAATGCCATGGGGCATGCGGAATTTGCATACGTAACTCCGCCTCACTGTGTGAGTATATAAGGAAGTACGAGGCAATATCGCATTATGTTACCTGCTTGAGGAGCCAAGACTGAACTCCTGCGTTCCAGGTAGCACAGCTGATGTGGCAAGGGGACGTTACGTCTCCGTTCCCTCCTCAGGGAACGAGGGTTACATCCGTAACCCAGACGTTCCCTTTCGTTCAGTCACTACGACGTAACGTTAGTGACTAACGAATGGGGGTCCCAATATAATCCCGCCACTCAGCTGTCTTCCAGCGCCCTGCGTAAGTGTGAGTACCCTGTCGTAAGACTAATACGGACGAAGGACTCCCACTTAACACAGGAATACCAAGGTACACTGGGAAGCATATCCCAGTGAGGGAATGCCAAAATGCCTACCCGTGGGGAGGACTTAAGAGACACATATGACCCGCTAAGGGCTGCATATGGAAGATCTCTAGGGTACCAGCCGAAGGTGGATTTTTAACCCTAGGGGTGGCGGGGACACGCCAAGGGAAGAAACCCGCTCACTGCGGAGACTTACGGTGAAATACACATGTGGGGGTCGCCGGAGGGAACCATGCACATGGGGCACCTGGCCGGACATGAGGGTCTGGGCTCGAAAGGGCAGACAGAACTGATGTCGGCGTCGACAGTGCTGGAGGAGCTCAGGGCTCTCGGGGAGCTCACCTGAGGAAATATCGCACGTATCCAGTCCGTGGAGCAAGCGAAGACACCTGAGCCTGGCCCATCACCGGCCCCTCGGGGGGGCGAGTACATAGTCGGACACTAGCTCCACTCTGAGATTGTAGAATCTGGCGAATGTGTTGGGTGTCGCCCAGCCTGCAGCTCTGCAGATGTCTGCTAGCGAGGCGCCATGCGCTAGAGCCCAAGAGGAGGCCACACTCCGGGTGGAGTGTGCCTTCACACCAAGGGGACATGGTCGACCTTGCTGCTGGTAAGCCAAAGCAATGGTGTCCACTATCCAGTGAGACAGCCTTTGCTTTGAGAGAGCACTTCCCTTCCGCTCTCCACCATAACAGACAAAGAGCTGGTCTGAGGTCCTGAAACACTGCGTCATGTCTATGTAGGCGCGGAGGGCGCGTACTGGACAGAGCAATGCCAAGGCTGGGTCTGCCTCCTCCAAAGGCAGCACTTGCAGGTTCACCACCTGGTCCTTAAACGGAGTGGTGGGAACCTTGGGCACATATCCAGGCCGGGGTCTCAGGATCACGTGAGAGTTAGCCGGCCCGAATTCCAGGCACGCTTTGTCAACTGAAAATGCCTGCAGGTCCCCGACCCTCTTAACTGAGGCCAATGCGGTCAGCAGAGCCGTCTTCATAGACAGGAACTTAATATCAACCGACCGCAAAGGCTCAAAGGGAGGTCTCTGCAGAGCAGTTAACACTACTGCGAGGTCCCAAGAGGGTACGAGAGGAGAGCGAGGAGGATTCAGTCTACTGGCTCCCCTCAGGAACCTGATGACCAGGTCGTGCTGACTTACCTTTTTGTTCTCCAAGAGATCGTGGTGGGCAGATATTGCGGCCACATATACTTTGAGGGTGGAGGGAGACAGCCTTCGCTCCAGCCGCTCTTGGAGAAACTCAAGCATGGACCCGATCGGGCATTTCCAGGGGTCTTCTTGGTGGGAAGAGCACCAGGTGACGAAGAGGTTCCACTTCAACGCATAGGCATGCCGAGTGGACTCTGCCCTAGCGGAAGTGATGGTGGCGACCACCGTAGGTGGTAGGCCACTCAAACCTGCCGCGTCCCGTCTAGGAGCCACACGTGCAGCGGACGCGGGTGCCATAGGGTGCCCCGTCTCTGAGTAAGGAGGTCCGGTCTCAGAGGAATAGGCCAGGGAGGGGCTGTCGCAAGGAGTACGAGTTCGGGGAACCAGGTCCGGCCGTGCCAGTACGGGGCGACCAAAAGGACCTGCTCCTTGTCCTCCCTGATCTTGCACAGGAGCTGTGCGAGTAGGCTCACTGGGGGGAATGCATATTTGCGTAGGCCCCGCGGCCAGCTGTGCGCCAGTGCATCCGTGCCGAGCGTGCCCTCGGTCAGGGAATAGTACAGGCTGCAGTGGGAAGAGTCGTGGGAGGCAAACAGATCTACCTGTGCGTCGCCGAACTGTTCCCTAATCAGCTGAACCATCTGGGGATGGAGTCTCCATTCTCTCGGGAGAGGCTGAAACCGCGAGAGCTCGTCGGCTGCGTGGTTCAGGACTCCCGGAATATGGACAGCACGAAGGGACCTCAGGCGCTTCTGACTCCATAGAATGAGATGGCGGGCGAGTTGAGACATACGGCGGGAGCGTAGACCGCCCTGGTGGTTGATGTACGCTACTACGGCCGTGTTGTCTGTCCGGACAAGCACATGTTGGTCCCTCAGCAGCGCTCGGAAGCGGTGCAGGGCAAACCATACTGCCAGCAACTCGAGGCAATTGACATGCAGGAGGAGCTGGGGTCCTGTCCAGGAGCCCGCGGCTGCTTGTCCATTGCACATGGCACCCCAGCCCGTGGCAGAGGCATCCGTCGATACGACAACATGCCTGGAAACTCGTTCCAGACAACATGCCTGGAAAGGGCACACCGGCCCGAAGAAACTGAGGTTCGACCATGGGGTGAGCGTCTGTAAGCAGGCCCGAGTCACTTGGATCCGGAGCGTGCCAGACTGCCATGCCCATCTCGGGACTCGATCGCGTAGCCAGTGCTGAAGCGGTCTCATATGAAGCAATCCGAGCGGCGTTACTGCAGCTGCAGATGCCACATGCCCCAGGAGCCTCTGAAATAGTTTCAGTGGAACCGCACTCTTGCTCTCGATTTGACGGAGGCAAGTCAGCAGAGACTGCGCGCGCTCGCTCGAAAGCTGCGCGTACATGGCGACTGAGTCGATCTCCATACAGAGAAAAGAGATCCTCTGCACGGGGCAAAGTTTGCTCTATTCCCAGTTGACCCGAAGGCCCAGACGGGCTAAGTGGTGGAGAACCAGATCTCTGTGTCCGCAAACCTGCTCTCGAGAGTGGCCCAGTATGAGCCAGTCGTCGAGGTAGTTCAGGATGCGAACCCCGTGCTGCCGAAGGGGCGCAAGGGCTGCCTCGGCGATCTTCGTGAAGACGTGAGGGGACAGAGATAGCCCGAATGGGAGAACCGCATACTGATATGCCCGCCCCTCGAAAACAAACCGTAGGAACGGTCTGTGTCGAGGAAGGATGGAGACATGGAAGTAGGCGTCCTTCAGGTCGATCGCTGCAAACCAATCGTGAGGACGAACGCATTGGAAAAGGCGTTTCGCAGTCAACATCTTGAACGGAAGCCGGTGAAGGGATCGGTTCAAGATGCGAAGGTCCAGGATTGGTCGTAACCCACCGGTTTTCTTGGGTACAATGAAGTAGGGGCTGTAGAACCCCGACCTCATTTCGGCTGGAGGGACAGGCTCGATCGCACCCTTCGCCAGTAGAGTGGCAATCTCCGCACGCATGACGGGGGCATGGGCCCCGGTCACGGTATAGCGGACTCCCCTGTAACGGGGAGGAGCCTGCGCGAACTGAATCGCGTAGCCGAGCCTGACGGTCCAGGCAACCCAGCGGGACAGCCCCAGAAGCTGAAGCCAAGCTTCCAGAGACTGCACCAACGGGGTCATACGGACGGCAGACGTACCCTGGGTGGGGCAGCGAGGCAGCGTTACCGGCCCGGACAGGGGAGGCTGTTGGGCGTCCCGGGGTCGGGGCACGGTTAACGGCTGCGCCCTGACAGAGGAGACCAGGGAAGGACTCGCGTTCCGCTGGGGTCTGCTCTGCCAGGGGGCTGGCGACAGAGAGGGACGAGAGTGGTGAGACCCGAGGGTCGCGCACACTGCCGTCACCGATCTCTGGGGGCTCAGGGATGGGATTGTCAGTTCTTTCTTTAACCACATTAGGGTGCTGCTGACCCGGGGGCCAGCAGCTGAACAAAAGATTCTCCCCCGGCCCTCCACCGGGGGAAGGAGCGGCCCTGCCGCCGTCTCCTGGAAAGAACTGCCCATCCCTGAGCCGTCCGCATCAGGAGCGCCGCTTAGCCTGGCGTTTCTTCGCGGGCTGCGGGGCTGGAGCGGACGGGGACGCCTTCCTGCGGCTGCCTCTGCGCGGCCCGGGTGGAGGCTGCTGCTTGGGTGGCGCAGAGGTAGAGGGAGCCGCAGGAGGGCGTCCTCGGCGGCGAGCAGGCTGAGGCACCTGCGCGGGCGGTTGGGTGGAGGCAGCAGCTGACCGCCGGGGCAGGATATGTTTTATAGCCTCAGTCTGCTTCTGAGAGGCCGAGAACTGTTGGGCGAAGCTCTCGACCGCTCCGCCGAATAGCCCATCCTGGGATATGGGGGCGTTGAGGAAACGGGTTCGCTCAGCGTCGCGCATATCGGCCAGGGTGAGCCATAGGTGTCGCTCCTGGACCACATTTGTGGACATCACCTGACCCAAGGAGCGTGCGGTCACCTTCGTCGCCCGGAGAGCGAGGTCGGTGGTGGCACGCAACTCATTGCTGAGTCCTGGATCAGCCCCCCCCCTCGTGCATATCACACAGCAACTTGGCTTGGTAAGCCTGAAGAGTTGCCATGGTATGCAAAGAAGCGGCGGCCTGCCCCGCAGCTCTATAGGACTTCGCCACCAGGGATGACGAAAACCTACAGGCTTTGGAGGGGTGCTTTGGGTCACCACGCCAGGACGAAGCGCTCTGTGGACACAGTTGCATCGCAACAGAACGTTCGACTGGGGGGACCCCAGTGTACCCATGAGCCGCGGCTCCATCGAGGGAGGTGAAGGTGGAAGAGTTCGCCAAACGTTCACGGGAAGACAACGGGGACTTCCAGGAACGCGCGACCTCTTCATGCACCTCGGGGAAGAAAGGTATTGGAGGAGCGGCCGGACGGGTGTCCGGGCGCGCCGCCCCCAAAAACCAATCATCCAACCGCGAACGCTCGGGCTGAGGCGGAGGGTTCCACTCCAGTCCAAGCGCTGCGGCGGCCCGAGACAGCATGGCTGTCAATTCTGGGTCCGACTCGGGCAATGCTGGCGCACCCGAAGGTGGCAGCACAGCCGAATCATCATCCTCAGATGACTCCAGCCCACCTTGTGATGCGGCGATAGACATCACTTCCTCTTCCGCCGTGCCAAGCGCCACAGTCGGGACAGCAGGAGCCGGCCCCGATGTAGACGCCTGAGCACGGGCCGGGTCAGGTGCTTGAGAGGGGGGTGTGGGCAGAGGAACTAGCGTCGGAGCTTTGTTCCACACCGTCACCCTCAGATCACCCTGGCCACCAGCCAAAGTGCCGCCTCCGGGGGAGACCGCAGATTGGGGGGTGGCAGAGGGGACTCTCGTTCCGGCATCAGCACGAAACTCACGGAGTCTTGATCGAAGCACCGAGATGGCCAGGTTCCCGCAGAGGGAACATGAGTCATCCACAAGCGCTGCCTGAGCGTGCTGAAAGCCCAAACACGTCACGCAGCGCTCATGCCCGTCGAAAGAAAAAAGGGATCTACCGCACCCAGAAGTGCACGGACGAAACATCCTGAAAAGGACGTGTCACGTGCAAGCTCTTTTTGTGAGAGGAAACTTTTGCAGTCGATGCCGAAGCGCCCAGGGAAACACACACCAGCTGTCAGGCGGACCACTGCACAGATCAGCAGGCAGGAAGTATGCGATCACTGGAACGCGCCGTCACACCAACACCGACTGGAAAGCTGCTCGTCTCGAAGAAGCTGACAGAGTCTCAGAAGGCTGTAGGAGTGAAGAGGTAGGTACTCTTGGCTCCGAAAGCAGAAACATAATGCGATATTGCCTCGTACTTCCTTATATACTCACGCAGTGAGGCGGAGTTACGTATGCAAATTCCGCATGCCCCATGGCATTGGCACGCCATTGGGCGTTTTCTCTAAACTCGAAGTTGATAGGCTTCTAAGCGAAACCCCCATTCGTTAGTCACTAACGTTACGTCGTAGTGACTGAACGAAAGGGAACTGCAATGCTGACAAGTGTGAGAGGTCTACTCTCCCTGAGAATGTTGACATCCTAATCTTAAAAAAAAAAAGATTCAGATGGTTATTTATTTATTTTATTTTCGTTAACACCAAAAGTTCCTTGTTAACCTATAAACCATATAGGTTATGTTAACACCAAAAGTTTTCATGGAATAAATGGAAAGCAAATAAAAATAGTCTCCTCCCCCTTTTATTCTGATCCGAAAAATGATCCAATCCGTGACTCATGATCCGTAGTGCGATCCGAACCGTGAGTTTTGTGATCCGTTACACCACTACTTCAAGTGCCATCGGAATTATCGTAAATTCGAGTTTCCTAGGTAAAAATTGCACATGAACGCCCTCTGATGTCGTGTTTACCACTGGGAAGTTCGGAAATCATTTTGATATCCCAATTCCCGAGATGGGCGTGTCATAAGCTTTAAACATGGTGGCGGGGAGAACTAGACTGCTGTGGCAGCTAGGTCGTCTTGTCTGGAAATTAATGTAGTACATATTTACATGTAAGAGTAATCATATGAAGCGTATTGTATGTTTGGTACACAGCGAAAATATCCTGCATTTGACTGAAATTACAGAATCAGCAGAAAGCGGACTAACTGGAATGTTTATATGGTTGTCGGTGCATGGGACACTACATATGATGTTGGTTTTTAATAAGATTTTCCCCATAAATAGGCAAAAATAACCTGGTGTCCACCATGATTCCTGTTCACTCCGACAACAAAGCACTTGAATGCAACAAGCTCGTAATCACGACTTCTAAAGTGGGAAATAGGAAATTTCCGATAGCACGTGAAGGCAGCATTAGCTGTGTTTTTTCACTTGTTCCTCACTCAGTTTTTGAGTCTTGGCTAAGCGTGTCATGCTGTGTCCCCACTGAGTCCTTTCAAGTAGTCTCAAGCATTGTTGGGCACGTTACTTTAAAAAAGTAATTATAGTTACAAGTTACTTCTTACAAATAGTAACTGAGTTAGTAACTGAGTTACATCATTATAAAAGTAACTAATTACCAGGGAAAGTAACTACTGTGTTACTTTTTTCCCACAAATGTTCAAATATGTCAAAAAACTTGGATGCCCCCAATATTAAATATGTTCAATGAATGAATTGGACAATAAATAGAATAAATTATTAGTGGTGTCAACAATAATCGATTCGGCAATGCATCGCAATGCAGGGCATGCACGATTCAGCATCGATGCGGCTAAGTGCCATAATCAATTATGTCATCGTTTATTTTCTGGCCTTGAGTTGGACAGTAAAGTTGTGGAGTTTCAATTACTTCCGGGGTCATAACAACAACAACAATCAAGATGGCTGAAGCGGAGGGAGATTATTGATTAATTAAAACACTTATGTTCACTGCTGGAAAAAGTTGGCTGTTATTATTTCTCTATTTAATTTCAAATGGTTCTAAAGCAGAGAAGAGAAACATTTCTCATTCAAAGCACTGAAAGCAGTCTTTTCTTTTTCAGGTTTGAAAATGCCATATCCAATACCCTGTACCATTCAATTTTATTTTATTTAACCCTTAATCGCCCCTCAAGTAGGGTTTACGTTTGAGTCCCTTGGGGTCAGATAGACCCCAAACTTTTACAGAGCGATTGCATAAGGAAATATAATTTTTTTACATGGAAAACTATATATCATTTTTTTTATTTACTTCTCAACTATACATTTATGCTGTGTTTTTGTGGGTATTTGGTAGTTTTTTACCTATTTACTGCACAAATACTTAACTATGTCATAAATTGGCTCATTAAAAATCATTTTTTTATGAAAAAATCACTTGAATGATGATCTTAAATAAATATAAATAGGTTTTGGACATTGCTCTATGTGTTAGGGATAGAATACCGCCATCTGTAGGTTTGTGGAAAAACTTTAGGAATTATAGTTAAAGAGAAAGAGAGTGCAATGACCACATTATCCAATAGAGGTCCATATGGAAGTTATGCAAAAGTTAAGCTGCCTTTCATCTTTCTTTTATTTGCCCTTTTCCTCTTTCTCATGATTGTTCCATGTTGCATTTGTGCTCTAGTATTTGTCCTTCATTTATGTATGGAATTTTTTCAGATTTATGCCAGTTTTGTTGATTTTATTTGCCAGTTTCTATAAAAATGCTCTCTGTTGCAGTCACACACATGTGTGTGTTTGTGTGTGTGTGTGTGCGTGTGTGTATGAGACAGAAAGTTCGTTCTACTTTGTGTTTATGCTCTAGGACCAGACCTTGATATAAATGTGGAAATTTTCAGATTTATACTGGATTTAGTAAAAAAAATTTGACCAAAAAAGTGAAAAATTTTTATTTTTTACACTTTCCCATTCATTTTCAATGTGGGGTCAATCTGACCCCGAGGGACTTAAACGGTAAAATTTTTTTTACACACCTTTAGAACAACCAAATCAAGCCCAGATTTTTTGTGCATGTTTAGATAGATTATTTAGGAAAAGTCACCGAGTCTCATGGCCCTGAGATGAAGGGAACACTTTTAAAAAATGGAGGAAAAGTCCAGTGGGGTCAGCTGGACCCCAAGGGACGATTAAGGGTTAATGACATTTATGTAAAAGATACAGGAGAGTGATAATACACACATAGCAGCCAATAAAATCTGTTGTTCAATATCTGTTTAAACATTATTATAATTATAACTATTATTATAAAACATTGTACATTAACACTAGAATCGCCACAGGGTAAAAATTACCCATGGCTGTTTTTCAAATGTATATTTCCAATAAAATATCCAAGTCTCCCAGTCACTGACTTTTACTAAAACTGTGGTATTTACAATCCCCTGTTGTTAAAAATTGTTTAGATAAAAGCAGATTTAAAAACCAGGCATTTATACCTATAAGTGCCAGCGGGTCAAATTTACCCCTATATAATTCCTCTATTTTCGTGCTGTGTTTGAGCATCGACTTACTGTAAACAGTCACACAATGCACAGTCAAATAAAGATGTTTTGGCCTATTTGTAAATGTTCAGACTTTGGATTAATTATACATTTTTGTTCTGCAATTTTTTATTGAGTATTGTTTGCTACTGTGTTGCTATTTATTCAAGTCTGCCCGTTTCCGTGAAAAAAAAAAAAGTTTATTGGTGTTTTACTATTATTCAAATTATAAATGAAATAACTATACAAATGAATAATTAATTAGGTCAAACTGTGTGCATGAATTCGTATGTTATCCTTATCGTAAGTTGTCATATATCTTATGCAGTGCTGTGAATTATTATTGCTCTTCATAGTCTATTTAGGGTATTTTAGTTATTTAAATAACATGGGTTATTTTAATATGGGATTAATGACATTTTATTATAATATTACACCACCCAAATATGTATTTGTTTCCATCTAATTCTCGTCGTCATTGCAGGCTTGTTTAGCCTATAGTCACCAAAAAGTGATTAGTGTAGCTGCTTAAAAAAGCATAAACTGGACATCATGGTTGATGACTAAAAATAATAATTTCATGACTCAATACATTACTTTGTGAAGACAGTGGCATAAAACAGTGACATGTTACGTTTTTTAGCCGTATCAATGCAGTAATAATCTGCATGGGTAAATTTTACCCGCTGGCGGTTTTAGGTATACAGCGACCTCTGGAGGTTCTAGTGTTAATGTACACTATTGTAATGTTGCAGTGGGACAATTAAGGACATTAAGGAGTCCTTGGCAGACGGCATCATCTGTTCCTCTACTTCCCTGGCTGGGGTGAGCTTCTTTTTTGTAGAGAAGAAAGACGGGGGTCTTAGGCCTTGTATTGATTACCGGGCCCTCAACAAGCTCACGGTTCGGAATCGATACCCTCTTCCTCTGATGGCCACTGCTTTTGAGCTGCTTTAAGGGGCTTCCTTTTTTACTAAACTGGACCTTAGCAATGCTTACCATCTTGTGTGGATCCGGCAAGGGGACGAATGGAAGACAGCATTCAACACCCCCACGGGCCACTATGAATATCTGGTGATGCCATTCAGGCTCACCTATGCCCCCACAGTATTCCAAACCCTTATTAAAGACGTTCTCAGGGACATGCTCAATCTATTCATCTTTGTATATCTGGACGATATCCTCATCTTCTTGAGGTCACTGAAGGAGCATGAGGGGCATGTTATCAGAGTTCTCCAGAGACTCCTTAATAATAATCTCTACATAAAACCAGAGAAGTGTGAATCTCATGTTTCCCAGACTCAGTTTCTTGGGTTCATCGTCACTCCTGGCCATCTGGAGATGGACCCTAGGAAGGTCAAGGCAGTCCACAACTGGCCTACACCTGCCACAGTCAACAGTCAAAGAAGTTCAACGTTTCATTGGCTTTGCAAACTTCTATGGGAGGTTCATTAAGAATTTCAGCTCTGTGGTGGCTCCCTTGACGGCACTTACCAAGGGAGGAGGAACCAAGATTCACTGGGGTCCAGAGGCAGCGGGGGTCTTCGATGATCTCAAGCGGCGCTTCACTTCCGCTCCTATTCTTTCGATCCCTGACCCAGAAAGACCTTTTGTGGTGGAGGTGGATGCCTCAGAGGTGGAGGTGTGGGCTGTCCTTTTTTGATGAAAAATGAAACCCTTGTTTCTCACAGACCACAAGAACCTGGAATACCTCCAGCAGGCTAAGCGGTTGAACCCACAGCAAGCGCGATGGTCCCTGTGTTTTAATCGATTCCAGTTTCTCCTATCTTACAGACCCGGCACCAAGAATGTTAAGCCGGATGCCTGTCTCGAGCCTATTCTCCTGAAACACAAGAGAAGCCCTTGGCATTGATTATTCTGAGTTCTAGGATCGTCGCACCTCTTCAGTGGGAACTAGAAAGAGTGGTACAAGAGGCCCTTGCCCATGAGCCCGATCCAGGCGGTTGACGCCTGTACGTTCTTCTATCTGCCTGGGCCCGGGTCTTGCAGTGGGCTCATGAGTCGCCCTTGACGTGCCATCCAGGAAGTGCTCGCACCTTGGACTTCCTCGAGCAGCGGTTTTGGTGGCAATCAGGATCTGGAGACCACCTTGCGATGTATGGTGGCCAGTAATCCCACGTCTTGGGCCACCTATATCGTTTGGGCTGAATATACCCACAACACCCTCCAGTCCTCAGCCACTGGATTATCCCCCTTCGAATGCCAGTTCGGTTAGATCCCCCCATTAAATGCATCACTAATTACTCAGGTGTTACCTAGTCACTACACAGGAACTACTAGTGATCTGGACCATTATTTTAAAGTGAAAAACCATCATAGCAGTTCCTGCATAGTGACTAGGTAACCCTTGAGTGATTAGTGATGCAATTTATGAATTTATTCAGAGTAAAAAAGATGATTGATTACGTCTCAGACACACAATAATGTTCTTTATAATTCGTTAATAGTTATTAAAGGTCCCATGGCATGGCATTTTTCTATTATTTTATAATGTTTCCTGAGGTGTACTTATATTGTTAGTATGATTTTTACATCATAAAATGTCATAATTTAGAAATAAAAGGCATTTTTTCTATACTGCTGTTTGCCCTGTGGCTGAATGCCCTGTTTCAAGAGGCGTGTCTGCTGTGAGACTTCAGTAAAAACGCCCACTGTTGTGATTGGCTGACATCTTTGCATTTGAAATGAGCGGAGGGGGCGTGGTTTAACGAGGTCTACGACGCACGGACTGCTGCCAGAGAGACGGATGGACCTGAGTTCACTTCACATCAGTTCTCAGCACGTCTCAGTTCAGTGAACTGTTTTAGTTACAGCATATACTTCAGGTGATTTGTTTATTTCTAGTCGGAGGGGCTGTCACTCATGTCAGAAAGTTAGTAACTTTAGTCAATTATGGATCAGCGCTGACTTGAGACGCGAACCGTTTAGAACGATTCAGTCCGATTTGGTGAACTGGTTCGGTTCACTAAAAAGAACCGATTCAAAAGAATGATTAGTTCGCGAACCGGACATCACGGAGACGGAGCGATTGCTAACAAAGTTATTTATAGTAACTACTGAGTTGTGAGAGCGCTGTCAGTCAGCGCGAGTTTATTGTGTTTGTATCTGAGAGTTCTGAATAAACACGAGTCCCAGTCACGCCGAGTCCGTCTTCATCATTATTCTACCAACTTTGTAACACATGCAATGTACCATTACAGCAAGATGAACGAGTTAGTAAGTGTTGATTATAGCATTATTTTTAGATATGTTCCAATCATATGAAAAGCGTCAGTGAGTACACAGCGCAAGCAAAGACACAACAGCAGTCATCAAATGTAATCCAGTTTATTGTGTGGAAAGCTGGATAGCCTAGCCGGATACCCTCAAGCTTACCCCCCTTCTGCTTAATCTCACTCCGCGTTTGGTGCCTCCGTTGTGGGCCAGATGCAGTGCTGGGGGTCGGGGATGTTGAAGGCCGACCGGTCAGTGCAGCCCGAGCTTCGGCGTGCGTGAGGTTTATCTCTAAAGAGATGTGAGTCTGCCGATGTTGAGCAGAAACTCATGACTGTATGCACATTGTAGAACAGATAGACGCGACGAGGACGGACAAAAACACTGACTCACAAGATAGAAAACACGAAAACACCATTCTGTCGGGAGAGAGAGAAGCCACAGTGTGTGCACGAATAATAAATAATTAGCTACACATAAGAAATCACTGATCACAGATCAGAAGGAACTGAAAAAAGACTTCTGTTTTCATTTGTACATCCAAACACTGAGAAACTGCCTGCATTCATTCGTTCACAAGCCATGATCTCTCCAGGACAAATATAGTGCTCGCTTGGGCGTGCCAAATTCTCTGGGTGGAGGAAAGGGAGGTAACCATTCCTGTTCTGATGTCAAAACAGGAGGCTAGTCTGGCCTGTCATTTTCTCAAAGGTAGAGAAAGACAGCTAGAACTCGGTTTTACACCAATCAACATTTCTATCCACTTGGGGACAATATTCAGGCTAGGGGAACTCATATTAATGTTGAAATACCTCATAAAATGAAAATTTCATGCCATGGGACCTTTAATGAGTATAATCTCATTCAGTAATTATTGATTACTTAACAAGGTACTATCTATCTCCTAAATTTGATATTACTTACTGATTAGTTCAGCTTGTTTCTATATTAGTTAGTAGTGGTACCTTAAGTGTTAATGTAGTACTACTCACTAGTCCTGCATTACTTCCTGCATAGTTACCCATAAATGACGGACCATTATTCTAAAGTGTTCCCAATTAATTCAGTTAATCCAAACAATTAAGTAACAATAACATAAACAAACTGTGCACAAACAATACCGGACAATGAGGAACAGAAAACAGAGCGCATAAATACACAAGATAACAAACTAAAAGACTAACAGGTGTGATGATAGAATCAGTGTCCATAGAAACAGATTAGTGGCGGGAAACTAACGATAAACAAACTAAAAGTCCATGAAAGTGATACTCAGTGTACATGATGTCCAAGTCAATGTTGTCATTTTTCTTGTTGAAGGTGGAGTGAGGGGATCCCAGGCTACCCTATGTGCTTAGAGGGCGAAGTTCCTCCAGAAGTTCGGTTTGATGCAGATAAATCTTCAAGCTTTAAATGGAATTCCGTGAAAGCGTAAGTTTGGGGGAATGTGTCATGGCCACAGTCCTTGTTGATTTGATACAGAATTGTTGATACTGAGTTTTCCAGAATTAAATTTAGAATAAATACAGTACCATGCAATTAGTGGTCATGTCTATAATAATACTCTATGCATTCTGTTTCAGGGCTGTGGATGCCGTTGTTCTAATGTTAGAAAACTGCATACATCCCTTAAAAGACCTGGCAGATTTTGAAAAGATATTGGAAGATTTTGAAAAGATATTGGAAGATTTTAAAATCGATAACAATCTAAGTTGGATTATTTCTCCCTTTGTCAAGAATGTTTTTTTGTTTTTGTTTTTTTGTTTCTTAATTTAAACAAAAAACTATATATCAATTTCCCTCTTTGAAATCTGGACAGGGTCCGTGAGACAATACTGGAGTAAGGATTACATGTTTGGCTATCAGTTTCTGAATGGCTGCAATCCTGTCATGATCAGGAAGTGTGTGGAACTTCCGGACAATTTTCCAGTCACACATGAGATGGTGGAGGGCTTTCTGAAGAGAGGTGTCACACTACAAGAAGAATTAAAGGTCAGAAACATTAAGACATTCATCACTTGAGTTGGTCAAATCCAAGACTTGCTTGTATAGTGACATCCTTAACATCATTTAGTTGACCATTTGTTCTATTTGTTCATCTTGTATTTACAGGCAGGAAACATCTACATAGCAGATTATAAAATATTGGATGGAGTGCCAACATCCAGCTCTCAGCTCTATTTGGCTGCACCCATCTGCCTGCTGTACAAGAACAGATTGGACAAAACTGTGCCGATTGCCATTCAGGTATCTGTCCCATATAGAATCAGTATCAAATGAAAAAAAAAACTAAAAACTTTTGCTGTGAATTTACTCACTGAAGTAAAAATGTCCTGCTTGGCTTTATTATATCTGATTCAGCTCAGTCAAAACCCTGGGGAAAAGAGCCCAATCTTTGTCCCAAGTGACAATGAATATGATTGGATGCTTGCCAAGATGTGGGTGAAATCTGCCGACTTCATTGTACACCAGTTGGTCACACACCTTCTCAAGACACATCTGATATCAGAGGTTTTTGAAATGGCCATGTACAGAAAGCTCTCTGCAGTCCATCCTGTATACAAGGTACCTGTCTTGATATTTAGATTCAATGCTAAACTGAAGATTGTGGTTTCATGTTTCAATTTATTAATGAAGGATTGCTGGTTCTGATATCCTTCCCTTTATTTTCAACCATGGTTTAATGTTAACCAAAAACCTCCAGGGATTGACTTGGAAACCACTTTTGCTGTTTCAGGTTATGCTTTTTTAATCAATTTGTATGATTTAATGCACATGTTTATATGTATAATTTCCTTTTTACAGTTACTGAAACCTCATGTTCGTTTCACAATTGCAATCAATTCAGATGCCCGTGAAAAGCTCATCAGTAAAGATGGGGTCTTCAGCAAGGTAGCTTTCCACCTAATTTAATATATCCACACATAAACAGGATCTTGCTAAAATCCAAAGCAATTCTATTCACATTTGATTATTTCGTCTTTGTCTGGCAAGCCATCATTTCTATTTTTGATAGGCAAACGGTGTTAAATCTTCAACATGGCAGGCCTGAACCATTACCTGACTTTTTAGCTTGTGAGATTCTGTCTTTTTGTAGAATGCACACACTTTTATTTCATAGGTTTCATTTTATTTAGTTAGCTGGTGTTTGATTAGTTCCTAATTTTCCCAAACGCAAAAACATGTAACACAATAAAACTTCACCCATAATCCTATGGTACCTTGAGAAGGCTAAATAAGTGCTGAAAATATTTGTGACCAGTCACGGAAAGTAGGGACACAAGTCGGCAGCACAAGTTTCGAGCAAAATGAGAATTAAGCGTTTTTTTGCCGAATCTGTTAGTTGAGATCATGAAGAAGCCTCTCCGTGTTTGAGATAGCAGTATTGGTATATTTAAAAGCATACACTTTGAGGTTGAAATCGCCTTGTTTTTAGGAGATTCTAGCATGCAGCAGAGGCGTGTTTCTCTTTTGTTATTGTCCCGCCCTCTAAGGGAAGCGTGGCTCAGTGTTGCCAAGTCCGCTGTTTTTCATGTCCGCGGGTCGAAGCGACCCCAATTATGTGATATTTAGCCCCGGGAATGTGAATTTTTGTAGGCAACCATGCCAAAAAAACACATATTTTACCCCCTAAAATGCGATTTTTACCGGAGAAGCCCCCCTGAAACGCGATTGGGCTTGTTTTGGGCTAGTTTTGAGTAGCAATTGTGCGGGTTTTGTTGTGAAAACCTGGCAACCCTGGTGGCTGATACACGAGCAGCGAGCAACGAGCAGCTGATACGAAGTGCAAACCTCCCAGATAACACAATGTCTGAAGCAGTAAAGAACCAACACGATCATCTTTCCCTTGTGCAGAAAGAGAGGGCTGAGTACAATGACATGACTGAAAATAAACATACATACAGGTCCTTGAAAGTGCTTGAATTTATTTTGTGCAAGAAGTTTTCTGGAAGAAATTCCATATTATTCTCTCCGGTCCGATAATGTGTTATTTCGCCAACACTTCATGGAATATGCTTGATTTACATTTGTTACTTGCATTTATGCATTACATTAAGTGTTTCCCGCGTGAGGTACTTTGTGTTGTACATTGCCATGATGTTCATACGCGCACAAAACCACTACGCCTCAGTGTTTCACACACACACACCGGGAAATACTGCAAAAATAGACTGGTTACATGAGCCTAAGCTCTTTTGAATAAAATCCATGCAAAAGTTAATATCAGATCATTTTAGAATACAGTATAGGATGTACCGAATATTCTTCAGTTTTATGCAAAACAGAAATATGACAAATAGAATATCAGACCTCTGTCATATGGCCAAAAGTAAAGTCCTTGAAAGGTTCTTGAATTTGAAGTTAACCAAGCTGTGGGAATAATGTATTAACAACTATCCAAACTGTTTTAGACCTAAAAGAGCCTTTCTAGGCCTATGTTACCATAAATGTCAGAGAAAAGTACAGAATCAGACATTTTTTTTTTTCTTATAGAAAATTGTACTTTGCATATTATACTATAAAAATACATAATTATAGTTGATTTTAGTTGATCATAGTTGATCATGACGGTTATCACAGAATCCTGTTAAAAAGTCCCAATGCTACAAAATGAAATCAATTCACCAAGTTTTATGTAGAAAACCAGCAAATAACAAATAAAAAGGTTTTATAAAAAGATAAACTTTTTAAAACTCACTAAATCATTTTTAGTCAAAAAAGATAAATTACTGACATTTACAATGCACATTATCCTTTATTATTAATAGTATGCGGTCCGATTGTAACCATGCATAAATGAGCCCTATTGTTACTCCCAGCAGGTGAGAACAAAATCTTTAGAGGCAAATTTCTCCCTGTTAAGCTTTTTTGAGTGCCTACTTTCAAATGGCCACAACTTCTCCAAATATTATCAGATTTCCATGTTACACATCACTGGAAAGCTTGGAGACTACACTTTCAGAATCTGTAAATAACTCAAAATGCCCCAGAACCGACTTGTGTCCCTCCCTACTCTCCGTGACTGGTCACATTTATGCAAAGATTAACTGAATTCTTGGTATCCAAAGATTAGCAGCATCGAGGTAGCTGGGATGGATAAATTGATGCAAAGTGCCATGAAGACTTTAACCTACGAGTCCCTGTGCTTCCCTGAGGCCATAAAAGCTCGAGGAATGGAAGATCTGCCCAAGTACTATTATAGAGATGATGGCATGAAGATCTGGGAGACAATAAACTGGTATGTAGTAGGGTAGCAACAGTTAGATCCTGTACTACTAGTGCAAAAGTGCAAATTAGTCCACATAAACTCCAATGAAAATGTCATTAATTTGTTAATTTGTCATCTTGTTCTTCCTGTAGTTTTGTTTCTGCTGTGGTCAAGATCTACTATGACAGCGATGAGGCCGTTCAAAACGATACAGAGATTCAAGAATTTTTTAAGGATGTTTCCTTTGGCATGAATAATTCTGACAGTGAGTACAGGTTTAACTTATCAAAGGCCCTGTGTACACCTGGTATTAAGATGTGTTTTGGACGATCACAAGTGGATGATGCTAAATACAGATACTAAATACAAAATACAAACAGGGTCTAAAACTGTCCACTTTCGACCACTTCCAGAGGTAGTCGAACTTATTTGACCGGATTGCTTTCATAGTGTAAATGCCCATTTGGACGAATGCATTTAAACAGCCACAAAAGACGTCTACTCTCCGCCTACTGGCAGAACTCATAAACATTATGGGAAGAGCGCTAGTCAGACGGGATTTAAACTTTGTCGGCTGAAGAGCCAAGTTTGGTTTGAAGATGACGAAAAACATACCAAGCACAATGTTCTCTCATCTTTCCTGATTTCTAACACGCACTCAGAGGTGGTTAGAGTGCCCAAAACTGTACTCAATTAAAAGTAATTACATGTAATAATATTAATAGTTACTTTAGTAAGAGTAAAAAAATAACCAATGAAAAAACTACTCAAGAAGCTAGTTACTAGTTACTTCGGATCATATATTTATACAGTATATATACAACAGTCAAGCCAAAATGTATTCAGACACCTTCAACATGTTCTCACATTATCCCAGTTTATTCTCTATTATTTAGAAAAGGGTAATAAAGTATGACCAGAACTTAGAGTTGTGTCAAAACAAATTCATCTTGATAATGTCAGATAACTTTGATATAAAGGGATGTAATGGATTACAAACAACCAATCGATTGTTAAATTTAACTACACAATTAGATAATACCAATTTAGGTCAACCAATGACCAAGCAATGCTTAATTTTGTTCAGTCTGTGGTGTCAAAGGTTGCATTAGCAATTTAAAAAAAAACACTTAAGCAAAACATGGTCAGGTCAAAGTGTCGGAATAATTTTGGTCCCAAATTTTTTATAAATTTTACTGGTGGTCACTGTATGAATAATTTTTCGGTATGTGTGACAGTTTACTTTATTTTGCTATCCTCACTTACATAAATTAACATTAGTGTCCTGCACACACTAGTAAAACATTATATCTGGTGTCTGAATAATTTTAGTTTTGATTATTTCAAGATTCAAGAGTTTTATTTGTCACATACACAGTTATATACACAATATACAACTGGCAGTGAAATGTAAACAGGTCCGCTCCATGGACAGTGCAAATAACAGTTACAAGAAACACAAGGGGAAATTGAAATAGAAATAGAATAAAATTAGAATAAAAAGTATTAACATACGTAGAATTATAAATAAATCAAGTAAAAGATAAAAATAGGAAATAAGATAAAAATAAAAATATAAAAATAAAAATAAAAATAAAAATAAAAATAAAAATATAAAAATATAAAATAAGTGGATATGATAAGTGAGATAAACTGTAGACTTAAAAATAAGTGGTTAACATAAAATATATATATATATATATAAATATATAAAGAAGTATAATGGATGTGTAAACAGGAGTATGATGTGCAAACAGGTTTATTACAGGTTGTTACGCAGTAACAATAGGAACGTAAAGTGCAGTGCAATGGCAGTATGTGGATGTTAATGTTAAAAAAACTGGATGTTTATGCGTGTGCGGGGTGAAGTGAAGTCACGTGACTGAGTTCAGGAGTCTGATGGCCTGGGGGAAGAAACTCCTCCTGAGTCTTTCAGTCTTTGCCATCAGGCTACGGAAGCGCTTACCAGATGGCAGCAGGGTGAAGTGAGAGTTTGCAGGGTGATTAATGTCTCTGATGATTTTAGTAGCTCTACCTCTGCAGCGTTTGGTGTAGATGTCCTGCAGAGACGGGAGAGCTGAGCCTGAGATGCGCTCGGATAAGCGCACCACTCTTTGCATGGCTTTGCAATCGTGACTGGTGCTGTTCCCGTACCACGCTGTGATGCACTGAGTCAGGACACTTTCTATCGCCCCTCGATAGAAAGTTTTCAGGATGGCTGGAGAAACCCTGAATTTCCTCAGCTGGCGCAGGTGGTACAGTCTTTGCCTGGCTTTTTTCACCTGTGTCTGGATGTGTGTAGTCCAGGTCAGATCCTCGGAGATGTTCACACCCAGGTATTTGGAGCTGTTCACTCTCTCTACCGGTGTCCCGCTGATCATGAGAGGGGAGTATGACCGATGCTGTCTCTTCCTGAAGTCCACAATCAGTTCTTTGGTCTTGTTAACATTCAGAGAGAGACAGTTGTCCTGGCACCATGATGTCAGTTGCTCCACTTCGTCCAAGTATGCCGTCTCATTGTTGTTGGAGATGAGACCCAGGACAACAGTATCATCAGCAAACTTGATGATAGAGGTGGAGCTGTGTGTGGACAAACAGTCATGGGTGTAGAGAGAGTAGAGCAGGGGACTCAGCACACAGCCCTGTGGAGCTCCAACACTCAGGGTGATGGAGGTGGAGGTGAACTGGCCTACTCTCACCGCCTGGGGTCTGCCAGTGAGGAAATCTTCAATCCAGAGGCAGAGAGAAGAATTCAGGCCTAGATCCAGGAGTTTGTGTGTTAGCTTAATGGGAACTATGGTGTTAAAGGCTGAGCTATAGTCAATAAATAGCAGCCTGACATAGTTCCCACTTTTGCTGTCGATGTGAGTGAGGCAGGAGTGAAGGACGTGAGAGATGGCATCTTCAGTCGATCTATTGGGACGATAGGCAAACTGAAGAGGGTCCAAAGTGTCAGGAATGGAGGAGCAAATGTTGTTTTTAATGAGTCTCTCAAAGACCTTCATGACTAAAGATGTGAGAGCCACTGGACGATAGTCATTTAGGCAAGAGGGTTTACTGATCTTAGGTACAGGGATGATGGAGGATCGTTTGAAGGAGGTGGGGACAACAGATGTAGCAAGGGACTCGTTAAATATGGATGTAAAGAGCCCTGCGAGCTGATCAGCACAGGACCGCAGAACACAACCTGAAATACCATCCGGCCCAGCAGCTTTCCTGACATCCACACGTTTGAGTGCCCTCCGAACCTCGTCCTCCGAGACAGAGATCACGTGACTGTTGCTGCTCTGAGGGACTCTCTCTGACGCGTCACTCGCCGGAGTCGCGCTGCCGCGATTACCATCAAAGCGAGCGTAGAAAGAGTTTAACTCGTTCACCAGCAACGGATCAGCTCTCACCTCTGCAGAGGATTTAGTTCCAAAAGCACAGATGGTCCTCAGTCCCTGCCACATCCGCCGGGAGTCGTTGAGTTGGAAATGAGATTCCACTCGGTCTTTATAGCGGAGTTTTACGGCTTTAACGGCGCGCCGGAGGGAGTAACATGAAGCTTTGTACTCCCTCATATCCCCCGTTAGGAGACCGGCATTGTAAGCGATAGTGCGCGTGTTTACTGCAGTGATTATATATTGCCAAACATTTTGTGACCCCTGCCTTTACATGTACATGAGCTTTAATGCAATCCCATTCTTAACCCGTCGGGTTTAATATGGAGTCGGCCCATCCTTTGCAGCTCTAACAGCTACAGCTCTTCTGGGAAGGCTTTCCACAAGGTTTAGGAGTGTGTTTATCAAGATTCTTCTAGAAGCGCATTTGTGAAGTCAGGCACTGATGTTGGACAAGAAGGCCTGGCTCTCATTCTCCACTCTAATTCATCCCAAAGGGGTTCTATCGGGTTGAGGTCAGGACTCTGTGCAGGCCAGTCAAGTTCCTCCACACCAAACTCGCTCATCCCTGTCTTTATGGCGGCACGCTTTACCCCACTGCATCCCATGCTTTGCATTGCACTTGGTGATGGAAACCCATTCCATGAAGCTCTACACACTGTTCTTGAGCTCATCTGAAGGCCACAGGAGTTTGGAGGTCTGGAGCTCTTGACTCTGCAGAAAGTTGGCAACTTCTGTGACCCTCAGCATGCGCTGACCCCGCTCTGTGGTTTCACTTCGTGGCTGAGTTGCTGTTGTTCCCAATTGCTTCCACTTTGTTATAACACCACTAACAGTTGAGCGTGGAACATTTAGTAGTGAGGAAATGTCACGAATGGACTTATTGCACAGGTGTCCACCGATCACGGCCCCACGCTTGAGTTCTCTGAGCTCCTGAGAGCGGCCCATTCTCTCACTAATGTGTGTAGAAGCGTCTGCAGGCCTAGAGCTTGATTTATACACCTGTGGCCATGAAGTGATTGAACACCTGAATTCAGTGATTTGGAGGGCGTCACAATACTTCTGACAATATAGTGTATATATAATATATGTGTGTAAACAATACAATAATGTCTCTGTTACGTATGTAACCCTTGTCCCCAGCTGACCAGCAGTCGTACAGCAACTGTGGTGACAGGACGTGGCGTCTCTGTTCCCTCATTCAGGGAACGAGGGTTACATGCATAACTGAGATGTTCCCTTTCAGTCGGTCACATTCGACATCTCGACAGAACGTACCGAATGGAAGGGGCAGCTGCTATTGCTGAGCAATCCCCCCGTACCTCCTGGGGTGGAATATGGGACAGGGCTTACACCAAGAGAGTTGATCACTGCTGTTTCCGCATGACCCATTCAGTGAGACTATTGAATAACACTGGGAAAGATTGCCCTTCCAAACATTTGGGATCACTGAAGGGATAACAGCATATGGGCACCTAGCCTAGTGCAGGGATCAACCAGTGGGCGTACTTATGAGTGTTAGGCCTGGCGTTGGAAGCTCAGCCGACAGGTGGTGGTGGAGGAACTCAACAGGGTGGGGAACACTACTGGGGCAAAATAGAGCACGTATCCGATCCAAATTCGCAGATGCATTCTGACGTGAATGACTGAAAGGCAACATATTATTATTTAGATACAATTTTATTTATTTAAATGATAATATTAATCATAATTAGATTTTTGCAACAAACACAGAAGGGACAAGCAGTATTTCTGGCATTTCATCTTTAGCCCCAATATCATTGCATGCCCATTGACGTGTCTTCTTCCTTTGTTCTACAAAATGTAATCAAATATATATATATATATATATGCAGGTGTGTAAACTTGTGTCTAAGCAGAGGCATTCCTTTTCAAGACGAACATGTCGCCACCACTGCGCGATACCTACAAATTACCGCGGTTTGGCGGGTGTTCATTTCATACTCTGTTAACATTGGTAACTTATTTAATATATACATTAAGGTATCAAAAAACTGCTAGTGTCATACTATGTAGTAGTGGTTTCGTGTACTTAACGTTATAATCTGTTTGTTGTAAAATATATTACCTGATGAAATCGAATGTAGCTATACCTGTGAAATCGTTCACAGACAGCATACGCAGATACTCAATGTATAAATCGCTGGAAACCAATAGGATGCATTTGCAGATTGGCTTTCAATTGATTGCGAGTCCACGGCCAATTTATTCAACGCTCTTGATGTTCTTCACATACTCTGCACACACTCACAGCATTCGCTGTGTTTCTGCGACTATCACAGCAGAAATTAAAGCTGCTGCTCTCCATGAGTTTTCCTGTCGTCTCCGGTCACGTACATATGTAAATTAGGCAAGCTTATTTTGTCCATTAGATCGAAAGATCTGAAAATGGCCATACATTTACCCGCCCAGACCCTCGAAGAAATCAGGACAGAAGTGGTTAAAAGTGGACAAAAGAGACAGATTAAAACACCAGGTGAAGATGGGAACGTGTCTCCCATGTCTACTTGTGATCTGATCAACCAAAATGCATGATTGATATTCTTGTATATTATATATGCATCTTAGTGTGTATCGAGTCACTTTTAAATGTGTGCACAAGGTAAATGCATACTGCCACTGTTTTACAGAGTTTCAAAAGCCTCTGAAGACTCGAGAGGATTTATCAGAGTATCTGACTGTTGTGATATTCACAGCGTCAGCACAACATTCTGCAGTCAACTTTGGACAGGTGATCATATAATATGAGTGTTAAAGAGTTGCTAGGCAAAATTCTGGATAATATCCTAGTAAACCTTTATTATGTTCCAGTTTGACTGGTATGCCTGCATCCCCAACGGTCCTTCCACCATGCGCAAGCCGCCTCCCGAACAGAAGGGCCAAGTGGACATGAAGTACATTATGGAGAGTCTGCCTAACCTTGAATGTTCCAGCCTGGTTTTTGGAACAGTTTGGGACCTCACTCGGTTCCAGAAGAAGGAGGTTTGACATCTGAATTGGATATACTTTCCTCTTGAAATAGTAGAGAACATGTTAACAGCCGACACTGTAAAATCTTATTAGACTAACTTAAAAAAAGCATGCAAACCAAAGAAGAAGTGAAATGGGAATAGTATGTAGTACTGACAAATGCTTAGTTAGTATAGTTTACTTACACAAGCGTACTTGATCATTTACTTTAGATTTACTCTTGACTTAGTATAACTACCATTGTGGTAACCAGTGTTTTGATGCTAATGGTTGAAGTCTGTGTTTGACTAAAGCACAGTCAATTGCAAGATATTGTCACAAAAATAAAGGAATTATATCAACCCAATTAAAATTCACAGTTCACAGGATATTTATGACATAAGTGTTAGCAATAAAATTGTAAAAAGAAAACTAAACTGAGGCTTTAGTCAGAAGTTATGTCACCTTTTAAAAGCAACCTATTTATTACTTCAACCTATTTATTACTTTGGTGTTGTTGCAGCGCTGCATCAATAGGAAGACAATTACAATAATATCAATATAGTTCAAAGTGCCCAACCAAAAACCACACTGATCACCATAAAGGTGACTTTCTTTTTTCTTTTTCTTTTTTGGAAAATCAACATCAGATTATGAAGTCATCTTATGTTATGTTCTCAGATTTTTCAGTTGTATTGACAATTCAACATTCAAGATGGTTTTGGGAAATGAATGCAACTAAAGATAACTGCAGTGGATGAAATGGGTGAAACGTCTAGTAAGAATTGACCCGCCTCAAAAAAAAAAAATTTTTCCCTTGACAGCTTAAACCAATCAATTAATCTTAACTTGGGTTTTAAACAAGGCATAGTATGTTAATAGTAGGACTGGCAATAGATTCAAACATTTTAATCACGATTAATCACACCTTTGTTGTGCAATCAATCGTGATTAATCGCACGCTTATCGTGAAATTAAGCATACACCATTTATCTTTTTAAACACATTAATTTTGTCATAATTTTCTATATCCAAAGTAAACAATCAGATTGAAGGGCGATTCTCACAAAACTGTATTTTCTGCAAGCTTCAGGGATCACTGGAGACTCCAAAAGGACACCAAATATAAGGAGTTCATATAATTCTATATAAGAAATGTATAAACACCTTAGCACCCATGAAAACAAAAAACAGTACAGAAAAAAAAACTTTACAGAATTCACAGTGTATAGTATGTGTACAGAGCAACAACAACGAGATTGTTTTCATTTTAGACATTTTATGTAAAATGTAAATATAAAGCTGCGATACCGAACAGAACCACACAGAGACGCCAAAAAAACTCCTAAATCAACCGCTTTGAGGGCATTAAGTCATTGTAGGAGTAACTGAATAACGCCTCGGTTACGACTGTAACCTCGGTTCCCTGAAGAGGGAACGAGCGTTGCATCGAATGACGCTATGGGGAACGCTTGCGTGATGAAGTCATGAAGCACATGTGAAATCAGTCCAATAGTGTGAGGGAACGTCAGAGGCGGATGACGTCATGAACCAGGAAGTATAAAGCCTGCCAAAACAAAGCCGCGCTAGCTTCGAAAGTCTGAAGTAGTCGCTTTGACAGGCATGTAGGAGATATGGCAGGACGATGCAACGCTCGTTCCCTCTTCAGGGAACCGAGGTTACAGTCGTAACCGAGGCGTTCCCTTTCAAGGGAACTCCCGTTGCATCGAATGACGCTATGGGGAACGTTAATACCAACGCCACCATAGCGAGACGTGCCTGTCCAGTGTGAAAAAGCAGCACTAGGACGACAAAACCCCAGACCCTGGTGTAGAGTCCAAGTCCAAAGAGTAGAACCTGACGAATGTATGCGGTGAGGACCAACCCGCCGCATCACTAACGTCCTGCAGAGCCACTCCTGAAATAAGGGCCTTAGAGGCCGCCATACTCCTAGTAGAGTGGGACCGGACGGCCAAGGGAGAAGGCCGTCCGACCGACTCATAAGCCAGTGAGATAGTCTCAACCACCCACTTGCTCATTCTTTGCTTAGATGCTGGGGACCCCTTGTTGGGGGGCCCGAAGCACACGAACAGTTGTTCTGTTTTACGCCACAGGGCAGCTCTGTGGACATACGCATCTAAAGCCCTCACAGGGCAAAGCAAATTATTTTTCTCCTGGTCCGGATTGAGGAGAGGTGGAGGACAGAAGGCCTGAAGAATAATAGATCTAGCTACGTTAGTAGGGACCTTAGGAATATAACCTGGCCTAGGATGAAGGAAAGCCTTGACCATGCCAGGTGCAAACTCCAAGCACGAGGGTGCAACAGAAAGAGCCTGAAGATCTCCTATCCTCTTAAGAGATGAAATAGCAAGGAGGAACAGAGTTTTTAAAGTCAGAAACTTAGCCTGAACCTCTTCCAGCGGCTCAAAGGGAGCCTGGGACAGGCCCTGGAGGACCGTAGCCAGGTCCCACGCCGGCACCCTGGTGCGAACTACAGGCCTCAGCCTCAAAGTACCACGAAGGAAACGAGACACCAACGGATCTTTACCCACAGATAACCCACCCAGAAGAGTGTGGTAAGCACCAATGGCCGCCACATACACTTTCAATGTGGAGGGGGATAGACCTGCATTAAACCGTTCCTGCAGGAACTCCAGCACTGTACCAACCGGGCAGTTAACTGGGTCCTGGTGACGGCTACTACACCAAGAAGTGAACACTGTCCATTTCAGAACGTAAAGCTTCCTCGTGGATGGAGCTCTGGAGTGAAGAATGGTATCTACAACCTCGGTTGAAAGACCCGACCTTATGAGCTGGGCCCCCTCAGAGGCCACGCCCATAGATTCCATAGTTCTGGATGGGGGTGGAATATTGACCCCTCTGCTTGGGACAGAAGGTCCCTCCTGACCGGCAACTGGAGTGGATGCCCGTCAAGGAGCGACACTACATTGGGAAACCATGCCCTGCCCGGCCAATGCGGGGCTATCAGAATAAGGCGCACTTGGTCCCTGCGAACTATCTCCAGAACTTCCGGGAGCAGAGCGATCGGGGGAAAAGCATACAGGCGCAGCCTCGGCCACGCCTGTACCATAGCATCCAGCCCCAGCGGAGCTGGATGCGTGAGGGAGAACCAGAGTGGACAGTGAGACGTCTCTCGAGACGCAAACAGATCCACTTGAGCCCGGCCGAACACCCTCCAAATCTGCTCCACCACCTCGGGGTGGAGCCTCCATTCCCCGGGCCTCAGCCCCTGCCTCGACAGGACGTCTGCTCCTATATTCTGGGCCCCAATGATATAAGCCGCTCTGAGGGAGAGGAACTTCCCCTGAGACCACAGGAGGATCTGGCGTGCCAACTTGCATAGCGGACGTGAACGCAGACCCCCCTGGTGATTTATATAGGCGACCACCGATGTGTTGTCTGTACGAACCAGCACATGCTGGCCCCTGAGGTCTGTGAGGAAATTCTTGAGGGCAAGAAACACCGCCAACATCTCCAGGCGATTGATGTGCCACGAGAGATGGTGGTCTCCCCACAGACCCTGAGCTGAGCGACCCTCCAGGACCGCTCCCCAGCCTGTGAGAGAAGCATCTGTCATTAGCATCTTGCGACGACCAGAAGCTCCCAACACAGGACCCTGGGACAGGAACCAAGGTTTCTTCCACATAACCAGGGCACGTAAGCAGCGCCGCGTGACCCTGATCATGCGAAAGGGGTTGCCCCTCGGGGAAAACCCTTTGGTTCTGAGCCACCACTGTAGGGGTCTCATGTACAGCAGTCCAAAAGGTATCACGTTGGATGCTGCTGCCATCAGACCCAGAATTCTTTGAAACTGTTTTATAGTGAGTGACTGGTCTAGTTTTACTCTCTTTACTGCTGACAGTATAGACTCTATCCGTGCCGGTGACAGGCGCGCCTGCATCGACACTGAATCCCATACCACGCCTAGAAAAGTGGTCCTCTGAAGTGGAGAAAGCACACTCTTTTTGGCGTTCAGCCGTAACCCCAACTCCTTCATGTGAGCGAGAACGACATCTCGATGCCGAACCGCTACCTGATGCGAATGAGCTAGAATCAACCAATCGTCGATGTAATTCATGATACGAATCCCCTGCAGGCACATAGGCGCCAGGGCTGCATCTACGCATAAGTGCGGGGTGAAAGTGCTAGACCGAATGGAAGAACTCTGTATTGGTATGCTTTCCCTCCGAAAGCAAACCTCAGGAACTTCCTGTGATATGGAAGGATGGAAATGTGGAAATATGCGTCCTTGAGATCTATCGTGACAAACCAGTCCTCGGACCTGATCTGTGGCACGATTTGTCTCAAGGTTAACATCTTGAACTTGAGTTGCATGACTGCCTCGTTCAGCACCCGAAGATCTAAAATGGGACGCAGACCCCCATCCTTCTTTGGAACTATGAAGTACCGGCTGTAAAACCCGGCTTCCCTGTCTGAGTGAGGTACATATTCTATGGCCCCTTTCTCTAACAGGGCTTTTACTTCTTGTTCCATTACCAGAACCTGCTCGGGGCCCACCACTGTGGGTAGGACCCCCATAAACCTGGGCGGGCGAGACCCGAACTGTATTTGATACCCTTTTTCTATAGTGTGCAGGACCCAACGAGAAACATTTGGCAGTAGCTTCCACGCTGCCAAGAAGTTTTCTAGAGGTACCATCCTCTCGAGAATGGCTTCTGGTTTTTGTTGAACTGTCAGAACGGTGCCCTGTAACGGCGAACCGGCAGGGAACACCTGAACTGACTGCTCTAGGACCCTCCTTGGAGGGGGCATGCAGCCCAGGACCACTACATTTCTGGGTGGACCCTGGGATACACACTCTTGGGAGACCGCTGCGCCCTGTAACACCAGAGGTGGCAGGGTTGGCAGACCGACCTCCAGAGGGCGCCGAAGGGAGACAGGCACCGTATAATGAGGTGTACACTGCTTCCCTTCGGGGAGGAACGCCCCCATAATCCTGACCCCTCGGGCGTCAGGACCTTTTCCCCGCAGCCTTCTTGGAAGTAATGACGGTCCGCAGATCCGTCTTACCCCTCGAAGGCTGCGGCAGATTGCGCTTCCCGTGTCCCCAATCTTTCTGAGGGGGAGCACGGGAAGCCACACTCTGTTTCTGAGTGGCACGGTATGAAGAGCTGGCTTTTGATGTTTGGGGCTGCTCTCTGTGATCGGCAGCCCCAGTGAAATGTGAGCGGCGGGGGAGGAGCTTCTGGAACGCGACCGTCTGTTTGGATGCCTCCTGGAACCTCTCAACAACAGCATTAACTGTGTTGCCGAAGAGGCCCGAAGGAGACACGGGCGCGTCCATCAGAAAGTTCTTATCTTTCTCCTTAATCGAACTGAGATTCAGCCAGAGATGTCTCTCAGTAGCCACCAAGGCTGCCATGGAGCGGCCGATTGATTTAGCCGTCTCCTTGGTAGCCCTAAGAGACAAATCTGTGGCCCGACGTAGCTCACACACTACTTCGGGCCCAATTCCCCCACCCTCATCAATATCACTAATAATTCAGCCTGGTAGGCCTGCAACAGCGACATGGTGTGTAAGCATGCTGCAGCCTGACCAGAAGCTGAATAAGCCTTACCCACTAGAGCAGATGTTGTGCGAACTGGCTTAGTGGGTAATGCCGGGGCCTATAGGGAAGATGCCGAATCAGGGGATAAATAGCTCGCTAAATTATCTTCTATTTTGGGCATCTCCCCATAACCGTGCTCTTTATAGTTTAATATAGTGGAATAGTTTGATGTTTGTGCACTATACACCCTATATACACCCTATATGAAAATGGTTTCTCCCATGATCTCGACACCTCAGTGTGGAGATCAGGGAAAAACGGCAGACCCCGGCGTTGAGGTTGTGATCGAGTCGGTAGATAACGTTCGTCCAACTTGCTTTTTGAACGAACGTCCTGCTTATCAGCGGGCCAATCAATGTTTAATCGCTCTACAGCCCGTGTCACAACCTCAACTAGCTCTTCAAATACTTGTGACTGAGGTGGCGAATCCTCTATTTCTCTGACACTAACACTTTCCAGATCCTCAGAACTGGAAAGCTGCATCAGAGGTGCCTCAATCGGGGCGGAAGAAACCGCAGCGCGTGCTTCCAAACCCAGAGAAAAGGCACTGGATCTATCAGGTGAAGGAAGAGATAAGGCTGGGCCCGTCTCTATCCTCGCTGATACATCCATTTGCGAACCCCAGGACTGTGATCGCCGCTGTGCCTCAGCAGCAGCAGGACCAGAGCCCTGAGGAACGTGAGCCTGAACGTCCTCGCGAAAGAACGCCAGGCGGGATCGGAGTGTCCGTAAAGGAAGCACCTCGCAGTGCTCACAGCCAGCGCCCTCGAGCGCTGACCGTGCATGCTCCTCTCCCAAACAAGCAACACAAAGAATGTGTGTGTCCCCACCCGTAATGAAACGAGGGCAAGGGTGAACACACACTCTAAACTGCTGCTTATCCGCCATAGTGTTGTTTAAAGTTATTTTACTGAACTAGAAAAACACTGAATCACTGATCACACAAAGCGCTACTGAAGACAACAGAAGCTAGCGCGGCTTTGTTTTGGCAGGCTTTATACTTCCTGGTTCATGACGTCATCTGCCTCTGACGTTCCCTCACACTATTGGACTGATTTCACATGTGCTTCATGACTTCATCAGGCAAGCGTTCCCCATAGCGTCATTCGATGCAACGGGAGTTCCCTTGAAAGGGAACTTGGTTTATTTCGAGTCAGAAGAAGAGTTAGACACGTTAAAAATGGAACAACTTTAGATGGATGGATTAGTGCTAAACAGTAAACTGCAGTTTGACCGGTTCACTAAAAAGAGCCAGTTCAAAAGAATGATTTGTTCGCGTACTGGACATCACTAACATATACATGACAAATCAAACATTATCCTTCCTGAATGTGTGTGTGGAAACAACGTGAATGTACTGAAATGTGTCATGAATGGAGCTCTCAGTGATTGAGACTGCTGTGAGTCACCAACATTGCGCTCTTCAGAAACAATGGCAGAGTACAACAGAGCTTGTGTTTTAAAGCAAAGCACCCATTGAAATGAATGATTCGCTAAAACGTGATGTGAGTCTCTATTCTCTCTGATATATCTAATGTGATCAGCCTGTCCTTCTTTGCAAGGGGGTAATCCAGCCCCCGGAAAGCGTACCTTCCATAGGGGCAGCCATTGCTAACCAAGCCATCACTTGCTGTTAGCATCCCATTGATTTCCATTCATTTTAGCCTCACTTTTACAGTGAATAACTTTACATCTGAGGCGTTTAAAGTCTCCATTTGTCCATTGTTTATTTCTAAAGAAACACGACAATGTATAAAAGGCTCCATTACCTTGTATCTTACACTATCGCCCCGTAGAAGCTGTTTTTGTAAAAAATAGGCTAACGATTGCATCATAACCACGCGACTCTGTCGCATAGTAGAGAAATTACCGTATAGACAGGAGGAGAAGCTCACAGGCAATCTTTTGCTGTCTATGAGGCAATCGGGGGGACGTGGAGGCATAAAGTCCAATAAAGTCAAGGGAGAAGCATGGGGAGAAGCCCATAGAGAGCCAAAAGCACCAGGACAAAATATTTTAACAACGTATTTCAGATTTCACTTTGCACAACTACTAGAAGACATTCTAGTCCCCGTCGAAGCCTATGGGGTCGCTGTGTCCATTTCTTTTACTGTCTATCCTTCTTTGCATTAGCACTGTTTTGGACTGTTTGAATGAATTTGTTTACTGGATAACTGAACACTTTCCCAGAGTTTAACTGCTTAAAATGGCCTTATCACAAACAGAGAAGCAGAATCGGGTTAAAGAATGGAAATGTCCTCCTCCAGGGTTACAGGTGCTGTAGATGTTCAGTGTGATTGTGATAAACTCCAGACTTCTAAGATCAAATAACTGCGTGACGAAAAGTACGTTAACGTACTTCTGTAATTTATTTGCGTTAATTGCGTTAAATATTTTTTTTTAATTTAGAATTTAAATTAATCGCACGTGTTAACACATTAAAGTTGACAGCCCTAGTTAATAGATTTTTATAATTAAGTGAAGACATTAAGTAAAGTTAACTAAAGTTAGTTAGAAGATAATTGTGACTTTTTATCTCACAATTGCGAGTTTACAGGTTGCAATTCTGGTTTATATCACCCAATTTTGAAACTCCGAGGGGGGGGAGTTTGAATTGTGAGAAACAATTACCTTTTTTTTGTGGCAGAAACAAGCTTCCATAATAAAGAGCATCAAGGTATGAGTTAAAAAAAGTAGAAGTTTTTAAAAATCTATGTGGGCTCAAATATTATTAATAATATCCATATTTTAAAATTAGGAAGAGTTCAGTTAACTCATACTAATGTTATCAGCTTACTGTAATACATTTCCACCTACTTCACATAAACGTAGATTCAAATTGGAAATTCATATCAACACTTAAATCCCCAATTTTTTCCTGGGATGTTTTATAAGCTTGTCTAATGTAATGACAGTAACCAAGGGGGCGGAGCTTAGAGAAGGGTCAGTTTACCTTGTAAACAGAAAGAAAGATGTTGTTATTCTCTCTGAAGAAATTACTTTTTTTCCAGCTGTTCTTAGGCATGTATCCAGAGATGTGCTTCACAGAGCAACCAGTGAAAGAAGCCATCGAGAATTTCCAAATTAACCTACATGAGGTGACCAACAGCATCAAGAGCCGGAATGAGGGATTGACAACAAAGTATTCTTATTTGTCCCCAAACAAAATCCCCAACAGTGTTGCAATTTGAGAAAATACTTGTAGTGTTTACGACCAATGTGTGCTTGACATAGAAAGACAGAAGAACAGCTCTACTTAAAATATCAAGTATTGTAAAACACAGAGCATTCTGCCTTTTGAGGCAATCTTTAGAAATTATGTTTGATTAATGCTTCTTGTATTTGACTCTGTCGTTGGGAAATAATATTACTTTGTAAAGCCATCTGTGCACGTATGTGTCTTATCTGAGGGAAAGAAGAACAGTTTATTTGGCTATGCTTTCAAAGAGCACACATAAGCTTGTGTTATAACCAATTTATTATTGTCTTTCTTTTTTATCCTTTTCTTTTTTCATATAAACTTGCATATTCATATATCCATACTGTGGTATTCATTTACTCATCTTTTGATTCATTTATTCATATTTGTTATTACATATATTGTTTAGATCATTAGATCATAAACTATTTTAGATTTATTTTACCTTACAGATATATTGCGATCTTTCATCTATATTGATTTTCCACTGATTCTCTTATATACGCATGTTTTGCAGTTGTTGTGTGACTTACATTAGATTCATTTCTTTTGGTATGAGGGAGGGTTTTCTGATAGAGGTCAGCTGATAAAGAATTGATTTTATGGATGTGAAATATGTTTAATGAATGCTGTAAAGGAGTTGTTTTGAGATTGTGAACATGCACAGCACTTCAAATAGTTGCTACATTTGTTTTTCTTTTTTTCTCATAATAAAGAAATCTTTAATAAAATAAAGAGAAATAATGTTTTCATTACATCTTATATTAAGATATTGTTTTCTTTGTGATCTCATGACAACTTTTTTCTTTGATCCCTGCCATCTTCTAAATATTTTCTGTAGCTTTATCAGTGAATTATGCCAGGCCATATAGTCATTAATTCATTTTTATCTGTTCAACTATATCTGCCATGTTTGAAAATGCTATAAGAGAACTTTTCTGTGAACAAATGCAATAATCAAATTAACTGCTGGATCAGTGGGGAACTTTGGTGCATTTCTTTTTGTAACTTAAAAAAAAAAAAAACGTTTTTACCCCTTGTGAAAAAGTACACTTACGTTTATTGGTTGCATACTTGAAATCGATACACTTAAATGTAAATATTAAATAAGTCACATTGGTGCACTGCACACTCTAAAAAAAGCTGTGTTAAAAACATCCATTTATGGGTTATTTGGCAACCCAGCGCTGGGTAAAATATTGGACAGAAGGCAAGGCAAGGCAAGGCAAGGCAAGTTTATTTGTATAGCACATTTCATACACAGTGGCAATTCAAAGTGCTTTACACAGAAATGAAATAAAAATATTACAGTTATAATAGGAATTAAAAGAAATAAAAAATAAAGAAAACATTGAAAGATAAAAATAAAGAGTATAATTAAAAATAAAAATAAGAACAGGGTTAAATTTAAGCATATAAATTAAAATGCAAGCAGTTCGGACAAAGCACGTACAGTGGCACAGTGCTCATTCTGTAAATGCACAGCTGAACAAATGTGTTTTGAGTCTGGATTTGAAAGTGGCTACTGTTTGAGCACATCTGATCTGGTCAGGAAGCTGGTTCCAGCTACGGCTGGCATAATAGCTAAAAGCAGACTCTCCTTGCTTTGAGTGAACCCTTGGTATTTCTAACTGACTTGATCCTGATGATCTGAGTGATCTGTTGGGTTTGTATTTAATCAGCATATCTGCAATGTATTGAGGTCCTAGGTCATTGAGTGATTTATATACAAGTAATAGCACTTTAAAATCGATCCTAAATGTAACTGGAAGCCAGTGTAAAGATCTGAGGACTGGTGTGATATGGTCATATTTTCTGGTTCTGCTCAGGATCCTGGCAGCAGCGTTCTGTATGAGCTGCAGCTGTCTAATGGTCTTTTTGGGAAGGCCGGTGAGGAGACCATTACAATAGTCCACCCTACTGGTAATAAAAGCATGAACGAGTTTCTCTAAGTCTTGCCTGGAAACAAAGCATCTAATTCTTGATATGTTTTTGAGATGATAGTAAGCGGATTTAGTTATTGCTTTGACATGACTATTGAAACTCAGGTCTGACTCCAAAATCACACCAAGATTCCTGACTTGATTTTTTGATTTCAGGCCTTTAGCCTCAAGATATGCATTCACCTTGAGAATTTCATCTTTGTTTCCAAATGTAGTAATTTCAGTTTTGTCTTTGTTTAACTGAAGAAAGTTTTGGCACATCCAACTGTTAACTTCATCAATGCATTTACATAGAGAGTCAATGGGGCTGTAGTCATTAGGTGATAGGGCTAAGTAGATCTGGGTGTCGTCAGCATAGCTGTGGTAAGCCATTTTGTTATTTTTCATTATTTGGCTCAGTGGCAGCATATACAGGTTGAATAGTAGTGGTGCAAGAATTGACCCTTGTGGGACTCCGCATGTCATGGATGTCCACTCAGACTTATGGTCACCTATACTCACATAATAACCTCTCCCTTCTAAGTATGACCTGAACCATTTGAGGACCATTCCAGAAAGCCCAACCCAATTTTCTAGCCTGTCAAGAAGTATGTTGTGGTCAACAGTGTCGAATGCAGCACTGAGGTCCAGTAGTACCAGAATTGATGTTTTGCCTGTATCTGTATTGAGGCGAATATCATTTATAATCTTTATGAGCGCTGTCTCTGTGCTGTGATGCGGTCGGAAACCAGATTGAAAATGGTCAAAGTATCCGTTTGAGTTCAAGAATTTGTTCAGCTGACTGAAAACAACTTTTTCAATGATCTTGCCTATGAAGGGGAGATTTGAGATTGGTCTGTAGTTGCTCAATATGGAGTTATCCAGATTTCTCTTTTTCAGGAGAGGCTTTACTACTGCGGTTTTTAGGGAGTTTGGAAAAGTCCCAGAAAGAAGTGAGGAGTTTACAACTCCTAGGAGATCTGCTTCTAAACAGTTAAACACACTTTTGAAAAAAGAAGTGGGGAGTGTGTCAAGGGCGCAGGTTGATGTTTTAAGGTGCTGTACTGTTTCTTCTAAAATTTTACCATCAATTGCTTCGAAATCAGTCATAGTAACTTTCTGAGGCTGTGGTCTGATCTGATTCACCCCAGAGAAACTCAAGGATGTGCTGATCGCATTTCTGATATTAATGATTTTCTCGGAGAAGAAGGAGGCAAACTCACTGCATTTGCTGTCTGAGAGCATTTCACTGGGAATGTGACTCGGGGGGTTTGTTAGTCTCTCTACAGTAGCAAAAAGAGTGCGTGTGTTGTTTATGTTTCTGTTTATAATATTTGAAAAGAAAGTCTGTCTAGCTTTGCCTAGTTCCACATTGAAAGCACGAAGACTGTCTTTATAGATCTTATAATGGACTACAAGTTTTGTCTTTCGCCACATGCGTTCCGATTTCCTGCATTGTCTTTTCATTAATTGCACTGCTGTTGAGTTTCTCCAGGGTGCTTTTTGTTTGCCACTCTTTTTCCTGGCTTTTACAGGAGCAATATCATCAATTACACCCTTAATTTTTGAGTTAAAAGAGTCAAGGAGAAAATCAACAGAGTCTGCAGATATGCTTGGTGTTAGAGATATAGCCTTCATAAACAGCACACTAGTGTTCTCATTTAAGCATCTCTTTTTGACAGAGACAGATCTAGTTTCAATGGCAGGAGAGATTGATATATCAAAGAAAATACAGAAATGATCAGACAGTGCCACATCCTTAATAACTATTGATGAAATGTTTAGCCCCTTACTGATAAGTAAATCTAAAGTGTGTCCACGATCATGTGTGGGTCCGTGAACATGTTGTGTCAAATCAAAAGTGTTAAGAACAGTCATGAGATCTTTTGTTGTACTGGATTCAGCATTGTCAATGTGAATGTTAAAATCCCCAGCAATAGCAAAACAGTCATACTCAGATGAGATTGCTGATAACAGCTCTGTAAAGTCATCAATAAAGGCCGGAGAATATTTCGGAGGCCTATAAATAATGATAAGCAGGATGCGTGGTGCACCTTTTAGCACAATGCCCAGATATTCTAGAGACAAATAGTCACCAAATGATACTTGCTTACATTGATAAACATCTTTAAATAGAGCTGCGACCCCCCCCCCCCCTTCTGACTGGTCTGCAGACACTCATAAAAGTAAAGTTAGGAGGGGCTATTTCATTGAGGACTGTTGCACTGTAGCTGTCTTCTAGCCACGTTTCATTTAGAAGCAAAAAATCTAGGTTGTTTGTGGATATTAAGTCGTTGACTAGAAATGATTTGTTTTTAAGTGAACGGATGTTTAAGAGTGCTAACTTAACAGTATTAATTTTAATTTTTTCCCCCATAGTAATCTTAGTTTGACAATTAACAGGCAGCAGATTAGATGGGTTTGCCATACGGCCTGAGAAAGCCTTGGACTTTCTATCACGTAACAGAACAGAAATAGAGAAAGATAGAGACACACTGGGCTCACGCATGTTTTGTAAATATTTGATAAGATTGCTGGTGACTTTGCGAGGACCCAGAACACGTCACTGAGAGCTGGTATCAGTTGTTTTTGGTGCAGATGGAGGAGGGTGTGTGCCCTGACGTTGTGACCGAAGAAATCTCACAGGAGGAGGGGCAGAGCGAGCTGGGCCCACAGTCTTTGGTGGTTGTGGGCCTTGACGCTTTTTGGTTGATATCTGGGGGCTCGCAGCGATCGAGTATGATTGTCTGTTTCCAGTATAAACAAAATCCATTTTCTCTGTGAAGCTCAGAGGCGGGGATGCTGTAGAGCGGAATAACATGTCTGGTGAGGGGGGCTGTTTCTCTGGTGTTACCGGAAGCTGCAATATGTTATCGTCCGGTTCAAGGAGTGACATTTCTTCCAGCCTATTGCTTATATTACATATAAGTTTTAAAATTTCACCAGTGTCACTCCTGATGGTCCCCATTTTTACCAGTGCCTCCACAGACTCCACAGTATGGGCTGAGATGTTACTGTTTAGTGCCTCGATCTGTGTCATTTGGACCAGTTCTAATTCGTCACAGTCTATCTGTGGTGAGCTCTGAGGGCGGGGCTCAGCTGGGAGTGTGTCCATGAGAAGTGGTTGTTGTGGCTGCGTGGTGTTATCATTGTCCTTGTGGGGTGTATCAACCGCGTGTCCATTCAGATGCTGAAATGAAGTCCTGTGATCGTACTTTACTGGTGTGTGTGTGCCATCCAGGTTGAGTGGGTTAGCACACACAGCTGAAGGATGATGAAGGGAAAAATAAATATTGTCCTTTAGCACTCTTGCACCGAGTTTGTTTGGGTAGAGGCCATTTGATGTAAACAGTTGTCTCTGACTCCAGAAGAGATTAAAATTGTCGATAAAGTTCACTCCCTTCATGTTGCAGGTTTTTTGCAGCCATGTATTAAGCCCAAGTAGCCGTGAAAACCTATTTGTTCCTTTTGCTGGAAGTGGTCCACTGATGAACGGCTGAACTTTCAGTTTTCTAAGTGTTTCAAAAAGTTCATTAAAATCCCTCTTGAGGAGTTCTGACTCCTCTCTCTGAATATCGTTCTTTCCCACATGAATGATGAGTCGATTTGCAGTCTTGTGTTTCATCAGAATGTTCTTAAGTTCCCTGTTGACATCAGAAACTGTTGCTTGTGGAAGGCAGCATGTAGTTGTATCCCTGCTGCTAATGTTTCTGATTGTTGAGTCCCCCACTATGAGAGTCCTGGGCTCGGCTGCGCTCTGAGCTGAGGGCCGCTGTCTGCTTGACCTTGAGCGCCTGTTAGCATTAGTGTTAGCTGCGGGCTGATTCAATCTGTGTTCGGTCACATTTATCACGTTTGGGGATTCCTCACCCACATTCATTAGCACTTCAAATCTGTTTTCAAGATGTATATTTGGTGGTAGAAAACTAGTGTTTGCAATCCTTGTGTCTAGGGGTAGAGCATGCTAATGCGTCAATATGTGATGCTCGTGACAATCTGATGTCTCGAGTGCCTTTGGGTCTCGCTCCCTGTTTGTTCCATCGATTAGTGTGTTGATCAGTGACTTGTTTCTCTACATGTTGAGTAGCACTACATTTATGGGACTCACCGGCAGTGTGCAGAGGGCGATCATGATGAAGCTCTGCTGTGTGATTCGTCTGGTTGGATGGTTCCGCAAATAACTTTGTTTCAAGAACTGCAATCCTTTGTAAAAGTCTGTGGCAGTTTGTGCAGCAAGTAGATTCTAGAGGAGGCATTTTCTTATCCTTTTGAATGTAGGCAGCTGTGTTTTCCCTTCTTCGGAATGTAAGCTGGAGGCAGTGGGAGGCTGGTCGGTTGAAATATTCCGCTTTTTGTTTAGGAATTCAGTCACCAGAGTTTCTAATTTTATCATTGGAGTCAAGCTTTGTCGTTTGAGCAATGTGCTGATTTGCTGAAGTTGTAAAATATAGAAGCGATAGAGCAAAGCGCGGAGCAGTAAGCAAGAGCGTCCGAACAGTAGCGAAGCAGGAAGTATAGATGAGAACACATGCTGTGTTATTTTTACCCAACTTGTTGGGTTTTATACATTAACCCATTTTCTGGGTTGTTTTTTGAAAGTGCTAGGTCAGTCAATTTGATATTGACATTTACATATATATGATATAAAGAACAGGAACAGTTCATATAAAAAAAAAATGTATTCATTGGCAAGTCCGTTTACAGTCATAAAATACTAATTTAGTATATGTATTAGGATGTGACAGGAGCAGCCAATGTGAATCTGTGGGAAGAAAATGGCTTGGTTATGTAACCCTCGTTCCCTGAAGGAGGGAACGGAGATGTACGTCGGACATCACCGACAAATTGGGATCACTTCTGAGATTCACTATCAGCTTCGAGTGTATAGAGAACGGGCCAATGGCTATTGGCGTGCAAGATTTGCCTCTTGTGCTCCGCCCCGCAAGCCGTGTAGAAATAAGTTAAGTCAAGTCACCTTTATTTATATAGCACTTTTTACAATACTGATTGTTTCAATGCAGCTTCACAGTGTTAAACGGGAAAATAATGCAACAGAATTTGATTCGGCTGTACAGCCGCTCTGTGAATGAAAACAGTGAATTCATCCAACTCAGTTCAATTATCATATAGTGTCAATGCAGGCGGATCAGTAGCATAGTTTGGAAATGTAGTGTCCCCAACTGAGCCAAAGGTGACAGAGGAAAGGAACCAAAACTGATGCTGAGAAAAACACCTTTGAAATCCCAAAAGGAAGGCTTGTAAAACTTTTCCTCCCTAAGGGTGTGTTAAATGTACAGAGTTTAGAACTGTCATCATCCAGCCGGATTAGCCAAAATCCCTGATTTGCGTCCACCACAGAGAATATCTTGGCTCTGGGCATTTCTGCCACAACTTCCTCAAGCTTTTTAGAGGATAATGTTCCCTTCTATTTGCTCTTTTTAGATCTTGAGGGCAGAGGTGGACAGTAACGAAGTACATTTACTTGAGTACTGTACTTAAGTACACTTTTTGAGTATCTGTACTTTACTTAAGTATTCTTTTTTTAGGGAAAATTTTACTTTAACTTCACTACATTTGAAAGACAAATATCGAACTTTTTACTCCACTACATTTCTATCAAGGTTCTCAAAGTCAAAAGTCGTTTCTGTAGCAGCTTTGCAAGTCAGTGGATGATTTTTTTCTTCTTCTTTAAAAGTGTTTTTTTTTTTTTTTTGCAAAATGTAAATGTCTGGGAGAAAGAGAAGCATAGACATATGGATGAATCTGAAAAAGCATGATGAACGAGCTCAGTTCAGTCTGTTTTTTGTTGTGCCTCTGAGATACCAGAGCACGAATACTGAATAGAGCTTTCTTTTGTGTGTGTTTTTCGCACTTAAACAGACCAATACACACAAAATGTCAATTTTCATTTTGGAAAGTATTCACGTAAACAAAGTTATGTCTTAAGTGAACGTAAACAGTTGGGGGAATATCGAATGTGTATCAGAGTGTAGGATTTGTGCATTCTGCCTTAAAGTGACAGCAGCTTTGTAAAAAGCTTTGTAACTTTTAAGTATTTAAATTAGTTTAAGGTGGTCGCATGGAGCATCACTGACTGGCTTAAACCACCATGGCATAGCGTGCATTTATACAACAATGCAACAATAATCAATGCATTGACATAAAAAAGGAAATCTACTTTTGATACTTAAGTACTTTTAAAAGCAAGTACTTCTGTACTTTTACTTAAGTAAACATAGTTTTTAACAACTTTCACTTGTAATAGAGTAATATTTGACCAGTGGTACTTTTACTTTTACTCGAGTAATGGAGTTGTGTACTTTGTCCACCTCTGCTTGAGGGTCTATGTTGGGCTTTACTATTGTCACCACCCATTCTGAGATGACACCCATCTCTTCCATACGTTCCAGTTCTCTTTCAATGTCTTTTTTCAAGGCCACTGGAACTTTCCTGGGAGCAGGAATCACTGGCATGACCTCAGGATTTGTCTGAATGTGATGGACTCCTGGAACACAACCCAGTCCTGTAAACAAATCTCCAAATTCACTCAGAATATTTTTTGAGGTGTCTCCTTTTATTTCATATATCCTTTTTTATTAATGTGTTTCACGATTCTCTTCCCAGGATTGTGCAAGCACATTTTGCTCTATGACCTGAAACTCAAGAGTGTACAGCTTGTCTTTGTACTGGCATTCCGGGCATTTCTGACCCAAGGGCGACATCTTGTGGCCTGAAAATGTCTCTAGTTTATAGTGTTTATAGTGTTCTCATGTCATTTCTGTCACGTATCCGGTTCTTGCACTGATATGACATTCAGTCAGGGAGGACAAGGAGCACATCTTGTTAGTTGCGCCGTATTGGCCCAACCAGACCTGGTTCCTGGAACTAGTGCTCTATGCGACAGCACCTCCTTGGCCCATTCCTCTGAAGAAGGACCTGCTTTCTCAGAGACGAGAAAGCACATAGATGCCTGCGTCTAACTTTACAATCAACTTCTGGTTGTTTACCTTGAGGGTTTCAGTACTGTCCCTGTTGAAAAAATGGAGCTAGTTTCTTAGGACCAGCTCAAACCAGCTGCCATGCTTCAAAACATAACTAACCAGCATACAATGGGTTTTTTTCAACAGGTCCACTTCAGTTTGCAGTTCTTTCTTTTTCACTTCATCTTTCTCATTGATTTAATAAAGTTCCGTCTCCTTCATCTCCTGGTTCCAAGGAACATTTCATCATCTTGATCGATGTCATGAATTCTACGTTGTTTTTTTGTTTGTGAGCGACTCATGCATTTCTTTGCATAATGATTCTTTTCATGACAGGCTTTTTTGGTTTGTGTTTACATCCACATCTTGTGCATTCTGCTAGTGACTCCTTCTTGCAGTGATTTTAACTAATTTTGACTCACTCCGTAGGGTTAAATCAGGTTCCCATAATAACCTGCCTCTGATATGGTCATTTGTAATACCATAAACAATTCGGTCCCTTATCAGTGACTCTGTAAGTTCTCCAAATTCACAGTCCTTTGCTTTAGTCTTTAAGTCCATCGCATAAGCATCAATCAACTCTGTTTGGTTTTGTGCTCTAATGGCGCTTTTCCACTGCATGGTAACTCTTGGTACGGCTCGGCTTAGCTTACTTTGCTTTTCCACTGCGTGGTATGACTCAGTTCGGCACGACTCGCTTTGGCTCGTTTTGGTTTTCCACTGCTATTAGCGCCGCTTTAAAGTGGGTGGGATTATAGAATTATCATTGTAAACATCAGGTGGATGTTTTTAACTACAAGACAAATACGTTTGTTTCAGAGGAGGCTGGGGGGTTTTCCAGACAGTAAAGTTAACTTACCGTCACATATACCTTGAACTCTCGGTTGATTAACCCAAACCTTGCTTACTCGAGGTATGCTGGTTCCAAAAACGAGTCCAGGAGTAAGTTCAGCCAACTCAGAGTATGTTTACGGTTAACACAACAGAATGACGAATAGATGATTCACCATGGAAACAGACGCTAAGAAAAAGCGCCATTTAACTTCATCTGCTTCTTTTGTTTAATAGCGGTTTACATAACCTACTTAGTGCACAGCACCACCTATTTGGTGGTTATGCAATCATTTTTGCAATGTTTTCTTTTAATAAGTAATCTTTATTTACTGATAATAAGGATTATATTGTTTGTTTGATGCTAATTAATTGAATGCAGATACATGTGTGAGATGACAATACAATAAATAATACATATATTTGAACTGAATTAACATTAAAACTTATTTTTTTATTTATTTATTTTATTTATTTTTTTCCAGGAAGAACTACAACGTGCAGCCACTCCACTGCATACTGAAGCTTCAGGGAGGAGACAGGCACGTCCTGCTCTTTCAGGCCACCAAGGACATTGCGAAAGATGAGAAGATCCGCTTCGACCACGGCGTCAAGAAGAGGTCCTTTTGTGGGAAGGAAGTGGAGCTGGAGTGGCTGGACGTCTGATTTCTGAGAGATTCTTGTTTTACGTCACAATACTGGGAGCTTGCGAATGGACTATCAATGTTTTACGTCACAATACTGGGAGCTTGCGAATGGACTATTAATGTTTTACGTCACAATACTGGGAGCTTGCGTATGGATGGACTATCAATGTTTTACATCACAATACTGGGAGCTTGCATATGGACTGTCAATGTTTTATGTCACAATACTGGGAGCTTGCGTATGGACTATCAATGTTTTATGTCACAATACTGGGAGCTTGCGTATGGACTATCAATGTTTTATGTCACAATACTGGGAGCTTGCGTAAGGAATATCAATGTTTTACGTCACAATACTGGGAGCTGGCATATGGACTATCGATGTGCCATAACATTGGTTATGCGACCCAGACTCTGAGATGTGCGATTTCGGAGAGGAGTTGCTGGGATGTGCTCCGCTTTCATGAGGATGAATGCAGCAGCCACAGCGTCGTTATTCCCATGACCCGCCGGGCAGCGTGTGGGCTTTAATACCTCTTGTTCAGCTACAACATTATTGTTTGGGTTATTTAGGTAAGCTGCCGTGGGCCTAATATGCTCACAATTCTCTTCCGTCGTCCGCTACTGGGTTGTCTCCATTTGAGGGTTGTCCTGGTTACCTACCTCCTGTGTTTTCGACGCAGGAGTCTCAGGCCTTAGTTCCGTCTGTCGAAGCTTTTATTCAGAGGTGTAAGCGAACCTGGAGGAGAGTGAGATCTGCGCTATGTCAGACCAGGGCACGTACTCGCCAAGCCGCTAATCGCCACCGAGTTAGGTCTCCCAGGTATATCTGCGGTCAGAAGGTGTGGCTTTCCACCCGCAATTTGCCCATTCAAGAAGCGTCTTGCAAGCTCATGCCTCGATTTATCGGCCCTGTCGCTGTTAAACTCAAGCTGTCCCGTCAGTTGCGTCGGGTTCATCCGGTTTTTCATGTTTCTTGCATTAAACCCACTATTCGTGCGCCCACCCGTCCCTCCCTTCCTCCTCCTCCTATTGACGAGGGGGCTTCTATTTTCAGAGTCCGCAGGCTCCTTGACGTCCGTCCTCGGGGGCGTGGCCACCAGTTTTTGGTGGACTGGGAGGGGTATGGTCCTGAGGAGAGGCGGTGGATTCCGGCCAGGTACTTTTACTCTACTAGCACTACATTATTTGACAAGTAACTGTATTTTTACTTGAGTATGCTTTTTCAGTACTCTTTCCACCACTGGTCTCAACAAAGAGGGCAGATTTGATGCTGACTAAGGGTAACATAAATATAGATTCAGGCCTTTCACTTGTGTTTTGTTTTGCAATAAAATCAAAAATCACATTAAAGGTATGTATAAAATATTTAGTTTTATTTACAAAAAAAAAAACATCCAGCCACTCCTGCTCCAGGACATAGATGTAGTCTTGTAACATATAACAATAATCTACTGGTGAATGAATGGCCTGATGTGTTCACACATCCAGCCAGTCAAGGATCAGTCCTTCTCCTCGAAAAGACTTGCTCTTGACGCCATAGTCAAACAGCAGCTCCTCGCACAAACGAATGTCTCTCTTTGCCTGGAACAGGATGACATCCCTCTGTCCTTCAGGGAAGTTCATCATGCAGTGGACCGGCCTCAGGTTTGCTCTCTTGGAGGAATAGTTGATATTCCGGCCCATGGTGTTTTCTGTTGGGTGACACTCGCAAGGGAAAGTCTCAGCGTCCACACAGAGGTCCCGACCAGCATAGTGGAAAAAGAAAAGGTAGCCCATGTCACCCTTGATGGACTTGACCAACTTCCGGCCCTCTGCTCCTGTGATTAACTTGCCATGGTAATCACAAACAATGGAGCCCATGGCAAAGGCTTTTGTGGCAACAACTCCTGTGGTCAAAAGAAGGTGCAATTAGTATTCACTCCAGGAGTACAAATATCTGCTCACAGGACAAAAATGGTATGTATTTTTATGTATTATGTTTACATACCTTGTCCTTTTGCACCAAAGTCCTTGAGGGCCAGGCCTGTCCACTTTTGGTTCTGGACCATAGTGATGATCCTTGGATCCGACTCCACCTGCACCTTAGTGACGGGTCTCCACTTAGCCACTACGTCCTGGGGTTGAGGACAGTTGCCAGTCCAACCCTCTTTTTGGATCAGCAGTGACACCTTGCTGACAGTCGGGGAGCTCCTTGAACACTGGGCTGTCAAAGACAAATGTTAAATTAATAATCGTTTTAATATTCTAAAAATGTGAATTATGTTACTTTGATTATAGAGATATGTATTATTTTTTTTATTATAATAAAGCACATCAACTCACACAAGAGGTGCTCCTCCCGTTTGGCAAACTGCAGAGACCTCCACCTGTCATAGAACACTCTGTCAGGTGGAAACCCTGCAGCGGTCCGCTTCTTTTTCGTGGGCGGGCTGCTGCTCGCCGCCGCTGGAAACTGTAGAAGAAAAGCTCCAAAGTCCCTGTCATCCTGGTCAGATGAACCTCTGCCTCTCTTCTGTTTCCGACCTCTCCTCTCGTCGACCGGCTCATCAGAAGAAGAGCTGAAAATTTGAGAAGATTTCATGTTCAAACTCTGACAAAAAAAACTAGACAGACCTGGGAAGTAGCTGACAAACAGAAAATATATGAATGTTGTGTGTTTTCGATGATGACACATACCATGCCATAGTACTTTGGGCTCTTCTGGCTTGCTGGCTCGAAAAGCTTGGCAAATCGTACCTGCAATGAAGAAAAAATCTCAGATTAATCCTCAATTCTTTTCAATTTTCTTTTTCAATTCTCCTCATCAGTCTGGTTCTTCATGCAGACCCTCAACAGGTGGTTAGGCAGCATCTCCTGTGGCATGAAACACTGTAGACAGGAAATGATGCGACGATCCTTGTCACTGTGAGAGAAAGAAAAAGAATCCAGAGAGTTGACTTGTGAAATCTATTCTTGATATTTGGAGACTTTTGTCCCACTTTATTTTAAGTGGCCCTAATACCTGTGATCTTATATAGTAACTACATGTGTACATAGTGTGTAAGCAAAGTTTCAACATGCTGTTGTGTTTTGTCATATATAGAATCAAAATGAATATTACATTCATAGAATAAAATCAAATGTTTACAGTTTATTATGTCAGGTAAATCAAATTATCTGAATTTACCACTTTAGAGCCATTCTTGACAGATGAAAAAGCTGGTTTCAACAAGAAGAAAGTGCAGGAGGAATCTTCAGTGTTGTCTTCACCAGAAAGTGCAGGAGGAATCTTCAGTGTTGTCTTCACCAGAAAGTGCAGGAGGAATCTTCAGTGTTGTCTTCACCAGAAAGCGCAGGCGGAATCTTCAGTGTTGTCATCAACCTGTTCTTGAAGAAGTGAGAAGCTTGTGCCTCTAATCCTCAACTTTATTGACCACTTGAAGTCCCACTCCTTTTTCTGCAGAAGGTGATACAATATTTTAAACCTTGACCTGAATAGGCCCAATTACAGGATGAAAATGGGCCAACTTTAAACCACTTAATGGGCCATCTACACGGATTAGGGGCCATCTACACGGATTAGGGGCCATTTCCAAACCAAAATTGTGCCATCATGGTTGTGACCATTGGACCATCATGGTTGTGATCATTGGGCCATCAATGGTTGCAGGGCAATACAATATCTTATCAGCCTTGATAAGATATTTCTTGATAAGATAACTTCTCAAAATAATTTGAGGATGAAAATTATGCACTTATACAAACATATAAAATGATGCATTAGATCAATACAAGTATAACATTTTGAATTGTATTCAGGTTAATAAAGTTGTAATGAAACCTTTGATTAATACTGTAATTGATAAAATAGTATAAAGTCAAACTATGAACACTTTCTCAACCATAAGTTTACACATATCTGCCTATTCTTTTTAAAGAACATTTTTTTCAAAATACACTGCAAAAAATGCTTTTCTTACTTAGTATTTGTGTCAAGTTTCCAGTCAAAATATCAAACATTTCTTAACTCAAGATGCATTTACCAAAGTAGTAAAATGACATAAGATATTAAAGGGATAGTTCACCCAAAAATGAAAATGCTGTCATCATTTACTCACCCTCAAGTTGTTCCAAAGCTGTATAAGTTTCTTTGTTCTGCTGAACACAAAAGAAGATAGAGTGAAAAATGTTTGTAACAAAACAGATAGAGCAACTATTGACTACCATAGTATTTTTTTTCCTACTATGGTAGTCAATAGTTGCTCTATCTGTTTGGTTACAAACATTCTTCTAAATATCTTCTTTTGTGTTCAGCAGAACAAAGAAACTCATACAGGTTTGGAACAACTTGAGGGTGAGTAAATGATGACAGAATTTTCATTTTTGGGTGAACTATCCCTTTAAGTCTTGTTTCCTGGAAAAATAAGTTTTTCCTTAAAACAAGCAAAATGATCTGCCAATGGGGTAATAAAAATAATCTTGTTTCTGTTGTATGTACTTTTTACTCCCCTAGTAATCCCATCTTGATTCAAGGATTTTTAGATATTTTGACTGGAAACAAGACAAAAATACTAAGTAAGAAAAGCCTTTTTTTGCTGTGTATTTGTAAAGTTTAAAGTTATGAACACTTTTTACAATCTGTTAGCTACGATATACACTTTTATTAACCATTATTAAGGAATAATGTAAAACTTTGCATCTAATAAAACTTTTCCAGATGCTGGCCCCTCCCACCCGGTAAACAATAGCAATCAACCTGATTGGTCTGCTGGTGATGACATCACACGCATTGGTACAGTATAGATACTGCAGCTGGATGAAGCACACATTCACTTTGTTTTAAAATCTGATTACAGAGACTACCTTTTGACCTTTGCAAGGACATCTGAACTTTTTTGGAGAATGGCATTTGAATCTGACAAGTAAGTTCACATTTCTCTAGTTGATTTTTCCTATTTGTGTTGTGTCTGATGAAATATTTTTTCCATGTTATTGCCATGTTGTTGTTATATGCTGTTATTTGCCTATTGGTTTTTTGCTTGTTATTGCCTGTTATTGTTATATGCCAGTTGACAAAGTATGGAAAAAAAACATGATAAAACTAATGTTGAGCAAATTGTGAAAAACTAAAGGATAGTATCTTTTTAATTCAATTCAATTCAATTCAAATTTATTTGTATACCGCTTTTCACAATACACATTGTTTCAAAGCAGCTTTACAGAAAGTGCATTTCATAAATGTCCATTGAAAAATATTAGAAAGAGAATGTTAAAGAAAAATGTTAGAATAAGTTAATCAATCATGTATTAATTTAGGCCATAACAACGCTGGCGTTGAGTCGTCTCTTCACAGGCGTCGAGTCGTCTCATCACAGGTGTTGGGGCATCTGAAGTCTCCATGAGAGGCTGATACAAACTGGAGCTGACAAACTAGTTACCTCGGGATTAGTGTCCCGAGATAACAACAGAAAAGCAGATGGGAGATAATTAGCATAGCTGCTGTTCAGAATATTAATGCTTTTGATCTGATTTAACTGTAGTATAAAAGGTAATTATAATGTGAATGCTTGGCTAAAGAGATGTGTCTTTAATCTAGTTTTAAACTGGGACAGCGAGTCTGAACCTCGAACAATATCAGGAACACTATTCCAGAGTTTAGGAGCTAAATGTGAAAATGCCCTCCCTCCTTTAGTGGACTTAGATATCCTAGGAATGACCAGAAGCCTCGAGTTCCCTTTCAGTCGGTCACGTTCGACGTACGTCGGAACTGACCGACGAATTGGGATCTGATCTCAGAGACCAATCTACTTCGAGTGTATTAAAAACGAGCCAATGGAGATTGGCATGCGATCCACGCATTCTACGCACCGCCCCGCAGCGCGGGTATAAATAAGGAAGTGGAATGCTTGATCATTGCCTTTTTTTTCGGAGCCGAACAGCGTCATTGCTGTGTCTACGAAGAGTGTTATTCGAGTCTCATGAGAAGGATTGCTGTTCCAGTGCGGGTGTGACGGCGCTTTTCAGCGGGTGGCCGCTTCAGAGGAGATAAAGAGCTGGTTTTGTTGGTTGGCTCGGCGTTTCCATTTCTGAGTGCTCACGCAGGCTTGCACTATCTGAACTGCGTGAGCCGCGGTCATCTCCCTGAGTGCTTCAGCACTGAAAGAGCGGTTTTCCTTTTCTAAAAGAGCAACACGGTTTGACCCTGCGTCTTTTTCAAGATGTCATTCAAACCGTGTGTTTCTGGATGCGGTTGTTTCCTGTCCTCATTTGACGGCCACGATCTCTCTCACATATAAACATGTGTGATTGCGTTCGTGGGTGATCCATGCTCTCTCAGGAGAGCATGGTCACGTCGGCGCGTTGTTCGTCTCACCTTTCTCGTAAGGGCTCGAGCGTTCAGCGCGCCGTGTGCCGTCGAGCGCCGGCTGACAGCGGGGGTTGCCACGGCAACCCAGCGCGTCACTCGGCACTCTCTAGATGCGCGGTCCAGACTATGAAACCTCAAATGGGGTTGAGTCCCTTTCCTTATTCCCTGATCTAGTTTCTTTTCTGGTGCATCAGAAAAGGACTACTTTAGCTAATAAGCTTTGGTGGACCTGAGGATTACAGTGGGGCATCCCCGCCGGGTACATCTCTTCGGGCCCCCACTCCTCTATCGCATCATGAGCATGCCGAGACTTTGTTCGTGGGTGGTTCATGTTCTCTCATGAGAACATGACCACGTCGGTGCGGTGTTCGTCTTGCCTTTTCATAGGGCTTGAGCATTCAGCGCACCGTGTGCCGTCGAGTTTGACGGCCACGTTCACTGTTTCACATGCCTGCTGGTAGCTTACAGATGGGATTGCTGGTCCTTTTAAAACAAGGAGACCTAATATTTCATTTGTGGCTCTGGCAGAGGACAGATGTCAATTGCTGCATCGGAGAGAGGGCTGTTATGCACTGGAAATGATGATGCTGAGTTTCCCACTATAATGGTGTGTGCTTTTGCTGAATCAGATTCAGAGTTGACAGCCATGCTTTCCCGGGTGGCTGAGGCGTAGTGCTTAAATCGCCTTGCCTACCCCCGTGCCTTTTTTCCCGGATGGGCATTGGGAAAATTAGCAGTATGGAACTATTTGGTGTCAAAATATGGAACACCAAAAGGGCCGAAATCTGTATAAATTTTTCCCTCTCTCACTACCCTCTGTCCTGCATGTACGAGGGTAGTCCCGACCCAGGGGTTATGCAGGAACTGCGTGCGGTGGTGGACCTCGCTCTCTGGGCGACGGAAGTCACTGCACGCTCCCTGGGTCAGGCGATGTCCACACTAGTGGTCCAGGAACCTGGGGCTAAACCTGGCAGATATGCATGAGTCCGACTAAGTTCGGTTCCTTAACGCCCCTGTCTGTCAGGCTGGCCTCTTCGGCGACGCCGTCGAGTACTTTGCCCAGCAGTTCTCAATGGCCTAGAAGCAGACAGAGGTGGTTTAAAAATAAAAATAAAAATCCTAATTCACAGCACCTCTGCCTGCTTGTCGCCGAGGGCGCCCCCCCTGCGTCCGCCTCTGCCCCTGCGAAACCCAGGCAGCAGCCTCCATCTGGGAGGCAGGGTGCCGGACGTAAGGGAGGCGCCCAACCCACTCAGGGCTTGCTAGTCTACAAGCAAGCGTAAGGGCAAGCGGCCCTGAGATGGGCAGCCCAGGGAGAACAGGAGCTGCTCCGAGGGAGTTGGTGTCCACACCCCTCCCTCACCCCCCCCGGAGGAGGACCGGGGGCCCTGACTGGTGTCAATACTCTGCCGCTGGCTCTCCGGAGTCCAGCGGTACCCACATTTTCAGAGCAGTTTCCTCTCTCCCTGGGCCCCAAGAGGGCCAGGTTGGCAGTGTGCGACGCCCCCGGGCCTTGTCACTTCTTTCCTCCCCTCCCTTCGCCAGGGGGCAGCAGTGTGGGCACCGAGAACGCCCCCGGGCCTTCTCACCCACACTCTGCCCCACCCTCGAATACTCAGACAACACTCCGGGCCGCCTCCGGGCCTCCTGAGTCGGGTCTGTCTATTCCGCCTCGCTGCCCCACCCCGGGTACGTCTGTGGTGCCGTTGGTCCCGCTTGTGCGGTCTCTGGGCTTCGGCCCCCAGGCCGTCTCGCTGGCTCATCCGTACCATCAGACTCGGCTACGCGATTCAGTTCGCTCACCGGCCTCACAAGTACATGGGCATCCTCTTCACCTCCGTGCGAAGCAGCGATGCTCAGGTCTTGCGGTCAGAGATCGATGTCCTACTGGCGAAGGACGCGGTCGAGCTGGTTCCTCCAGCCGATATGAAGGCGGGGTTCTACAGCCCCTACTTCATTGTACCCAAGAAAGGGGGTGGGTTACGGCCAATCTTGGACCTGCGTATCCTGAATCGGGCCCTGCACAAGCTCCCGTTCCGGATGCTAACGCAGAAACGCATCTTCGAATGCATCCGTCCCCAAGATTGGTTCGCAGCGATCGACCTGAAGGATGCGTACTTTCATGTCTCTATCCTTCCTCGACACAGACGTTCCTACGTTTTGCGTTCGAGGGGAAGGCATATCAGTACAAAGTCCTGCCCTTCGGGCTGTCCCTGTCGCCTCGCGTCTTCACGAAAGTCGCAGAGGCAGCCATTGTTCCGCTCAGAGAACGCGGCATTCGTATCCTCAACTATCTTGACGACTGGCTCATACTCGCCCAGTCTCGGGAGCAGTTGTGCGAACACAGGGACATGGTGCTCAGTCACCTCAGCCTGTTGGGCCTTCGGGTCAACCGAGAGAAGAGCAAACTCTGTCCAACGCAGAGGATCTCTTATCTCGGTATGGAGCTGGATTCGGTCAGCCAGACTGCGCGCCTCACGGAAGAGCGGGTCCGGCCGGTGTTGAACTGCTTGAATTCGTTCAAGAACAGGACAGCGGTCCCACTGAAATTTTTTTCAGAGGCTCCTGGGGCATATGGCATCTGCAGCCGCGGTAACGCCGCTCGGATTGCTTCATATGAGACCGCTTAAACACTGGCTCCATGGCCGAGTCCCGAGGTGGGCGTGGCAGAGCGGCCAGTACCGGGTCCCCGTGACTCCTTACTGCCGCCAAACTTTCAGCCCATGGTCCGACGCTTCGTTTCTCTGGGCCGGGGTGCCCTTAGAACAAGTGTCCAGGCATGCTGTGCTCTTCACGGATGCCTCCTCCACGGGCTGGGGGGCCACGTACAACGGGCATGCAGTTTCAGGTCTGTGGACGGGACCTCAATTGCATTGGCATATCAATTGCCTCGAGTTGTTAGCGGTACACTTGGCACTGCGCCGCCTCAAGGGGCCGCTACGTGGCAAGCATGTACTGGTCCGTACGGACAGCACTGCGGCCGTTGCGTACATCAACCGTCAGGGTGGTCTACGCTCCCGTTGCATGTTCCAACTCGCCCGCCACCTCCTCCTTGGAGTCAGAAGCATCTGAGGTCGCTTCGTGCCATTCACATCCCAGGTGCGCTGAACCAGACAGCCGACGAGCTCTCTCGCCAGTCGACACCACCGGGGGAGTGGCGACTCCATCCCCAGGCGGTCCAGCTGATATGGGACCTCTTCGGAGCCGCACAGGTAGACCTGTTTGCCTCTCCGGACTCGACCCATTGCCAGTGGTACTATTCCCTGACCGGGGGCACCCTCGGCACGGATGCACTGGCGCACAGCTGGCCCCGGGACCTGCGCAAATATGCGTTTCCCCCAGTGAGCCTTCTTGCACAGACCCTGTGCAAGGTCAGGGAGGACGAGGAGCAGGTCTTGTTAGTTGCGCCCTACTGGCCCAACCGGACCTGGTTCCCAGAACTAACTCTCCTCGCGACAGCCCCTCCTTGGCCGATCCCCCTGAGGAGGGACCTTCTTTCTCAGGGACGGGGCACTCTATGGCACCCGCGTCCAGACCTCTGGAAACTCCATGTCTGGTCCCTGGACGGGACGCGGAGGTTCTAGGTGGTCTACCACAGGCAGTGGTGGACACCATCTCTTCTGCTAGAGCCCCCTCTACGAGGCGCCTCTACGCTTTGAAGTGGAACCTGTTCGTTGAATGGTGCTCTTCCCACCGGGAAGACCCCCGAAGGTGTTTGGTTAGTGTCGTGCTTTCTTTCCTGCAAGATGGGCTGGAGCGAAGGCTGTCTCCCTCCACCCTCAAAGTGTACGTCGCAGCAATAGCGGCGTATCACGACGCAGTCGAAGGTAAGTCCATAGGAAAGCACGACTTAATCGTCAGGTTCCTCAGAGGTGCGAGGAGGCTAAATCCTCCTCGTCCAAACTCGTTACCCTCTTGGGACTTAGCTCTAGTGCTCAGAGCACTTCAGAGCCCTCCCTTTGAGCCTTTGCAGTCTGTGGCTTAAAATCCTGTCAATGAAGACAGTGCTTCTGACGGCATTGGCCTCCATCAAGAGGGTAGGGGACCTGCATGCACTTTCGGTCAACGAATCGTGCCTAGAATTCGGGCCGGCCAACTCTCACGTTGTCCTGAGACCCCGGCCTGGATACGTGCCCAAGGTTCCTACCACTCCCTTCCGGGACCAGGTAGTGAACCTGCAAGCGCTGCCCTCGGAGGAGGCAGACCCAGCCCAGGCTTTGTTATGTCCCGTCCCCGCTCTTCGCGCTTACGTCGACCGGACTCAAAGCTTTCGGACCTCAGAGCAACTCTTTGTCTGTTACGGAGGCCAGCAGAAGGGAAAGGAGAGCAGAGGTTAGCCCACTGGATAGCGGATGCTATCGTCTTGGCTTACAGTCCCAAGACGTGCCTTGCCCGTTCGGGTTGCGAGCACACTCAACAAGGAGTGTTGCTTCTTCCTGGGCGCTGGCTCAAGGCGCCTCGCTGACAGATATATGTAGAGCTGCGGGCTGGGCGACACCTAACACGTTCGCTAGATTCTATAGCCTCCGTGTAGAGCCGGTATCTTCCCGCATCCTCGCCCCCGGTGGCCAGTAGCGCTAAGTGCCCGTTCTAAGTGTCGGCTTGCGACGCCACTCCCGCCCTCTGGGCCGGATACGTGCGTCTATTTTCTCCAGTTGTGTTCCCCGGAAACGGCTAACCCTGTCGAGCTCCTCCGTCACCCCTGCGGTGCCAGACGTTGCGGCCGTCTGACGCCAGGCCTGCACCCGTATGCTTGTGAAACGTGTGTGTAGGCTGGGTTCCATATGTAGCGGTCCCCTCACGGCTACCCCATATGTGTATTCTTCCACGGTACCAGCTACCCTACTCGGCTAGCCCCGTGTCTTTCCCTTGACAGAGCCCGCTCTGTCGTCTCTGGGCGTGTTCTTTCCCCCCTGGGACCAGGCTGGAACCACCCCAGAGACTGCCATATGTTGCACTACCCTGCCAGGTTAGTCCTTATGTGTATTCTGCCACCTAGCCTTCTACGAAGGACGTGGCTCCGCAGCGTACCATCTCCCGAGACGGGCACGCTTCCCAGCGTTATCCAATAGTCACACTGAGGGGGTCTTGCAGAAACAGCAGTGACTGACCTCCCTGCTTGGAGCCCTGACTTCCGTCCCATCTAAGACGGTCCAGACGCTCAGACGCCCTGGCGTTTTGGTAGGGATCCCAATTCGTTGGTCAGTTCCGACGTACGTCGAACGTGACCGACTGAAAGGGAACGTCTCGGTTACGTATGTAACCCTCGTTCCCTGAAGGAGGGAACGGAGACGTACGTCCCGTTGCCAGGTGCTGTGCTTCCGCTAGGGGGCCGAGTCACTAGTTCGGCTCCTCAGCAGAAAAAAGCAATGATCAAGCATTCCACTTCCTTATTTATACCCGCGCTGCGGGGCGGTGCGTGGAATGCGTGGATCGCATGCCAATCTCCATTGGCTCGTTTTTAATACACTCGAAGTAGATTGGTCTCTGAGATCAGATCCCAATTCGTCGGTCAGTTCCGACGTACGTCTCCGTTCCCTCCTTCAGGGAACGAGGGTTACATACGTAACCGAGATGTTTAGTGATCTTAAAGAGCGCGATGGATTGTAGGGCGATAGAAGATCCGTTAAATACACTGGAGCTAAACCATTTAGGGCTTTATAGGTCAGTAGCAATACTTTGTAATTGATACGGAACTTAATAGGTAACCAGTGTAGAGATGATAAAATTGGTGTTATATGATCATATTTTCTTGACCTAGCAGCTGCGTTTTGGACTAACTGTAGCTTGTTTATTGATGATGCAGGACAACCAGCTAATAAAGCATTACAGTAATCTAGTCTCGAGGTCATGAATGCATGAACTAACTTTTCTGCATCAGAAATAGATAGCATGTTACGTAGCTTAGCAATGTTTCTAAGGTGGAAAAATGCCGTTCTTGTAACATATGAAATATGATTTTCGAAAGACAAGTTGCGGTCTAATATAACACCCAGGTATTTTACTGTAGTGGATAAAGTGACAGGACATCCTTCCAAGTTAAAGTTGTATTGTGAGAGGTTTTGTGGGCAGTTTTTTGGACCAATATGTAATACCTCTGTTTTATCTGAATTCAATAGCAGAAAATTACACGTCATCCAGTATTTAATATCTTCAACACACGCTGTCAGTTTAGATAATTTAGCATTTTCATCTGGTCGTGATGAAATATATAATTGAGTGTCATCAGCATAACAGTGGAAATTAATTCCATGTTTTCTTATAATATTACCAAGTGGCAGCATATATATTGAGAATAGCAGAGGGCCTAACACGGATCCTTGCGGCACCCCATAGTCTACTGACGTTATCTTAGATTTTTCCCCATTTAGACAGACAAAATGGTAGTGGTCTGCTAAGTACGATCTAAACCAGTTTAATGCCTGTCCCTGAACACCAGTGTAATTTTGAAGTCGATCTAATAGTATTTTATGATCTATAGTATCGAACGCAGCACCAAGATCGAGAAGAACTAGTATTGAGATACAGCCTTGGTCAGAAGCTAGAAGTAAATCATTTGTGATTTTAACGAGCGCGGTTTCTGTGCTATGATACGGCCTGAATCCTGATTGAAATTTTTCATAGATATCATTTTCTTGCAAGAAAGAGCACAATTGAGCGGACACAACTTTTTCTAGTATTTTAGACATGAATGGAAGATTTGAAATTGGTCTGTAATTTGCTAGGTTATTATGATCTAATTGTGGCTTCTTAATGAGAGGTTTTATGACTGCCAACTTGAATATTCTTGGAACATAACGTAAAGATAAAGACGAGTTAATAATATTGAGAAGAGGCTCTTCCACTACAGGTAACAACTTTTTTCAGTAGTTTAGTGGGTATTGGATCTAATAAACATGTTGTTGGTTTAGATGCAATGATAAGTTTATTTAGCTCTTCCTGTCCTATAGTTGTAAAGCGGTGTAGTAGTTCTTGAGGGGCGGTAATTGCGGTTGAATCATAAGATATCATTAAAGATTGTACATTTACAATTTTGTGTCTGATGGTTTCTATTTTCTCAGTGAAGAAATTCATAAAATCATTACTACTAAACTGTAACAGAATATTTTTCTCAGGCGATGCTTATTTATTTGTTAGTCTAGCCACAGTGTTAAATAAAAACCTTGGATTGTTTTGGTTATTTTCTATTAGTTTGCGGATATGCTCAGCCCTGGCTGCTTTTAGGGCCTTTTTATAACGTGACATACTTTCTTTCCACGCGATTCTAAAGACCTCTAAATTAGTTTGTTTCCATTTACGCTCTAAGTTACGAGTTTCTCTCTTGATAACATGTGTAGCACTGTTGTACCATGGTGCTTTAGTTTTCTCTCTAACCTTTTTTAATCTAATTGGTCCAACAATTTCTAATGTACCAGAGTCAAAAGGCTACTATCTTTTCTTTAAAGTAAGACTTTAAGTTTCTTAACCCAAAACCTAAAATAGGTCAAGGGCCAGGTGTGAATTGGTCAGTCACACACCAGGCCCCTTTCTTAAGAAGGCTGAAAACCTGGTTCTGGTAGCATTACAATAGCTTTCAATGATAAGTTTTGCTGGTCATTCACATTATGCCTCTGTTTTAAGAATGCTCTGTCTTCATTCATTTTCACATTTGTAATCGTTGGTGTGTCTGCTTTGTCTCACAGCCAGAAATCCGACCGTCGCATTGTTCACTGCTTGCTGTGTGAAGAACCCCAGGAGATTGTGACGACGCATCTGAGCAGAGTGTGTATGAAAAAAAATACACCCGAAGAACGGCTGAAGGAGGCGAAGAGGGCCAAGGAGTCTGCCAAGGTGTGGACACGGCAAGCCAGGAACTGGGACTATAAGGAAATGGTCAAACGTTACCCCCACAGACCATCCAGGCTGGCTCTTCTCGAAGAGCTGCACCAAAGGAACTTTTTTGTGGCTAATGCTCCTAACCAGGCAGACCTGGAGCACAAAGAAACGTCCACCAGCACAGCTGCCGTTCCCACAAACAGTGAACCTTCTGGAGCAGCCGGTGTCAGCTCTGAAGCGGCTGGTGTCAGCTCTGAAGTGGCTGGTGTCAGCTCTGAAGCGGCTGGCGAAGAGGGCCCCCGGGCAGAGAAGAGAAGGCGAGTGAAAGAAGAGGTTGGCAGCCCTACACCGGACTTTGACGCTTTCCTACAGGCCTTCCCTGTAGAAATCAATGGCCAGCCACCCAACAAAACCCAGAGAGCAAACGCTGGGTTCCCTGCCGACCGAGTATTTTATGACAAGTGGAGAGCTCTGCAGTACAGCAAGCGGGAGCAACATCTTTTGTGTAAGTGTAGATACTTTCTTAGCCAATGATTAGATTTACTCCAACAGAAACATTTAGAACTCGTGAACCTGAATTTTAATTTAAATGTTCTCTCTTTGACAGCAAAATGCTCAAGACTTGCCCCAACTGCAGTGAAGGTGGCTAAAGTCATAGAGGAAGAGGGGTGGACGGCCAATCATCCCCTCCCAGAGGACGTCATCATAAAGTGGAGGCCGCTCAGCAGAGCACAGGCGCAGGGTGACCCGACCATCATCAGGGGGGTGACCAAGCAGAAATGGTCGGGTCTGGCTGTGAAGGACTTTGGGGAGCAGAAAGGTATGTACAAATGTCTTATGAGCACAGTAAAATCCATCCAAAAAAATGAATATAATAACATCATGGACAGCACATTAATGAGTCCTCTTTTTGACCACAGGAGTTGTTGCAACCAAGGCCTTCGGGAAGGGCTCCATCCTGTGTGATTTCCACGGAAAGGTGATCACAGGTGCTGAGGGCAGGGAGATGGCAGAGATGCAGGACGAGCTGGGTAACCTGTTTTTCTTCAAACATGGCAGTGAGGAAGTCTGCATCGATGCGGAGACCTTCCCTTGCGAGTGCCACCCGTCTCTGGAAACCACAGGCAGATGGATTACGCACTCCAGGAAGAACTACAACGTGCAGCCACTCCACTGCATACTGAAGCTTCAGGGAGGAGACAGGCACGTCCTGCTCTTTCAGGCCACCAAGGACATTGCGAAAGATGAGAAGATCCGCTTCGACCATGGCGTCAAGAAGAGGTCCTTTTGTGGGAAGGAAGTGGAGCTGGAGTGGCTGGATGTCTAGATTTTTGTTTTACGTCCCAATACTGGGAGCTTGCGAATGGACTATCAATGTTTTACATCACAATACTGGGAGCTTGCGAATGGACTATCAATGTTTTACGTCACAATACTGGGAGCTTGCGTATGGACTATTAATGTTTTACGTGACAATACTGGGAGCTTGCGTATGGACTATCAATGTTTTACGTCACAATACTGGGAGCTTGCATATGAACTATCAATGTGCCATAACATTGGTTATGCGACCCAGACTCGGAGATGTGCGATTTCGGAGAGGAGTTGCTGGGATGTGCTCCGCTTTCATGTGGATGAATGCAGCAGCCAGAGCGCCGTTATTCCCATGACCCGCCGGGCAGCGTATGGGCTGTAATACCTCTTGTTCAGCTACAACATTATTGTTTGGGTTATTAAGGTAAGCACATATTCTCAAAGAATGAGTGGATTTGAGGCGATTTGTGTGATGTGTTTTATTAGATTTATAGTTTCAATTTTATTGATTTCTATTTATTAAAATGTATTTATTAATTTTAATTAATGTTGACAAATGGGACTATTTTGCAGTAGACTGCTATCATCTGGAAATCCATCCCTACAATTTGGAGGTGAACTTTCACCGGCTTTCAACCTAATGGTCGATCTGTTGGACAACATCACTACTCAAGTGCAGCAGGACAGTGGAGCTCTCTGACTGAAGAAGAGTAGACTAAGCAGGTTCTGGAGCTCTCAAGGAGCTGAACAGAGGGACGCTATGTCAGATACTTAATATTGAAAGTGCAAAGATTTTAAATGTCTTAAAACCATTAAATTGCAATTAGTACAAGATATTTGTTATATTATTTGTGTAAGTTTTATCTGTGCATGGCACAAGTGAGGATGATGATGGAGACGAAAGTGAAGACGAGCACACAGACGTCTCCCAGGGTGTAGGCATAGACTGCAGCATTTGGACAGACCGCCCCCATCTTGTGAGCTATATACAAAGCAGATTATTGGTTAGCAGATTATTGGTTGCTTTCTCAAATATTACATGGCTGTATTTTTAGTGCTATCAGTCAAAAATAAAACTTGGAGAAATATTGAAATACTGAAATACTGTTGGCCATCTCATGTTTTTTTTTTTTTGTTGTTCTTACTGAGAATCATCCATAAAAGATGTTAATTTTCAGGGTATAAGGTGGAATAACATCCATGGCATAATATTCACTACTCTTGAGTACTCTTGAGTGGTCATTTTTAATACCACAAACAATCCGGTCCCTTATCAGTGACTCTGTAAGTTCTCCAAATTCACAGTCCTTTGCTTTATTCTTTAAGTCCATCGCATAAGCATCAATCGACTCTGTTTGGCCTTGTGCTCTAATGGCGCTTTTCCACTGCATGGTAACTCTTGGTACGGCTCGGCTTAGCTTACTTTGCTTTTCCACTGCTTGGTTATGACTCGGTTCGGCACGGCTCACTTTGGCTCGTTTTGGTTTTCCACTGCTGTTAGCGCCGCTTTAAAGTGGGTGGGATTATAGAATTATCAGTGTAAACATCATGTGGATGTTTTTAACTACAAGACAAATACGTTTGTTTCAGAGGAGGTTGGGGCGTTTTCCAAACAGTAAAGTTAACGTACCGTAACATATACCTTGAACTCTCCGTTGATTAACCCAAAACTTGCTTATTCGAGGTATGCTGGTTCCAAAAATGAGTCCGGGAGTAAGTTCAGCCAACTCAGAGTATGTTCCCGGTTAACACAACAGAATGACGAATAGATGATTCAACATGAACTAAGTTGAGTAATAATCCTCCTGTGGGTCTTCTAAGACCTCTTCCCATTCCTTCTCGCCCCTGGTCTCACGTCGCGTTGGATTTTGTTACCAGGCTGCTTTCTTCGGCTGGTAATACGGTCATTCTCACTGTCGTGGACCATTTTTCTAAAGCTGAATGTTTCATTGATCATCTTTTAAGGCCGTCTGTGATTGTGTGTGTGAGGTGGATCGGGTTTGATCATGTTGTGGACACGTGCAAGGACTGGGTATGTAATGTAAATGTCAATCCAATTTTGTTTGCTTTATTCAAAGCTATTGCGTTTTCCAGTTGCTTGTTAATATGTTTAAAATGGAATGTTAAATACAAACATTTAAAACCTTTAATACCTTGTTAGAACTATTGGAAGGTATTAAATGATGTTTATTTGCTGTGCTGATGATTTGTTTTTTTTTATATATATAATATGTATTCAGGCAACTGAAGTATAATGTGAAGTTTGATGGTAGGCTAATGTAATGTTTTGCTTTTATTTGGGTATTAGCCTCTACCGTATTTCATTGTATTTGATTTGAATTCATTCAAATGTGTGCTGCTATTTGTTTTTCCTACCCAAAATGCACACCAGAGGGATTAGATTGGAGTTATTTCATTTTATTATTTTTCTCAGTCCAAACTCCCATCGACCGCTGTGCGTTCTAGAGGCAGCAGTCAGAATAAAGCCCCAAGTATATATTTTGGTATCCTGTGCTGTTTCATTTAACATCTGGTTACATATAGCCTAGATTCAGGCCTTTCACTTGTGTTTTGTTTTGCAATAAAATCAAAAATCACATTAAAGGTATCTACAAAATATTTATTTACACAAAAAAAAACACTTCCAGCCACTCCTGCTCCAGGACATAGATGTAGTCTTGTAACATAAAACAATAATCTACTGGTGAATGAATGGCCTGATGTGTTCACACATCCAGCCAGTCAAGGATCAGTCCTTCTCCTCGAAAAGACTTGCTCTTGACGCCATAGTCAAACAGCAGCTCCTCGCACAAACTAATGTCTCTCTTTGCCTGGAACAGGATGACATCCCTCTGTCCATCAGGGAAGTTCATCATGCAGTGGACCGGCCTCAGGTTTGCTCTCTTGGAGGAATAGTTGATCTTCCGGCCCATGGTGTTTTCTGTTGGGTGACACTCGCAAGGGAAAGTCTCAGCGTCCACACAGAGGTCCCGACCAGCATAGTGGAAAAAGAAAAGGTAGCCCATGTCACCCTTGATGGACTTGACCAACTTCCGGCCCTCTGCTCCTGTGATTACCTTGCCATGGTAATCACAAACAATGGAGCCCATGGCAAAGGCCTTGGTGGCAACAACTCCTGTGGTCAAAAGAAGGTGCAATTAGTATTCACTCCAGGAGTACAAATATCTGCTCACAAGACAAAAATGGTATGTATTTTTATGTATTATGTTTACATACCTTGTCCTTTTGCACCAAAGTCCTTGAGGGCCAGGCCTGTCCACTTTTGGTTCTGGACCATAGTGATGATTCTTGGATCCGACTCCACCTGCACCTTAGTGACGGGTCTCCACTTAGCCACTACGTCCTGGGGTTGAGGACAGTTGCCAGTCCAACCCTCTTTTTGGATCAGCAGTGACACCTTGCTGACAGTCGGGGAGCTCCTTGAACACTGGGCTGTCAAAGACAAATGTTAAATTAATAATCGTTTTAATATTCTAAAAATGTGAATTATGTTACTTTGATTATAGAGATATATATTCATTTTTTTTATTATAATAAAACACATCAACTCACACAAAAGGTGCTCCTCCCGTTTGGCAAACTGCAGAGACCTCCACCTGTCATAGAACACTCTGTCAGGTGGAAACCCTGCAGCGGTCCGCTTCTTTTTCGTGGGCGGGCTGCTGCTCGCCGCCGCTGGAAACTGTAGGAGAAAAGCTCCAAAGTCCCTGTCATCCTGGTCAGATGAACCTCTGCCTCTCTTCTGTTTCCGAACTCTCCTCTCGTCGACCGGCTCATCAGAAGAAGAGCTGAAAATTTGAGAAGATTTTATGTTCAAACTCTGACAAAAAAAACTAGACAGACCTGCGAAGTAGCTGACAAACAGAAAATATATGAATGTTGTGTGTTTTCGATGATGACACATACCATGCCATAGTACTTTGGGCTCTTCTGGCTTGCTGGCTCGAAAAGCTTGGCAAATCGTACCTGCAATGAAGTAAAAAAATCTCAGATTAATCCTCAATTCTTTCAGTGTATTTTTATTACAGAAAATAATATTATTTGAACTTTATGTAGTTCATAAGCCAGACTATCAACTTAATAATTTTATATCTCTCGGTACAGTGCATATAAATGCATACACTATTATACATGATTTTGCTAAAACGTACTGTTCATGCAGACGCCTGAGGTCGCTCGTGACATTGCCAACTGGCAGCCCTTGTTTGGACAGGAAAAATCTGCCCTGGTCTTCCACATTGTCCTGCAGACATCCTGGACGAATCTTCTGGAAGTATGTGTCCAGCATCTGTGGAGATCAGATATGAAGTTAATGCATTAATGAAAACTTTAAGAGATCTGACTTCTGACCGTGATAAGATTCTCCCCAGGTGCTGCATCCCTGTTATAGAACTTACAGCAGAGTCCTCCTCTGTGATGGAAAATGTTGCACTCTGCTTTGTGGATTGCACCTCCATGTGAATTCGTCCATCAACATTTATCTTGTTGATCCAGTCTGAAGCCTGGAAAACAAATAAAGAACACAGTGAGTGACTGACTTTATACACACTGGGGAAACACTGTAAAGTAAAAGTACTTACTTTAAATGCCATCACAGCTTCTGGTCGCTGGAAGTATCTCAGGACCAAGATGGCTTCGCAGAAGTACCGGAACAGCGTCCTTTGGTCTTCTTCCAAATGCTGCTGGTCCAGGAGCTTCCTGTGGATGCCCAGCATGTCTGCCTGTGATACTCTGAGGACTCTCTGGCAGTCTTGGAGAGTCGGCTGGACAGGCCTAGAATGATTAGATGAAACAAAAAAAAACAAATAAGGCATCGCTCCAATATTACATTTAATTACTCTGCATTAAATGAAAAGGAATACTACTGAATAACAACTCACTTTGCAGTGCCTGGTGGTCTGTGACGGGATTCAGCCTGTGCGTCCTGTGCAGCCTTGGGGTCATTCAGGATCAAAAAATGCCTTTCACGCAGGTCTTCCAGAAGAGCCTCTCTGGATGCCTCATCGGGGTATCGCTTGACCACCGTTGTAGTCCCAGGTTCTGCCTCGGAGGGTCCAGGCCTTCATGGACTTTTTGGCTCTCTCCACCTCTGCTTTCCTCTCCTCATCAGTCTGGTTCTTCATGCAGACCCTCAACAGGTGGTTAGGCAGCATCTCCTGTGGCATGAAACACTGCAGACAGGAAACAATGCGACGATCCTTGTCACTGTGAGAGAAAGAAAAATAATCCAGAGAGTTGACTTGTGAAAGCTATTCTGGATATTTGGGCACTTTGGTCCCACTTTATATTAAGTTACCCTAATACCTGTGAACTTACATGGTAACTACATGTGTACATAGTGTGTAAGCAAAGTTTCAACATGCTGTTGTGTTTTGTCATATATACAAACAAAATTCATATTACATTCGTAGAATAAAATCAATTGTTTACAGTTTATTATATCATATGATCTGAACTTACCACTTGGGAGCCATTCTTCACAGATGAAAAAGCTGGTTTCAACAAGCAGCAAGTGCAAGAGGAATCTTCAGTGTTGTCTTCACCAGAAAGCGCAGGAGGAATCTTCAGTGTTGTCTTCACCCTGTTCTTGAAGAAGTGAGAAGCTTGTGCTTCTAATCCTCAACTTTATTGACCACTTGAAGTCCCACCCCTTTTTCTGCAGAAGGTGATACAATATTTTAAACCTTGACCTGAATAGGCCCAATTACAGGATGAAAATGGGCCAACTTTAAACCACTTAGTGGGCCATCTACACAAATTAGGGGCCATCTACACGGATTAGGGGCCATTTCCAAACCAAAATTGGGCCATCATGGTTGTGATCATTGGGCCATCAATGGTTGCAGGGCAATAAAATATCTTATCAGCCTTGATAAGATATTTCTTGATAAGAAAACTTCTCCAAATAATGTGAGGATGAAAATTATGCACTTATACAAACATATAAAATTATGCATAAGATCAATACAAGTATAACATTTTGAATTGTATTCAGGTTAATAAAGTTGTAATGTAACATTTGATTAATACTGCAATTGATAAAATAGCATAAAGTCAAACTATGAACACTTTCTCAACCATAAGTTTACACATATCTGCCTATTCTTTTTAAAGAACAATTTTTTCAAAATACACTGCAAAAAATGCTTTTCTTACTTAATATTTGTGTCTAGTTTCCAGTCCAAATATCAAACATTTCTTAACTCAAGATGCATTTACCAAAGTAGTAAAATGACATAAGATATTAAAGGGATAGTTCACCCAAAAATGAAAATGCTGTCATCATTTACTCACCCTCAAGTTGTTCCAAAGCTGTATAAGTTTCTTTGTTCTGCTGAACACAAAAGAAGATAGAGTGAAAAATGTTTGTAACAAAACAGATAGAGCAACTATTGACTACCATAGTATTTTTTTCCTACTATGGTAGTCAATAGTTGCTCTATCTGTTTGGTTACAAACATTCTTCTAAATATCTTCTTTTGTGTTCAGCAGAACAAAGAAACTCATACAGGTTTGGAACAACTTGAGGGTGAGTAAATGATGACATAATTTTCGTTTTTGGGTGAACTATCCCTTTAAGTCTTGTTTCCTGGAAAAATAAATAAAATGAAGCAAGTTTTTCCTTAAAACAAGCAAAATGATCTGCCAATGGGGTGATAAAAATAATCTTGTTTCTGTTGTATGTACTTTTTACTCCCCTAGTAATCCCATCTTGATTTAAGCATTTTTAGATATTTAGACTGGAAATAAGACAAAAATACTAAGTAAGAAAAGCATTTTTTTTGCTGTGTATTTGTAAAATTTAAAGTTATGGATACTTTTTACAATCTGTTAGCTACGATATACACTTTTATTAACCATTATTAAGGAATAATGTAAAACTTTACATCTAATAAAACTTTTCCAGATGCTGGCCCCTCCCACCCGGTAAATAATAGCAATCAACCTGATTGGTCTGCTGCTGATGACATCACACGCATTGGTACAGTATAGATAGAAGCTGGATGAAGCACACATTCACTTTGTTTTAAAATCTGATTACAGAGACTACCTTTTGACCTTTCAAGGACATCTGAACTTTTTTGGAGAATGGCATCTGAATCTGACAAGTGAGTTCACATTTCTTTTCTCTAGTTGATTTTTTCCTATTTGTGTTGTGTCTGATTAAATATTTTTTCCATGTTATTGCCATGTTGTTATTATATGCTGTTATTTGCCTATTGGTTATTTGCTTGTTACTGCCTGTTATTGTTATATGCCAGTTGACAAAGTATGGATAAAAACATGATAAAACTAATGTTGAGCAAATTGTGAAAAACTAAAGGATAGTATCTCTTTAAAGTAAGACTTTATGTTTCTTATCCCAAAACCTAAAATAGGTCAAGGGCCAGGTGTGAATTGGTCAGTCACACACCGGGCCCCTTTCTTAAGAAGGTTGAAAAACTGGTTCTGGTAGCATTACAATAGCTTTCTATGATAAGTTTTGCTGGTCATTTTTCACATTATGCCTCTGTTTTAAGAATGCTCTGTCTTCATTCATTTTCACATTTGTAATCGTTGGTGTGTCTGCTTTGTCTCACAGCCAGAAATCCGACCGCCGCATTGTTCACTGCTTGCTGTGTGAAAAACCCCAGGAGATGCTGACGACGCATCTGAGCAGAGTGTGTATGAAAAAAAATACACCCGAAGAACGGCTGAAGGAGGCGAAGAGGGCCAAAGAGTCTGCCAAGGTGTGGACACGGCAAGCCAGGAACTGGGACTATAAGGAAATGGTCAAACGTTATCCCCACAGACCATCCAGACTGGCTCTTCTCAAAGAGCTGCACCAAAGGAACTTTTTTGTGGCTAATGCTCCCAACCAGGCAGACCTGGAGCACGAAGAAACGTCCACCAGCACAGCTGCCGTTCCCACAGCCAGTGAACCTTCTGGAGCAGCTGGTGTCAGCTCTGGAGCGGCCGGTGGCGTTTCGGTGGCGTCAGATAGCAGCTCCGAAGGCAGCACCACAGATCCAAGTGACCGAACATGGCAAAAGTAAGTTCTAAACCTCACACACATCAGTGCAGAAACTGTGAACAAACTGTAAGGTTGCTTTGAGCTCATTTTCTTCTGTCTGTATTTTTTTCAGAGATCAAGCACAGTACAGCACAAGTGTCAGGGTCAAGATGATGCAGATGGGGCTCTACGAAAAGTTCCCTGCAGAAGAGGCCATGTTGACTAACTTCAAGGGCTACTTGATCAACACCCTGCAGGTCCCAAACTGCCAGCAGGAGGTAAGATGCATCCCATTTGTTTTTTGCATGTTTTAATATATAGTAGCACAGCACATGTAGAGCAGCTATTACTTTCCATAAAGGAAGGGAACTCAAATACAACACAGCTTTATCAGGGGTGTCTGTGTGTGTGTGGCTGGCTTGTGTGTGGCTTTTCTTCTTACTGCATCATCTCACACTTCTCTTTTTCTTTCATCACAGGTAGACAACGTCTCCAGGATGCTTAGGTACATCCAGCCAACTGGGGATGAAGTCAGCTTGGACTTCCTGCTAAAGTTCACTGAGACCAAAGACTACCTCACCCAACTCCGGCGCGCTGACATGGGTCCAGCCACCATTCTGAACTACATCAAGAACATGATCCGGTTTGTTCAGTATTTGAAGACCCACCTGAACTTGGCTGCAGCAGATCCTGACTTCTACAGGAAGTGCCAAGCCTACCTCGACCTCCTCGCTTCCATCAGAAAGCCAGTGGCCAAGTCCAACAGCAAGGTCATCTGTAAAAAGAGGTCAGTTGCTAATATGCTTTCCATTTGTTTTTCTTTAATGATTTCCTCCATGTTGATAGTACTTATGTGCTGGCTGTACATCTGGTGTTATGTGATACAGACATGTGTGTAATTCTCCGCCGCATTGTTGTCTTGTATGTCATTCTAGGTATGAACGGTTCCAAAAGGGTGAGAAGAGCCTTCAGGAGTGCCAGGCCGTCCTCCGGAAGGCCAAGAAAGACATGCTGTCCGTTTATGGGAGGCTGCTGGAAGGTGACCACGTGGCTTCAGAGGAAAAGACCATGTTCCGCTACTACTGTGAAGCAATCCTGATCCTCAGTCACTTCCAGAGACCAGGAGTGGTGGAGGGAATAACAGTAAGTGTTAAGACTTCATTTTTCGTGGGGGCATCAGCCTAAACAGATTATATTAGGTAGTCTGCGAAGAGGACGTTTATGTGAGTTATTCACTCTGTGTGTTTATTTTTTTTATTATTTTTTTTTAGATAGCAGAGTGGGACAACAGAAAAAAATCTGGGGGAAAGGTGTGCGTGGCAGTAAGCGAACACAAGACTGTGACAATGCAGATCGCCGTGTTTGCCCTCAAAATGGAGGAGGCAGCAGTAAGTACACTTTGTACAGGCTAAATTGCCTTATCATGAAATAGAGTGACACCCGCAATGAACCAACAGATATTAACAGATGTATTTATTTATTTTTTGTCTCTGCAGATGCTGGACGCATACTGCACATGGATCCGCCCTGACTCCATCCGGCCAGATGTAGACAATTCTAACAGGTTGTTTGTTTCGTCGTCGGGCACGAAGATTAGGAGTGCAACCAATGACCTCTCTCGTCTGCACCAACAGTAAGTATTAACAGCAGTCCATAAAACCCAGAAAAAATACCTAATCTGTTGGATTACCATTCAACAAATAACGGATTTGTGCATTTATTAAACCGATCAGCCTAGAAAATTATATAATTCAAGTTTGGGAGTTTCATCTGATATTTCTGCCCCATTGCAGCTACAAACTGCCCAACATCAAGAGCCAGCAGATACGCAGGACCGTGGAGACAGATGTGGCTGCCAACTTCACAGAGGAGCAGAAGGCGTCTGTGGCCCACTACATGGCCCATTCGACGGCAGTGGAAAACCAGCACTACCGGATGAAGACCCTGGACACTGTTGTGGCCACTTCAAACCTGCTCAGCTCGCTGACACGGTATGTAATTATCTGAAACAGTTATAATTATAATGTCTCTCAACGCTCATCCATCCATTTGTCAGTGTGTAACCGTGAAACCTTTTTTAATGTTGCAGCTCCTCTTCTGACGACTCTGGCGAAGAGGGCCCCCGGGCAGAGAAGAGAAGGCGGGTGAAAGAAGAGGTTGGCAGCCCAACACCGGACTTTGACGCTTTCCTACAGGCCTTCCCTGTAGGAATCAATGGCCAGCCACCCAACAAAACCCAGAGAGCAAACGCTGGGTTCCCTGCCGACCGAGTATTTTATGACAAGTGGAGAGCTCTGCAGTACAGCAAGCGAGAGCAACATCTTTTGTGTAAGTGTAGATACTTTCTTAGCCAATGATTAGATTTTGCTCCAACGGAAACATTTAGAACTCGCGTGTGAACCTGAATTTTAATTTAAATGTTCTCTCTTTGACAGCAAAATGCTCAAGACTTGCCCCAACTGCAGTGAAGGTGGCTAAAGTCATAGAGGCAGAGGGGTGGACGGCCAATCATCCCCTCCCAGAGGACGTCATCATAAAGTGGAGGCCGCTCAGCAGAGCACAGGCGCAGGGTGACCCGACCATCATCAGGGGGGTGACCAAGCAGAAATGGTCGGGTCTGGCTGTGAAGGACTTTGGGGAGCAGAAAGGTATGTACAAATGTCTTATGAGCACAGTAAAATCCATCCAAAAAAATGAATATAATAACATCATGGACAGCACATTATGAGTCCTCTTTTTGACCACAGGAGTTGTTGCAACCAAGGCCTTCGGGAAGGGCTCCATCCTGTGTGATTTCCACGGAAAGGTGATCACAGGTGCTGAGGGCAGGGAGATGGCAGAGATGCAGGACGAGCTGGGCAACCTGTTTTTCTTCAAACATGGCAGTGAGGAAGTCTGCATCGATGCGGAGACCTTCCCCTGCGAGTGCCACCCGTCTCTGGAAACCACAGGGAGATGGATTACGCACTCCAGGAAGAACTACAACGTGCAGCCACTCCACTGCATACTGAAGCTTCAGGGAGGAGACAGGCACGTCCTGCTCTTTCAGGCCACCAAGGACATTGTGAAAGATGAGAAGATCCGCTTCGACCATGGCGTCAAGAAGAGGTCCTTTTGTGGGAAGGAAGTGGAGCTGGAGTGGCTGGATGTCTAGATTTTTTTTTACGACATCCCAATACTGGGTGCTTGCGAATGGACTATCAATGTTTTACGTCACAATACTGGGAGCTTGTGAATGGACTATCAATGTTTTACGTCACAATACTGGGAGCTTGCATATGGACTATCAATGTTTTACATCACATTACTGGGAGCTTGTGAATGGACTATCAATGTCTTACGTCACAATACTGGGAGCTTGCGAATGGACTATCAATGTTTTACGTCACAATACTGGGAGCTTGCGAATGGACTATCAATGTTTTACATCACATTACTGGGAGCTTGTGAATGGACTATCAATGTTTTACGTCACAATACTGGGAGCTTGCGAATGGACTATCAATGTTTTACGTCACAATACTGGGAGCTTGCGAATGGACTATCAATGTTTTACGTCACAATACTGGGAGCTTGCGAATGGACTATCAAAGTTTTATGCATAATACTGGGAGCTTGCGAATGGACTATCAATGTTTTATGCACAATACTGGGAGCTTGCGTATGGACTATTGATGTGTGATAACATTAATAGTTCATGTAAATGGAGCCTCAGTTGTGTCATAACATTGGTTATGTGACCCAGATTCGGAGATGTGCGATTTCGGAGAGGAGTTGCTAGGATGTGCTCCGCTTTCATGTGGATGAATGCAGCAGCCACAGCGCCGTTATTCCCATGACCCGCCGGGCAGCGTATGGGCTGTAATACCTCTTGTTCAGCTACAACATTATTGTTTGGGTTATTTAGGTAAGCACGTATTCTCGAAGAATGAGTGGATTTGAGACGATTTGTGTGATGTGTTTTATTAGATTTATAGTTTCAATTTTATTGATTTCTATTTATTAAAATGTATTTATTTATTGTATGTTGTTATTGCATCCACAGCAGTCGAAGCGGCTTTGATGTTGACAAATCGGACTATTTTGCCAGAGACTGCTATCATCTGGGAAATAAAGTTATGCAGACTGCTTCAGCACTGGACATTTTTCTGCATGTAATGAGTGTGTGATTGCACAACTGCAGTTACAATTAATGCAAACAAGTCCTACAAGCTAGTTATATTTCTTTATATATATTTCTATATTTTTATATCAATATTTTTAGTTTAACTGTAAACTTATTTCATTATTATTGTTATTATTTGTTCATCAGTTTTGTTCTTGTTGACATTATTTTATTTATTTTTCATTTTTATGCTGTTCTTTGTTGTATACAGTTCTTTCGTGTTCCTGGAATAAAATGTCCCAGTAACCCATTGTTTAATTGCATTCTTTTCTTTTACTAATAGAAGTGATAGGGTAATATATAGTCTTGATTCAGGCCTTTCACTGGAGACCAAAATTGTTCATTTTGAAACTTGTGGCACCTGTCAAGGTACTGTTCAGTTCAGGCCTAAATTTGCCTCCTTCCAGAGGCCAGCTGTCAAGCACAGACCACAACTTAGCACCATCTATGTGCCTTTCATATGTAGCACATAATTAGCATTATGTTTGAAATATCTATTTTCTACAACCTAATGGTCGATCTGTTGGACAACATCGCTACACAAGTGCAGCAGTCGGACAGTGGAGCTCTCTGACTGAAGAAGAGCAGACTAAGCAGGTTCTGGAGCTCTCTGAGGAGCTGAACAGAGGGACGCTGTGTGACATTTTTGAGCTAATGAAGCAGATGATGGTGACATGGATATCGGCGTGGAATAAATTAAAAAAACCCGGGGAGATGCTCTGGCCTTCTGGATACAGACCCTACGGAGAGAAAAGCAGCACAACCCACGCTGTCATTGCTTAATTTGTGTTCTTGTTTAAGGTTCTGTGGTTGAAATATATCTTTTAACTGCTGCTATTTTAATTTCTTTCTTTTTTCACAGTTTCTGCCAGTTCATCAGTTTTGTTCTTGTTGACATTCTATTTATTGTTCAATTCATAATGTGCTAAAGATGTTCCCTCTTTTTTTAATAGATAGCCATGATTGAGGGTGACATGATTGTGAAGGATGGCCGGGGGCAATGAAAACAGTGATTTCATCTAACTCAGTTCAATTATCATATAGTGTCAATGCTGGCGGATCAGTAATATAGTTTGAAAATGTAGTGTCCCCAACTGAGCAAGCCAAAAGCCAAAGGTGACAGAGGCAAGGAACCAAAACTGATGCTGAGACAAACACCTTTGAAATCCCAAAAGGAAGCCTTGTAAAACTGTACCTCCTCATCATCCAGCCGGATTTGCCAAAATCCCTGATATGCGTCCACCACAGAGAATATCTTGGCTCTGGGCATTTCTGCCACAACTTCCTCGAGCTTTTTAGAGGATAATGTTCCCTTCTTATTGCACTGTTCAGATCTTGAGGGTCTATGTTGGGCTTTACTATTGTCACCACCCATTCTGTGATGACACCCATCCCTTCCATACGTTCCAGTTCTCTTTCAATGTCTTTTTTCAAGGCCACTGGAACTTTCCTGGGAGCAGGAATCACTGGCATGACCTCAGGATTTGTCTGAATGTGATGGACTCCAGGAACATAACCCAGTCCTGTAAACAAATCTCCAAATTTACTCAGAATATCTTTTGAGGTGTCTCCTTTTATTTCAAGATCATTTTTATTACTCCCAAGGTGTTGCACGATTCTCTTCCCAGGATTGTGCAAGCACATTTTGCTCTATGACCTAAAACTCAAGAGTGTACAGCTTGTCTTTGTACTGGCATTCTGGGCATTTCTGACCCAAGGGCGACATCTTGTGGCCTGAATATGTCACTAGTTTATAGTGTGATTTTTCTTGTGTCATTTCTGTCACGCATCCGGTTCTCGGATATGACATTCAGTCAGGGAGGACAAGGAGCACATCTTGTTAGTTGTGCCGTATTGGCCCAACCAGACCTGGTTCCTGGAACTAGTGCTCTATGCGACAGCACCTCCTTGGCCCATTCCTCTGAGGAAGGACCTGTTTCTCAGAGACGAGAAAGCACATATATGAATTCTACATTGTTTGTTTGTAAGCGACTCATGCATTTCTTTGCATAATGATTATTTGGGTGACATCCACATCTTGTGCATTCTGCTAGTGACTCCTTCTTGCAGTGATTTTAACTGGTTTTGACTCACTCCGTAGGGTTAAATCAGGTTCCCATAATAACCTGCCTCTGATCTGGTCATTTTTAATACCATAAACAATTCGGTCCCTTATCAGTGACTCTGTAAGTAAATTCACAATCCTTTGCTTTATTCTTTAAGTCCATCGCATAAGCATCAATCGACTCTGTTTGGCCTTGTGCTCTAATTGCGCTTTTCCACTGCATGGTAACTCTTGGTACGGCTCGGCTTAGCTTACTTTGCTTTTCCACTGCGTGGTTATGACTCGGTTCGGCACGGCTCGGCTCGCTTTGGTTTTCCACTGCTGTTAGCGCCGCTTTAAAGTGGGTGGGATTATAGAATGATTGTTGTAAACATCATGTGGATGTTTTTAACTACAAGACGAATACGTTTGTTTTAGAGGAGGCTGGGAGGTTTTCCAGACAGCAAAGTTAACGTACCGTCACATATACCTTGAACTCTCGATTGATTATCCCAAACCTTGCTTACTCGAGGCATGCTGGTTTCAAAAACGAGTCCGGGAGTAAGTTCAGCCAACTCAGAGTATGTTCCCGGTTAACACAACAGAGCGACAAATAGATGATTCAACATGGAAACAGACGTTAAGAAAAAGCCATTTAACTTCCTCTTCTTCTTTTGTTTAATAGCGGGTTACACAACCTACTTAGTGCACAGCACCACCTATTTGGTGGTTATGCAGTCATTTTTTCAATGTTTTCTTTTAATAAGTAATCTTTATTCACTGAAAATAAGGATTATATTGTTTGTTTGATGCTAATTAATTGAATGCATATCCATGTGTGAGATGACAAAAAAATTAATAATAAATATATTTGAACTGAATTAACATTTAAACTTATTTTTTATTTATTTTTTATTCAAATTCTTTAAAATTAATATATAATATTGTATATTATATAACTGAAACAAATTTGGTTATATTAATAACTATATTAATTATATAAAACACATCTGAATACCTCTTTAGCACACTAACCCTGACCATAACCTGCTCCGGAGCAGGTGTAGAACTGACAGCTTAACTACTTTTCACATTTGAAGCGATTATAAAATCGTTATAGCATATATGTGAATGATCAAATATTAGTTTTTGTTGTTGTTGTTGTTGTTGCTCCAAAGCCATTAGGGTTTATAACAGATTCTTGACTCTTCAGCACCTAAAAAAGACGGAAGACCAATTCTAAACCGGATGGCGAGGTTGTTTGTCCTTTATACAGGCGCACGAGGAACTGAAGATAATTATGCCAATTTGCGCTGCCTCATTCTGCAGGTCGGGGAAAACCAGAGAACTCGCAGTCAGGCTTGTTATAATGGTCTGTTCTACTGCTGTTTTTAACTCTGTGTGTGTGTGTGTGTGTGTATATATATATATATATATATATATATATATATATATATATATATATATATATATATATATATATATATATATATATATATATATATATATATATATATATATATATACAGAAACAAGAGACAGATCTTATTGCAGCAGTGAAAATCTTGTGCCCCATGTCAGCAATGCCATTATAATGGTCTATTCTACTCCAGAGCTTTACTCTAAATAATGACCATTTATCATTATTAGAAATTATGCTTGTAAATGTGATGTTATAGGCTACCTCGATTTATTTGGTATCCTGCACATTCTTTGGTAGCACATATCCTCATTACTTGATATGTTTACTGGTAATTATTTTCATCCCTGACCTCTTTATATTATTAACATTATTAACTTATATAATTTATATTATCTTGTTTCAATGACAGTTAATGGACTTTGAAATGTGGAATTGAAACGCCAAATGGGAATTTGTCTGGGTTGATCAATTCTTGATAAACTGCAATCTACATAAGCTATATATCTACAATAAGCGGCGGCAAATCGCTCAAAAATAGCCTTTGCCTCCAGCGGGCCGTGGAAGGGTCGCCTTCGGTATACGCCGGCGGAATGGCGGTTGTCGGTGCGCTGTCAAACCATAGACCGTAAAAAAATATGGATGACGCGACTTCATTGACTTCCGCTGACCATAGTTGAAGCTTTCGTATGCCCGCTCACGGCGCTGACATCTTGGGACCGAGTCTATGCAGTAGCGATCTCAGGACCGGAGTTGCGCAGTAGAGAATAGGAAGTAGAGGCGCGATTATCAAGAGCCCGCCCACACTCTCACAGATGCATAACAATTCATTATGTTGGTGTGAAATAAACAGTTATAGAAATGTAGAAATGAAAGCTAAAGCTCCAATCTCCTCCCAAAAATCCCGAAAAAAGTTTGTTAGTGCCTCAGTGACAACTTCACTCAGAGAAGCCGTCAATCTCAGCTGTCAATCATGACGTCACACCCCCCGTTTTTATAGCATCACATAACTCACTAAAACTAAACTTATTTAAAAAACGAACACTTGAAATGAAATCATCGTAATAAAAACTGCCTTAAATGACAGAAACCATCTTTAGGAAACAATCATTTGAAGTGTACTGAATTGTTTAGTGTGTCTCGCTTCCATTCAAATACATGGAGGGGTGGGGTTTATGAACTATACTGGGACCAGCCACCTGGGGGCGATCGAGGCGCGAAAGCTTCAGTTTCTGACAGGAGCACTACAGGCTTGCGTCAAACGTGTTTGCGATTACCTGCCGCTTCTACTGCCTCCTGATCACTGCCGGTGGTCCGCGGACTCATTGCTATCTGGGATATTCTGACTAGAATAATGTTAAGGGCATAAATCTGTCATAAGACAATGTTCCTAATTGTTTTCAAATTATGTTTGCCTCATCACGTCACATACCCACAAATCTGGTAACCAGCTGGACCTCATTTACACACGCAACTGCTCTACAGACAATATCTTGGTCAAACCTCTACACATCTCAGATCACTTTTTCATCACATTTAATCTCCAACTTACTACTCACACACCACCAGCTCCTCCACCAGTTACTTTCAGACGAAACCTGCGCTCACTCTCTCCTTCTCATCTTTCCTCTGCTGTCTCTTCCTCCCTTCCCTCATCCACACAACTCTCTTCTATGGATGTTAACACTGCAACGGACACTCTATGCTCCACCTTAACTTCATGTCTAGACAATATCTGCCCTCTTACTTTTAGGCCAGCACGAGCTACTCCCTCTAACCCTTGGTTATCTGATGTTATTCGTGAACATCGGACAACACTCAGGGCAGCAGAGAGGAAATGGCATAAATCAAATCACCCATCAGATCTAGCTAAGTATCAGTCTTTGCTCTCATCCTTCTCGAATGAAGTTCACGCAGCTAAATATTCTTATTTCCAAAACAAAATCAGCAGCACCACAAACTCACGCACATTATTCAGAACCTTCAACTCTCTGCTCTGTCCTCCTCCACCACCCCCCACCACCTCCCTATCTCCAGACGACTTTGCACAATTCTTCACAAACAAAACAACAACTATCAGCAATCAGTTCTCACCCCACACACTGTGGATTTTAGATCAGCCACTTCCACGACCGAACATACTCTCTCCTCATTTTCCACACTCACTGAGGCCGAAGTATCTAAACTTCTCCTCTCCAGCCATCCTACCACCTGTCCTCTCGATCCCATTCCCTCACACCTCCTTCAAGCCATCTCTCCTACTCTCCTTCCTGCACTCACACACATCATCAACACATCGCTCTGCACTGGCACTTTCCCTACCACTTTCAAGCAGGCTCGGGTAACTCCACTGCTTAAGAAACCCACTTTAAACGCATCACTCATAGATAACTACAGACCTGTCTCTCTCCTGCCATTCATAGCAAAAACTCTTGAACGAGTTGTTTTCAACCAGGTTTCATCCTTCCTCTCACAGAATAACCAGCTGGACTCGAACCAATCCGGTTTCAAAAGGGGCCACTCCACAGAGACCGCATTACTGTCGGTCACCGAAGCCCTGCGGATAGCTAAAGCTGAGTCCAAATCATCAGTCCTTGTGCTCCTTGATATATCTGCTGCCTTTGACACGGTAAATCATCAAATCCTTCTGTCCACCCTCTCATCACTGGGCATCACAGGGACTCCGCTCCATTGGTTTGAATCTTATCTCACAGGTAGGTCCTTCAAGGTTGCCTGGAGAGGAGAGGAATCCCGAGCGCATCAACTGACCACGGGGGTTCCTCAGGGCTCAGTGCTTGGACCTCTCCTTTTCTCCATTTACACTACTTCATTAGGTCCCATCATACAGGCACATGGCTTCTCATATCACTGCTATGCCGATGACACTCAGCTCTACCTTTCATTCCAACCAGACGACCCCACAGTAGCTGCACGAATCTCCGGCTGTCTGGCTGACATCTCTGCATGGATGAGTAAAAATCACCTACAGCTCAACCTGGCAAAGACTGAGTTCCTCATCTTTCCCGCCAGTCCCACTATGCAACATGAGTTCACCATCCAGCTAGGTGCATCCCTGATCTCCCCTTCAAAATCACTCAGAAATCTTGGAGTTACATTTGATGACCAGTTGTCCTTCAGAGATCACATTGCTAAGACAGCTCGCTCTTGCAGGTTTGCGCTCTACAACATCAGGAAGATCAGACCGTTCCTAACAGAACACGCAACACAGCTTCTTGTCCAGGCCCTGGTTATTTCTAGACTTGACTACTGCAATGCGCTTCTGGCTGGACTCCCCTCTTGTGCGATCCAAACACTTCGAATGATCCAGAATGCAGCGGCACGTCTGGTCATCAACGAGCCCAAAAGGACCCACGTCACACCACTCTTCATCTCTCTGCACTGGCTACCACTCGCTGCTCGCATCAAGTTTAAGTCGCTGACGCTTGCCTACAGAGCCACCACGCGCTCAGCTCCTGCATACTTTGACTCGATTCTACGTCGCCACACCCCCACCAGAAGCCTTCGTTCAGCTAAGGAGCGAAGGCTTGTGGTACCATCACAGAGAGGCAAAAAATCCCTCTCCAGAACATTTTCATTCAACGTTCCCAGCTGGTGGAACGATCTGCCCACCGCCATCCGAAATGCGGATTCATTGACAACATTCAAAAGTCAACTAAAAACTCATCTCTTCCGTGAGCACTTAACCTCCTAAAAAAAAAAAAAAAAAAAAAAAAAAAACACTTTCCTTTCCTCTTTTCCTCCTCTTTCCCTCCCTACTCTAACCTGTGCTACACTGAGAAATGTACACGGACCAAGTATTTCAGGCACTTGTTGCGCTCACTCGACTCTTCACGACCAATCGCTTATTGTTCCCCCAAGTTGTAAGTCGCTTTGGATAAAAGCGTCTGCTAAATGCATAAATGTAAATGTAAATGTAAATGTTTGTGATCTATTCAAGCAACAAAATATGTAGGCTATTAAAATGTTTTAGTTTTTTTTTTCTTCCTTTCAAATATTTTGTTGTTGTCCCACTTTATCAAGTAGTATGATTGAGAATGTGGGACAGCATGCTTTGGGTAATCTGGGACAGTCTTCAAATGATTTAGTGATTTATAAGTCTAATAACAAGGGCGTAGATCTCATAACAACTTAGGCGTAGACCACTGATTTACTTTAAAATTAATATAATAACCGAATGAATAATCCGTTAATCAAATTGTTGCTTGCTGTTGCTTAAATGTTATTATTTTTTTCTTTGTTGTAGGTTTTAATAGAGTTTTCAATGAATTTAAAACACAATAGATCGTTAATCCTGTGTAGAGATAGAAAATGAGAACAGGTGAAATGGTTTTGAAGCAATTCTTTGATTTTGCCAGAAGAGGTTTTGTGAGTTTAACTTGAAAATTTGGATTTGTGTTTAATGTTGTGAGAAAACGGCTGAATTGAATCATTAAAAAATCATTAGAAAAAGTGTGTGAACAATTTTGAGTCGTTGTGTGTAAATGATGACAACTGTTTTTTAGTTGTGTTTTGCGACACAAATGTACCACAGTGCGAAATGTGTTTAGTGAGTGAGAATGTGTTTAGAGTTTGGCAAAAAGTGATTTGCAAACTTGTTTACAGTTTTACAGAAAGACTGATTTATTTGTCAAATTGAGAAGTTGGTTCAGAGAATAATTGAGGCTATTGAGAAGTTGGTTCAGAGAATGGGTTTAGTGTTTTAGCAATTCAGAAAAACGTCTCGGTTACGTATGGTAACCCTCGTTCCCTGAAGGAGGGAACGGAGACGTACGTCGGTATTACCGACGAATTGGGATCACTTTAGAGAGCCCCTATCAGCTTCGAGATTTAGAGAACAGGCCAATGGGCCATTGGCGTGCGAGATTTGGACAACAATATTTGTCAATTATCAGGAATATAGAAACAATGTTGAAATTTCAACTGAACTAAGGATCAACGTGATTTCAATGGAATTTCAATCGTTTTTAAGCCATAGAAAATGATTTCACACGAAAATGTAATCCCATAAATGAAATAGCCTAATGAATATATTGATTTATCTACAGCCAGGATGTTAAAAAGTGATGGAACATTTGAAAGCTTGTATGCCTATAGCCTAGCCTAAAACACTGACCACACCACACTATTTAAGGTAAAAACAAATTAATTTATTATTTCATTATTTGTCCTCTTTAGCCTATTTACAGTTCTCTGACGTCTGAATGATTTGTCGTCCATTCCTCTGACCGGTCTGGCGCATGGCTCAGCCACTTTTGCACAGCCTGGGCTAAAGTAGCCTAAATTGGGTGATGGCGGCTGTCCCCATCTGTTGTGTAAGAGCATCTAAAACTTAAAATACAAGCACAATGCAAAGAATAAGCCTTTAAGTTAAACAGAACATATTTGCACACTTGGAAACAAATAGCCTTAGGCCTAGAATTTTTCAATGATCGGATAAGGCAATTTGTCCTGTGTTGTAGGCTAGCCATCATGTTTTCCCTACATTCAAAGCACTACATTTCAAATTGTCAAAAATAGGCCAGAAAATTCTTTAAATAAAAATAAAAATATATTTTGGAAAACTACTACTTTGTTGAAGTATTAACACAGACATGACATACGGCCTACCTCACAAATTATGAACTTGAAGGGCTGCTCTTTAAAGGGTTAGTTCACCAAACATTTAAATTGCTTTTCATCTTTTAATTTTTTTGAGCGGTGATGAAATATATTGCACTTGTAAAAGTCTAGATCTTTAAATGCTTCAAAATTACCGCGAAGCGCAGCCGTACGGGTGCTCTGCAGTGGCCAAAAAGGATATAAACAGTGAATTTTGAAGTGATATTCTCGAAAACTCAGAGACGTGGGTTCGGACGCAATTAAATTACCACTCGACGTTGTTGTTTGTCAAAAAAAACAGTAGGTAATTCGACCGGGGATTTTTACACAGGTGGTGGGAGAAAAACACAGACATTCCGCAATTAATGTGTGTGTGTGTGTGTGTGTGTGTGTGGACGGCAACAAAATCACAGATTAACCCCTGTAGGCTAAAAGATGAAAATCCCTTACGACCCCACGAGAAACAATTACCGTCCGAATAGGGCTGATCGTTTTGGGTATTGATCAGAACTCGTGTGAATTCGGACGGTAATTGTTTCTCATGGGATTGTGAGGTATTTTCATAATTTACAGGGGCTATCGCTGATTTTATTGCAGTCCGAATCCAGGACATCAGTGTTTTTCTCCCACCACTCGCGTAAAAATCTAGTTTTTTTGGGGGTTTTTTGGTCGAAAACCAAGGTCGTGTGGTAATTTAATTGCAATCTGAATCCACAGCTCCAATAAGATATCAATTCAATAATCAGTGTTTAAATGACCACTGTCGAGCACCGTAGTGTAAATGTTGATTCAATTTGCATGCATTTTAAAGATGTACACTTTTATTACTGAAATGCTGTAAAGTATTTACAAGATCAATATTTCATCACGGCTCCACCTCAGCGACTGAACAAAAAGGAGATAAGTGTGATCTACAAAATAAAGCTGCCCCACCAAATTTTCGAAATGCCGCCCCCAGTCACACAACCCTGACCCGTTTGAAGCCAGTATGACTTATTTTCTTCAGTGGAGCACAAAAGAAGATATTCTGAAGAACATTGGGAACCAGTAGAACCAACATCGATGCCCTTTGACTTCCATTGTATGTACAATGACACACAATACACAATAATGACACACAATTTTTCACAATATGTTCCTCAGAAGACTGGGTCATACAGCATTAGGGTAACAGATTTTTTTAAATTTTTTTTACAAACTATCCCTTTAAAATGGACCCACAAAAGCATTATTGTATTTAGTTTACAGTCAAATACATAGCATTGTTTAACCGTTTAGAGAATCTGAGATAAAGAACAACTACTAATAATAAATATTATATTAATAAGCATTAGCAGAAATTAGTTAATGCAGCCTATTATTTACAAAAGGTAAAAAAAATAATAATAACTCATAATAACTCATTATAACAAAGCATAATGTAATAGGTTTTACACTATTATTGTAATAAAAGGTTATTAATGATTTTTTCACATAATGTCATTGGTTATTGAATGAGAAATTCATGACATGGGTTGCACCAATAAGGGTTCAATTAAGCAAAGTTTAGATTGTTGATTTTTAAATTGAGGTGTGTTGAACCACTTCATTTAATCCACCAACACACATTAACAAAGTCAGTAGATTTAAAGTTATGGAGCAATAGGATTAAAGCAAAGACTTTATAAGTAGCCTACAATATCCAAAATCAGCACGATTTCCCTCATCGTCTAAATTGTATTTCTTTGTGTGTGTGTGTGTGTGTGTGTGTGTGTGTGTGTGTGTGTGGGCATGTTTTTGTGAAATATCAGGACACAAATGTGTATAATGACATGGGTATGACATAGGTATTACAAAAAGAGGGTGAAATATGAGGACGTTCCCCATGTCCTCACTTTTCAAAATGCTTATAAATCATACAGAACAAGGTTTTTTTCACAGAAAGTAAACTGCACAGTCTACTGTGAGGGTTAGGTTTAGGGGCAGTTTGTGTGTGTGTGTGTGTGTGTGTGCGTGTGTGTTGGGTAGGTTATGGGGCAGGGGCAGTGTAAGGGGATAGAAAATACGGTTTGTACGGTAAAACCATGACGCCTATGGAATGTACTAGAGGGCTGCATTGGGATTGAGTCCCGCCGGGTCCCAACGTAAATCTCGCGGGAGCGGGCGGTTTTAATTTTGCTGCGGGCGGGAATGGGCGGCTAAAAAAAACACCGCGGGAATCGGCGGGATAGGGAGGTTGCCTAACGACATGATGGAGAAGATGTCAATAGATGATGTAGAAAAGAACCTCAAACGAGGTATTTACTGCACAAAAGCTAAGCAAGGAAAGTCTGACATTTGGAGAAGTTTCTCAATTGTTTTGGTAGGCAAAATCATGCGGTATAACGTTATATGTATCCACATATTGCGCAGCTGGCAAATACACAGATACTTGATCATACCTCACCAAAAACGCTCAGCACTCCCTGCAGGTCAAGTTGACTGTTTGGTGTTTTTGACAAACAATACATAGAAGTTTAGTGAGTGCAGTGGAAATGGATTGTTTCTAAATGTCCGTTTGCTATTTTGTGTTCACATTACGTTCTGTTGAAGCATGTTTTCTCAGGTTTCCTTTCAGTCGGTCACGTTCGACGTAGCCTACATCGGAACTGACCGACGAAATGGGATCTGTTTTTTGTTTCTCAATCGGTTTTTCTGTTTTCTGTTTTGCAAAGCAGTCTATTTTTATGTGCAAAGTTTTTGATAAAAACGAAATTATATTTGAATGTATTTGTATTTGTCTTTTTTTTTTTTTTTTTACATGCAGGCCAGGGAAACGAAACAAACAACCCCATGAATCTCTTTAATAATATCAATACAAATACGTGTTTTTTTCCCCTGCGGGACGGGAAAAGACACAAAATCAATGCATCTCTATTATTGTGCGGGAATAAATTCTCAGAGTTTTGCGGGAGCGGGCGGGAGTGGACATTGCGGGAGCGGGCGGTAATGGTCAGAAATTCGGCGGGCGGGAGCGGGATGAAGAAAACAGTCCCGCGCAGGGCTCTAGAATGTACCCACATTTCACAAAAACAAACATGTGTGTGTGTGCGTGTGTGTGTGTGTGTGTGTGTGTATGTGTGTGTGTGTGTGTGTGTGTGTGTGTGTGTGTGTGTGTGTGTGTGTGTGTGTGTGTGTGTGTGTGTGTGTGTGTGTGTGTGTGTGTGTAATTTCAGAGAAGAGCACAAATGCCAACATTTCGCCATTTATTTCTGCACTCGAGCTGAGCTTTCAAATCCCTGTAAAGCCCATTGATGAATTCTGATGCATTAATGAGCAAAAACAAAGTGTGTTATGGCGCAAAAAAATTCTTCTGGCATCAGCTGAAACCTCTCGTTTTTTAAAGAGCGAACAGTTTATAAGAAGAATAACAGACATATAAACTTCAGCTGTTTGAGTTCTTCTCTCCGACTTTAAAAGTATCAGCTAAAGACAAGCACATTCTTTAGAGATTTCTTGTGAAAACTACATGAAAGGTGAAAGATTATCTGTAGTGTTCAGGGATATCTGGTCCCTCATCTAGAAGCCTCTATATGTTACATTTTCATGAGAAAGGACACCGAGAATATGAAACGGCAGTTATGACAGTTCATCGATAAATGCCTAACACAGGTAGAATTATTCAGAAAAACAGCTGAAAAGATCTCGGTTTCGTAAACTTACACCCACACACAGTGTCATTCATCCTCGCAACAACCATGAAAATACAAATATATAAAGAAATTAAATAAACGTGTCCAGCAAAAACTCTGAAGATGGATGTGTATTTTTACACATTCACAAAACAACACTCTTTCTATCATCATCTAAAATGTATTATCTTTATTTAGACTCTTTTGGTAAGAAAACGTGTAATTTTAAAGAAGTGTAGGCTACAATTAACATCTCGCCATTTATTTGTGCATTGACTTACGGGTTATAAATGTGTGCCAGATCTTTGTATTTGTGAATTGTACACTAAAAAATCTGGATTAAAAACAAAAGTTTTAAAAAATAACTGTATTTGATTAATAATGAACTAATAAGTTTAATGTATGATAATTAAACACTACACATTTACATTGTTTATTAATAAATGTTCACCTTTTGATTATTATTGATGCTTCTAGTAATTATGCGTCTGATTTTTAATTTCCAACTTATTTTGAGTTCATTTTAAGCCAGCCATTTAGTATATTTTGAAACAATAGTTGTATAGTAATAGTATTATTTGGGTTAAATTAAACTGCCCCAGCATGTTGGTCAAACATTTAACCCAACCACTTGTCCATTTTCAACCCAACTTGGGTTGTTTTTAACCCAGCATTTTTTTAGAGTGAGCGTTCAAAACACTGCATATATTAATGCATTTTGATGTGTGATATGATCACTGTGCATCTGTCACTCAAAATACTTATTATTGTATTTATTTTGTTTGATTGATTGGGTTTTATTTTAATTGCATCATTAACTAATGGACAACAATCAGCAGATTTAAATGTGCAGGAGTCCTTCGCGCTGGATATAAGACAAGGCAGAGATAGCATTACGGTATTAATGATTTCCCCGCCATGTCTCCATTCACTGAAAATAAGGATTATATTGTTTGATGCTAATTAATTGAATGCAGATCCATGTGTTAGATGACAATAAAATAAATAATAAATATATTTGAATTGAATTAACTAATTTTTTATTCTAATTCTTTAGAATTAATATATAATATTGTATATTATATAACTGAAACAAATTTGGTTATAATAATAACTATATTAATTATATAAAACACATCTGATTACCTCTTTAGCACACTAACCCTGACCATAACCTGCTCCGGAGCAGGTGTAGAACTGACAGCTTAACTACTTTTCACATTTGAAGCGATTATAAAATCATAATAACCTAGGCTATATGTGAATGATCAAATATTAGTTTTTGTTGTTGTTGTTGTTGTTGCTCCAAAGCCAATAGGGTTTATAACAGATTCTTGACTCTTCAGTACCTAAAAAAGACAGAAGACCAATTGTAAACCGGATGGCGAGGTTGTTTTTCCTTTATACAGGCGCACGAGGAACTGAAGATAATTATGGGTTACGGCTTTCTTTGCAACAAATTAAGTGCTTTGTTAAATACTGTTACAAAAACCACAAACTCGCATAAAACACCAAGAGTCAAACTGCCCAACTAAAGGATATACTTATCACCAAAATGGTGATCAAACATTTTCAATGTTTGTAATCTGAACCTGTTAATTCTTAATTAGAACTTCTGTTTCCAATTGACAAAAATTGTTGAATTGGCTCATCTACAAAAGATTTGTTACAGAATAGTTGCATTTCTCCAGAAAACAAATAATGTCAAGTTGAGTCAACTAAAAAATTATTTTGTGTCACAGACTACTTATTTTCAGTTCATATAACTGTTATTGACAAAAGTTGAGTCAACAAGAAAAAGCTAGGGGAAATTAGTACTAAGATTTTTTTTGTTGTACGAGATTTTTACAGTGTGGATTTTTGCCTTTTCAAGTCTTTTCAACTTTTTTCAAGTTGTGTTTTTTACAGTGGACTCATTGCTATCTGGGATAGTATTCTGACTAGATTAATGTTAAGGATATTAATCTGTCATAAATAAGACATTGTTCCTGATTGTAGTCAAATTATGTTTGTGATCTATTCAAGCAACAAAATATGTATTAAAATGTGTTTTAGTTTTTTTTTTCCTTTCAAATATTTTGTTGTCCCACTTTATCAAGTAGTGATTGAGAATGTGGGACAGCATGCTTTGGGTAATCTGGGACAGTCTTCAAATGGGGGAAATATGCATAGGGTCTGTATAAATCTAATAACAAGGGCGTAGATCTCATTGCATATAATATAATATTATATAATAACCGAATGAATAATCCGTTAATCAAATTGTTGCTTGCTGTTGCTTAAATTGTTTTTGCCAATTCTTTGACTTTGCCAGAAGAGGTTTTGTGAGTTTAGCTTGAAAATTTGGATTTGTGTTTAATGTTGTGAGAAAATGGCTGAATGGAATCACATCATTAGAAAAGGTGTGTGAACAATTTTGAGTCGTTGTGTGTAAATGATGACAGCTGTGTTTTAGTTGTGTTTTGCGAAACAAATGTACCACAGTGCGAAATGTGTTTAGTGAGTGAGAATGTGTTTAGAGTTTGGCAAAAAGTGATTTGCAAACGGTGTCAAACTTGTTTATGTTACATGTATGCCCTGTCTTGTGTGTTTTGATTAAGATTCTGTTTCTCCACAGTTTGGTTAATTAGTTATGTCAGTCACCTGTGTCTCGTCCATCACCTGCATCTCGTTATCCTCATTTGCTCTGTGTATGTAAAACCTCAGTTTGCCCTCAGTGTTTGTCGGTTCTCGTTTCTTGTTGGACGTGTTTGTGTGTATGTTCCTGAGTTTTTTTATTAAAGATTCCTGGTTCCTGTTTCCTGGTTCCTGGTTCCTGGTATTCTCGTTTCCGTGAGCTCATTGCTTGCCTGCCTGCACGTCTGTTTGTAACAGAAGAACTGACAAAACTGTTTTTTTGCGGCGTCTTCTTTTTGCTTTTTGTTTTCCCCGTCTTCCCCATGGCCCTTCTAGTAATGGCCAAATGAAGCGTTTCGAAGCATTATTGCTTTCTGATACAATTGTGTCGAAAATGGTTCATTACTCGTAGCTTCATTCAGATAGAAATTGTAGCACCATCTCCTGGTGAAGTAAATGTAATGCAACAAAGCTGACAACCATAAAATGCAAGTAGGCTTATATGTTAACGCCCCGTTTATGTTTACCGAGGCGATCAAAGCTGAAGCAGTGTTAGTGCTGTGAAACTCATTTATGTAGGTGCATTTTACAGATACTGATGAATTTGATGTGTTCACCTTGATAATAAAACATTAAGCATGATGTGTGTGTGTGTGTGTGTGTGTGTGTGTGTGTGTGTGTGTGTGTGTGTGTCGAGTTATCTGGGAATTTTTTCATCAGTACTTGCTTCTAACTCGACAAAAGCATCAGTCAACCACAGGGGACAAAGGGGACAACTCCAAATCACTTTTCAGCTCTTGTATTTAGTAATTTTGTCAGGTCAGACAGTAGGTATGCCACAATTCTCAATATAATATTGAACCGTTCGGTACGGCATTCACGGTTCAATACGCGCTTGTGAATTGCGTTTTTTTCGGTTTCGCATTTAATTAATAATTTTTCTACAAATTCTATAATTTGCCTCCATCCCAATGCTGAACAACGCGACATACATTCACATCACACGTTAGTGGTAGAGTTATACTCACGGAACACTATAGTTATTCACAATCACGAAAGTTCATTATTTGCATGCGTTTTACAGCCTTGCCGGTTTCATTCGTGTGCAGAGTTTCTTTTCAGAGCGCGCACGCTAAAAGCCTGTCAAACACGTGAATACTGGACTAAGTAGTCGTCTTACTGCGCTAATACTGTCAAATACACACAAGGTTAACATAAACACAGCCGGTTATGTCTAAAGTGAAAGTAAAATCGCAATCGTCTTAAACTGACAGCAGTGCAGACAGTGAACACGCGGTCCTTAAAGGGACCGTTCACCTATAAAATGATGTCATTATTTATTCACTCTAATATTGTTTCAAACCTGTATTCATTTCTCGATGACAGAATTTTCAGTTTTGAGTGAAATATCCCTTTAATGTTGTAACAGAATAAATTCTCTGTCAAAGTTAAGGTTATAGGGATGTTACATTTATGTGTGTGTAATACATTCTGTCCTTAGGGACTTGCCGTAGGCAAGAGAGGGATGGGCATGCGCAGGAGGTTACTGTTGGTCCCTGGAGAACATGTGGTGAAGATGTGGGAGAATTAAAAGTGCACTGTTAATGAAAGTTCTAAGTCTCGTTTTCATTTATTTCATTATGTGAAAGTGTTTAGGCGAACCCGATACAAAAGCTCGGTTACATTGGTGGCAGCGGTTTTATTCTGGTTTTATAAGTTGTTGAACTAGTGTATAAAGTGTTCCGGCGGGTTTTAAACTAGTTAGCATAGTTTCAAAAGTTTATAGTTAAGTTACACACAAGGTCATCGGTTTGTAATTATGTGGTGCAAGGACGAGGATAGCTTTAGTGTGTCGCTGGACCGTGACAGAGGCCATAGGAGCGTACGAATTGAATTGCCGCCGGCCTTCTCTGGGGAGGAGAGGCAAAGCTTTGTGTGCTGGGCCAGATAGTTTGAAGTATCGGTCAAAGCGCTCACGGAAGGGAGTGGAGCAGCTTCATACAACTATGAACTGACAAGGATTTTACCTACACGTCTAAGCAATGCAGCCTTTTCTCTGTGGGACAGTCTCTCTGATGCTGTTAAATCGGACTATAACGCGGTGAAGGAGAAGCTAAAAGAGGCGTTTGGAAGGAGACAGTTCATGGAGCGATTCAGAGCCAGCCTATCTGCCTGAGTTTAGAAGTGTATGCAGCAGAAATAAGCAGGCTTGTGGATTAGGCTTTCCCCGAATACGGCGACAGGGCACAGAGGGAAGAGAAGTTTCATGGCGGGTCTGGACCTAGTGCTGAGGACAAAATGTTGACAAAGGGAGCGACGGAAGAGGCGGTAATAATTGCAGGTCGGTGCGAGAACGCAAGAAATGCGATGGATATGGGATATGTGACTGCAAATGTCAGACATGATGTGACTGCCGACGGGGCTGTTGGTAATGTGAACTCTGTGTCGGACATTAGTGGACTATACAGAGCGATTGATAGATTAACTGCAGCCTTAACACCCTGTAGCCCAAGACTGGTTTCCCACTGAAGCTAAGCAGGGCTGAGCCTGGTTAGTACCTGGATGGGAGACCAACTGGGAAAACTAGGTTGCTGCTGGGAGAGGTGTTAGTGAGGCCAGCAGGGGGTGCTCACCCTGTGGTCTGTGTGGGTCCTAACACCCGAGTATAGTGATCGGGACACTATACTGTAACAAGCACCGTCCTTCGGATGAGACGTTAAACCGAGGTCCTGACTCTCTGTGGTCATTAAAAATCCCAGGATGTCCTTCGATAAAGAGTAGGGGTGTAACCCCGGCATCCTGGCCAAATTTGCCCATTGGCCCCTCTCCATCATGGCCTCCTAATCATCCCCATATATATATACGATTGGTATTATCCCTCAGTCCTAGAAAAGCGCTATATAAATGTAACAAATTATTATTATAAATGTAACAAATTATTAACTGACGAGGTGAAGGGCATGAAAGTAGCTCTTAACCGTCTAGAGGAGGAAAATCACAGACTGAAAGAGAGAGTGAACCGTAGCGGCACAGATGTGTGGTGGAAAGCGCGCTCCCCGTCACGTGAGTCAGGTCAGTGTTGCTGTCAGGGGCGCGCTTGCCGCATGCAGACATATGAGACGCAGAGAGGCCGCTCATCTGACAGAAAACCGTTTATGGAGTTTAATGGTCGTAAGGAACAAAATTCGACTCGTAGCCCTATGAGACGCAATGCTAGCCCCTCCCCAAACCCCAGTATGCGGAGACGAGGCAGTTATGAAGAGGAAACGAAGAAGCAGGGCGTGCGCTTCATGACCCCTAACGGCGAGGAGAGAAACTACGAGCCGGGAAACGGACTGTAGCTGATGTTGCGGCCCAAACACCAGCTGTACTCCCCAGGGGCCTAGAACCGGATGACAGTCCATCTGTATTGTTGTATGCAGAGGCGTACACAAACAGTGAGGGGCCACTGGTATCATATGTTAAAGGAACAATTGAGGGCATTGAACTTCCCATTTTAATAGACTCTGGTTCTAGTGTATCACTAATGAGCTCTGATTTTCGGATGTCAATCCCAGCACTTCGCAGTCGACCTCTAAAGAGAGACTATATTGCGGCTCGTGCCGTAAACGGGCAGATGTTGGACACGCTGGGCACACTTACTGTGACACTACAGCTGGGTACTGAAACATGGCAACACGTTTTTCATGTGGTGAAAGCAACGACACAGTCCGTATTGTTGGGATGGGATTTTTTAGTGAAAAATCATGCCCTGCTGGACATTAGTCATGCTAAGCTGCAGTTATGGGACGTTTCCATTCCGCTTCTTGCTAGCAAAGACTTTGTCCCAACATGCTGCAATGTGTCTCTAGCCACAAATATGACATTTCCACCCCTCAGTGAGTCAATTGTGCCCGTCAAGATTGATTTGCCTAGCGCCGCCCAGCTGTCTAGTGACTTTGTGGCGTATTTGGAACCTAATGTGTCTGATTCAGCCGGCCTGGTTGTGGCACACACAGTCACTAGTGTGCACAATGGACAAACTAAGGCTCGGATTTTGAATCCAACTGGACAGGACATTTCTATAAAACAGGGGACGCACCTGGGTGAGTTTTATTCTGTAGCTGATTCTGATGTTCAGCCTATTAAGCAGGACTCAGGTGAAAGGGCCTTTTCTAGCCCCTGTAATGCAGCTCCCTCTATATCTTTGAGTGAGTCGCCAATTTCAGCACCAGACAAAGAGAAACTTTCATCACTGTTGCGGGAGTACAGCGATATTTTCAACTCCTCAGGGCAGAATACAGGAAAATGCATATCAGAACAGGAGGACAGGCCCCTATTAAGCAGCGGGCATACCGTACATCGCCTGAGAAGCGGGCCGAAATTGAGAGGCAAGTGGCAAGCCTTCTAGCTGATGGCATCATCGAGGAAACCTGTAGTCCCTGGGCGTCGCCAGTCGTGCTTGTAAAAAAGAAATGTGGCACCTGGCGTTTCTGTGTGGACTATAGACGTTTGAACAGTGTCACTATTCAGGATTCGCACCCTTTGCCGCGCGTGGATGACACACTGGATGCATTAGCGGGCTCCAGATGGTTCAGCACGTTGGATTTTTCTAATGGCTACTGGCAAGTGGAGGTGGCTGAGCAAGATAGAGAAAAGACAGCTTTTACCACGGGTCAGGGTCTATATCAGTGGCGCTCCATGCCGATGGGACTTTCTAACTCCCCCGCCACATTTCAGCGGATGATGGAGCTAGTTCTGAGAGGGCTCCCATGGCATATCTGCATGGTGTACCTGGACGATATTTTGATTTATAGTGGAACATTTGCAGAACATTTGACTCATCTGAAAGAGGTGTTTTCTAGAATACGATCAGCAGGTTTGAAATTAAACCCCAGAAAATGCCACTTGGCCAGGGATCATGTAGTTTTCTTGGGTCATGTCGTTTCAGAGAAAGGTCTTCAGCCTGACCCGAGAAACACAGAGAAGGTTAAAAATTGGCCGGTTCCACAGTCTCCCTCCGAGGTTAGAGCATTTGTGGGACTGTGTTCATACTATCGACGTTTTGTCAAGGACTTTTCAAAACATGCAGCTCCACTGAACCAGCTGGTTGGCAAAAATGTGCCTTTTGTGTGGAGTACTGATTGTGACGACTCGTTTAACTATTTAAAGGAAGTGCTGTCTTCGGCTCCCATTGTGACACTGCCGGACTTCAAGGTGCCGTTCAAAGTGTATACTGACGCCTCTAAGTGGGCTGTTGGTGCTGTACTTGCACAGGAAAAAAGTGGACTCGAGTATGTAGTGGCCTATGCCAGCCGTGCTTTAAATGCCACACAAAGACGTTGGTCCACTTTTGACCGGGAGTTATGGGCTATCGTGTGGGCAGTGAGGGAATTCAGACACTATTACCAGCAGCCATATCACCCTGACGCCCAAGACTGGTTTCCCACTGAAGCTAAGCAGGGCTGAGCCTGGTTAGTACCTGGATGGGAGACCAACTGGGAAAACCAGGTAGCTGCTGGTAGAGGTGTTAGTGAGGCCAGCAGGGGGTGCTAACCCTGTGGTCTGTGTGGGTCCTAACACCCTAGTATAGTGATTGGGACACTATACTGTAACAAGCACCGTCCTTCGGATGAGACGTTAAACCGAGGTCCTGACTCTCTGTGGTCATTAAAAATCCCAGGATGTCCTTCGATAAAGAGTAGGGGTGTAACCCCGGCATCCTGGCCAAATTTGCCCATTGGCCCCTCTCCATCATGGCCTCCTAATCATCCCCATATACAGATTGGCTTCATCACTCGGTCTCCTCTCCACCAATCAGCTGGTGTGTGGTGGGCGTACTGGCGCAATATGGCTGCCGTCGCATCATCCAGGTGGATGCTGCACATTGGTGGTGGTTGAGGAGATTCCCCCTTCTATATGTAAAGCGCTTTGAGTGCCTAGAAAAGCATTATATAAATGTAACAAATTATTATTATTAATTATTATTAATTAATTAATTATTATTACTATCTTGGACTCTCCTCATTCACCATCATTACGGATCATCGCCCACTATTAGCGCTACGGCGCATGTCCATCGAGGATGATCCAACAGGCAGAAGGGCTAGATGGCTCTTGGAATTGGACTCGCTTAACTGGGTCATTGTGCACAAAAAGGGCAATCAGCATAAAAAAGCAGATGCACGCCGTCCGGTGACACCAGATCTGGAAGACGCTGAGACAGTAGTTGAAGTAGTGCGGGACGTGAATGTGGTGAGTGCTGAACAATCAAATAATGACGTGTCTTGTTCAGGTGAGGTGGCTGAGAAAGAGACTGTAACTGACTCGTCCTTCACTGCGGAAAACATAATAAACCTATCTGATTTATCATGCGATGCAGCAGACATTGTTGTTATGCACTGGGTGGAGCGTTCACAAAGGCCTCCTAGGAAACAACTGGCAGGTACATCTCAGAGTTTACGTAAATATTGGACTGAGTTCAATCGTCTCTCTATAATAAATGGACTGTTGTGTCGCTCCGTTTCCTGTCCCCTCACGGGTGACCCTGTTGCTCAAGTTGTAGTCCCTCCTGCTCTTAAAAATTACGTTCTTTTGCAGCTTCACGGGGCTCCGACCGTTGCTCATTTTTCTCCGGAGCGAGTGTGGGAACAGGCGATGCGCTTTTGCTACTGGCCGTTTATGTTTAAGGATATCAAAACATGGTGCGAGCAGTGCACGGCTTGCCAGACTGTCGTAAGCCTGTCCCTATTCATCAAGCGCCCATGGGTGGGTCCCTAGCAATGCGGCCCTTTGAGAGAGTTGCAATGGACATTTTGGAACTGCCTATATCAACCAAAGGAAATCGGTATGTTCTAGTAGTTGAGGATTATTTCACAAAGTTTGTTAATCTGAATGCTTTGCCTAATCAATCTGCACAGACTGTCGCAAATTGCCTGTTTGAGGATTACATTCTGATACATGGCATTCCCGAAACTTTGCATTCAGATCAGGGCCGCCAGTTCGAATCTGAAGTTGTTCTGACCCTCTGTCGATTGCTAAACATTAAGAAAACGCGCACCACTCCCTACCACCCGGCCTCGGACGGCATGGTGGAGCGTTTTAACAGGACATTGATCGATCAAATGGCTAAGATACTCTTGTCATGTGGGGGTGAATGGGATGATTATATCAAACAGGTTGCATTTGCATACAACTCCTCACCCCATTCTAGTACCAAGTTCTCACCATACTTCCTGGTCCATGGACGGGAACCAAGGATGCCCACTGACTGGTTACTAGCCACCCGTACACTTGACTGTGACATTGCAAAGTCTCATGCTGACTTTGTATCAACTTTGCTTGCAAAGCTGCAAGATGCTTTCAGGAGTGCTAGAATGTACAGTGAAGTGGCGCATGATCGCCAGAAGCTGTATCACGATTCAGACCTCAGACACCAGCCCTATACAGTCGGCACCATGGTGTGGCTCCACAGCCCCGTGGAGAGCCGCATGAAGCTGGCACCCCACGGGAAAGGACCTTTTCGGATTGTGCAAGTCTTTGAGTCGGGTGGAGAGCCAGGACTAACGTACCGGATCGTTAGCCCTATGGACTCAGATGAACGAGGACAGGTTGTGCATTACAATAGACTGAGACCTTATACATTGCCTGGTGCCACACTGTCATCTAATGAGAGACTGCCTACGGCTCTGCATTCTTTGCCTAATTCCCCCTCTAAGGAACCTAACATACTGGGGGGGGTGAAGTGCAATTCACCTCAAAAGGACTTGGGTGAGGTACTTGAGGGGCCTGATAAGCTCATACCTGGTACGAGTAGGGCGGGGAGAATTTTGAAACCTCCTGGTTGCTTGAAAGATTTTGTACTGTACTGAGGTTCATGGTTGTATTGTACCTGTTCATTGTTGTGAAAAGATTGACCAAAGTGAAAACTGTTCAAGTGATAATTGTACTGGCATTTCACATGGTACAAACTGTTTTACGGTTGGACATTTTTTGTTGTTGTTGTTCTATCCCTAGTTGTTTGGCGGATAAACGTGGACGTTTATTTTAGGGGGATGGGACGTATGTAACAGAATAAATTCTCTGTCAAAGTTAAGGTTATAGGGATGTTACATTTATGTGTGTGTAATACATTCTGTCCTTAGGGACTTGCCGTAGGCAAGAGAGGGATGGGCATGCGCAGGAGGTTACTGTTGGTCCCTGGAGAACATGTGGTGAAGATGTGGGAGAATTAAAAGTGCACTGTTAATGAAAGTTCTAAGTCTCGTTTTCATTTATTTCATTATGTGAAAGTGTTTAGGCGAACCCGATACAAAAGCTTGGTTACAATGTTAATACAACAACAAAAGACAAAGAGAAAATCACTCACTGCTCTTGACTGAAAAACTATAGCTAAGAATCAGTGTATATTTTATAGTGAAGTCTATGTAGTGTTTTAATTTTGCATTCATTCATTCAATTTCATACTTAAATGCTGCTGTACTGCTCTGAGCTGCCAGTGTAAATCTTTATATATATTTATTTTATATTATCCAATACACTAGGAATGTGTACAAGTTTTTTTTTAAAGTAAAGTTTTAAGTTTAAGTGAGGTTTTTCCATTCTTTTAAGTAAAATAAAGAAAGAGTATTGCAATAAAAAAAATAGTATTTTTTCTCTTTAACCTCTTGCGGTTCCTGTCGCCTTAGAATAGAATAACAAAAAATGTATGTGACAAGCCATCAGAACCCAACCGAACCGAAAACCGTGGCTAAAAACCGAGGTATGTATTGAACCGTAGACTAACTGTATTGTTGCATCCCTATCAGACAGTAATTTTACAGTTTGGCTCAATGATTCGATAAGGTTGATAACCTTAAAAACATCATAAATCCTCATTTGTAAGTCGCTTTGGATAAACGCGTCTGCTAAATGACTAAATGTAAATGTAAAAAGAAAACAACACACAAAGAAAAGAATACATAAATACTCAAGATTACATTTTTAAATGTGAACAAACATAATGTAAATAAAGACTTTTCCCAATAACTGTCAATTTGCTAATTTATATATTTAAGCTTACTTTCCTTTCTTATTAAACATAATATTACCATTTTTCCCATGAACTATTTAAGTACCAGTGGTATATATATATCACTATTTCAGTTCTTCCTAATACACAAAGCTGCATTTTTTATAAACACACGAAACTATGCATCATGCACTTAAACACAGCATGATATAATAACCAATCTTCTCTATATTGTCCATTATAATAAACAAATAACACAGATTTAAGCCATAATCAGTCTTCCATATAATTAAAGAGAGATATTATCATACCATCAGTGTCCCTGAGATGACCAATTTCTGATGCGTTTCCCGTCTTGTGTTTTACTCACTGCAGTCTTTTAAACGTTCTGCATACATCCATTTTCATGCAGAAGTTAGCCTACTTGCATCTTCAATTCGCGCCGTTAACTCACTGTGGCGATCGCGTCTCTTCAGCTTTCTCTGCACTCTAACTCTGCATGCATGTATCTGCCATGTAAGTTTCACTTTCTTCCGCCTTCACTCGGCATTCTCCGCCACTCTTCGTCACTTTCCGCTTCTCCGTGTGTGCGCGTGCACGCGTGCGTGTGTGTGTGTGTAATTTCAGAAAAGAGCACAAATGCCAACATTTCGCAATTTATTTCTGCACTTGAGCTGAGCTTTCAAATCTCTGTAAAGCCCATTGTTGAATTCTGATGCATTAATGAGCAAAAACAAAATGTGTTATGGCGCAACATTTTTTTTTCTGGCTTCAGCTGTTTAAAGAGCGCAAAGTTTATAAGAAGAATAACAGACATAGAAACTTCAGCTGTTTGAGTTCTTCTCTATTATGGGGCGCCGTTTGTAAAGCTTCTCACGCTGAAAATAAAAGCAACATTTTGACACATTTAGCTTCAAACAATGTTTAAAAAACTGATAGCCTATGAATTTTTGGCGGTCACTTTTTTAGCACATTTACAACAATATTTATCAACTTAGAGATATTTTAAATAGTTAAATCTAAATGTTAAATCTAAATCTAAATGTTAAATCTAAATCTAAATGTTAAATCTAAATCTAAATGCTAAATCTAAATCTAAATCTAAATGTTAAATCTAAATCTAAATGTTAAATCTAAATGTTAAATCTAAATCTAAATGTTAAATCTAAATCTAAATGCTAAATCTAAATCTAAATCTAAATGTTAAATCTAAATCTAAATGTTGAATCTAAATCTAAATGCTAAATCTAAATGCTAAATCTAAATGTTAAATCTTGTTACATCTAAATCTAAATGTAAAATCTAAATGTTAAATCTAAATGTTAAATCTAAATACAAAATCTAAATCTAAATCTAAATGTTAAATCTAAATGTTAAATCTAAATATATATGTTGAATCTAAATGTTTCGGGTGAAACTAAATATTTAACTAATATGCAAATTCAGAATGCAGATAACCGGTTTTAACATTTAGATTTAACATTTAGATTTAACATTTAGATTTAGATTTAACATTTAGATTTAGATTTAGATTTAACATTTAGATTTAGATTTAACATTTAGATTTAGATTTAGCATTTAACATTTAGATTTAACATTTAGATTTAGATTTAACATTTAGATATAACATTTAGATTTAGATTTAGATTTAACATTTAGATTTAGATTTAACATTTAGATTTAACAATTAACATTTAGATTTAACATTTAACATTTAGATTTAACTATTTAAAATATCTCTAAGTTGACAAATATTGTTGTAAATGTGCTAAAAAAGTGACCGCCAAAAATTCATACCAGTTTTTTAAACATTGTTTGAAGCTAAATGTGTCAAAATGTTGCTGTTATTTTCAGCGTGAGCCGCTTTACAAACGGCGCCCCATAATAGGAAGGGAAATGTTGGTGGGCAAAAAGAGTGTTGAGATCTTTTGCAGAGGCAGCCTTACGCTAGGATCTGTAATGAGAAGAATGTTAGAAGAAAAGGTGAATTGGGGGCAAGGTGGCACTAACAAAGCAGCTTTGTGCTTAAGGATCTGCTTTCTGAGTAGGTTGGTGTGAGAGAAAAGTAACCATCTGCGAAGGCATCCTGGTGCATGGGTTATCATGAAAACAACTGGAGAAGCAGAAGGAAGTAGTGATGTAGCAAATGACACTGAAGCTTCAAGCATGCATCGCGTACGCAGCACAAATTCCCATGAAGCTCCATGCTGAAGCGGAAATTGTTTTCAGAGAAACATGTGATCAAAAAAAATGCTGTGTTAATTTCGTTGACGAATCATGGCCGTCGGAACCATTGTATGTGGGTGGGACAAGACCCACCCACTTTTTACGATCAATGATATTGGACCCACTCACTTTTAACGTCTCTTACATTCAGCACATGTCTGTTTACCTACCCCTAATCGATAAACACTTATTATTAAACACATTTTAGACACTTTATTTCCACTTTTCTAACATTGTCTTCATTTTTATTGAAAATAAATGGCTTTCCGATCTGATATGTGATAGGAAAAGGGAGAAGATTGAGTTCGGCGAAAGGCGGATTCGAACCGCGGCTCTATTGGCGTCAAAACTAGAGGCCGTACATCTTACCCCTTCACTACTACAACTCTGAAATATCAGGCGATTTCCGTTATTTTGTCTTTCCGAACTATACGTTTAGCAAGGACCCACCCACATTGTTTTTGCTTCCGACGCCCATGTGACGAATAATTGACGGAATGAAGAAACCGAGACGATAGCTAAATAAAAAACAGTTTTGGATGACAAAACTTTGTTTATTCATTGTCATTTTCGACAATGAATAAACACAAAATGAAATGTTAGGCAGGGACGATTAGGGAAGAGCAGGGGCGTACTTAACCATTAGGCAAAGGTAGGCGTCTGCCTGGGGCCCCCGAAAGCCAAGGGCCCCCTAAAATGCTTTTTATATGCGAGTTCAGCGCAGACGCACCAGTGGTTCGCATTGAACGTGCTTATTGTAGAAAGTGCAGCGCCCAAATGATTTCCGCGATTCAGAAGACGCGTACAGGATCACAGAATCCATTCATAAAAACTCAACACGCACGGTTTACTACTGAAGCATGCGCAGCGCTCTATTAATGCACACAGAGACACGAAACATGCAGGATTCATATTTAAATCGTATTTTTGTTGTTTACAGTAATACAATTAAAGAAATGTAAGGTAGTTATATAAAGCAAGTAACAATAAATTATTTTAAAAGAGTCAATTGTATGCAATACGCAAGCTTAAAGCGCATTTTATCAGTTAACATAAACTTTATTTAATTCATATATGTCAACTGAACATGATACTGAAGCTTAAATAAGTGTTAATTTTGTTAAGTTGGATTTATGTGATTAAATTGGATGGAAAATTGTCATCTAATTTAATCACATAAGTTTTAACTTTTGGGGTTAAATATTTTTTGAGTGTGACTAGAATAATGTTAAGGACGTAAATCTGTCATAAATAAGACAATGTTCCTAATTGTTGTCAAATTATGTTTGTGATCTATTCAAGCAACAAAATATGTATTAAAATGTGTTTTAGTTTTTTTTTTCCTTTCAAATATTTTGTTATTGTCCCACTTTATCAAGTAGTATGATTGAGAATGTGGGACAGCATGCTTTGGGTAATCTGGGACAGTCTTCAAATGGGGGAAATAGGATTTAGGGACTTTATAAGTCCAATAACAAGGGCGTAGATCTCATAACAACTTAGGCGTAGACCACTGATTTACTTTAAAATGAATGATAACCGAATGAATAATCCGTTAATCAAATTGTTGCTTGCTGTTGCTTAAATTGTATTTATTTTTTCTTTGTTATAGGTTTTAATAGAGTTTTCAATGAATTTAAAACACAATAGATCGTTAATCCTGTGTAGAGATAGAAATGGAGATCCGGGGAAATGGTTTTGAAGCAATTCTTTGATTTTGCCAGAAGAGGTTTTGTGAGTTTAGCTTGAAAATGTGGATTTGTGTTTAATGTTGTGAGGAAACGGCTGAATGGAATCACATCCTTAGAAAAAGTGTGTAAACAATTTTGAGTCGTTGTGTGTAAATGATGACAGCTGTGTTTTAGTTGTGTTTTGCGACACAAGTACCACAGTGCGAAATGTGTTTAGTGAGTGAGAATGTGTTTAGATTTTGGCAAAAAGTGATTTGCAAACTTGTTTACAGTTTTACAGAAAGACTGATTTATTTGTCAAATTGGTTTAGGCTATTGAGAAGTTGGTTCAGAGAATGGGTTTAGTGTTTTAGCAATTCAGAAAAACTGTATTTTGACGCGTGAACGAGACGTTTCCAATGTATGTACACTGAAGATGGTGCCGTCAATCCCCTTCCGTCACTGAATATGCTTTCATTTGAATGGAGACATGGCGGGGAAATCAATAATACCGTAATGCAATCTCTGCCTTGCTTTATATCCAGCGCGAAGGACTCCTGCACATTTAAATCTGCTGATTGTTGTCCATTTTTAGTTAAGGATAAAATTAAAAGAAATACCCAATCAATAAAACAAAATAAATACAATAATTATTATTATTTTGTGTGACAGATGCACAGTGATCAGATCACACCTCAAAATGCATTAATACATGCAGTGTTTTGAACGCTCACTCCAGCTGCAGCCCCGCAGAACACCTGGGGCACGCTCAAAGCTCAAACCGGTGCGCAACGTTTTGCTACGGTTTCCGGTTGAACGTCATGTTTCCTGGAATCTGTGTGTAAAGGTCCTTTCACACTGGATGCGATTTTGACACGCGAATAATTCGTGCGATGGTTTGTATTTTTGGATCAGCTGTTTGTGTAATGAGAGCTTCCACACCGAACGCAAATGTGCTTTGGCGAAAAAACAACGTTTATTTTTTTCGTTTCGATGTCGATTTTTTTTTTACACTCGCAACGATAGAAAAGTTTTAAACCAATCACATACAATGAAACAAAGGTGACGAAATGTCCAGTTGATGTCATTAGCCATTCAATCAACATTAACCTTTGCCAGGTGTCGCATTTCTCACAAGATTACAGCTGTAGTTGTGTTTACAGCTGGACAGATGCAGCTGTGTTTGCCCACTATAGGCTACAGATTACGATATTATAATCAATACGTAGATTTTTTTTTTCCAACCTAATTGTGTCCGCGACTATAGAAAGTGAATGTGTGAATGGCACTTAACTTGAATTTTTACATTGTGACTCAACTGGAAACACAGCAGCTCCGGATCGAGCCGTTCCTGAAGTGTGTGTTTGTCTCGTCTGATGCGGTGCTACTGGAGCAGCTCCTCAAATTGTCCCACGCACATTTGAAAGTAAGTGTGGAACCGGCCATGATAAAGTTTTAGCTCCTGTACAAGATCAGCATATACTCCAATTCAGAATCTCTGTTCTTTAAGACTGGGTGCACCCAAAACCTTCTTTTCGGTCTTTTAAAGAGCACCTATCATGGAATTTTGAAATTTACCTTTCATGTAGTGAGTAACATAGACCTAAGTGAACAAAAACATCCTGCAAAGTTTTGAAATATGACAGTACACCGTATATATAGTTATTATCTTTCAAAAGTAAGAGTCGACTCTGAGTCATTTTTAAGAATCGTTAGAAGACCGAAGCTTTTTCTCTGACTAGATGACGTCAACTTGTCAAGTTATTTGAATACGATACGCCCACTTATTGCGCTCCAAGACGCCAGTGAAAACTAGAAAACATCATGGAGACGAGACGCCAGTGAACACTAGAAAACATCATGGCCACGAGACGCCAGTGAAAACTAGAAAACATCATGGAGACGAGACGCCAGTGAAAACTAGAAAACATCATGGCCACGAGAAGCTGTGTTCTGAAGTGCGACTCAAAAGCAAACTTTTTTCATCTGCCTAAGTATGAGCATTTGAAGACTAAGTGGCTTGAAGACAAACCATACATTGTCGCGATTGTGTGTTTATTTAATCGTCAAATGTCTCTATTTGCATGTTTCGCGATCTCAGGAAGCTTTTATTATGGACTTCTATTATGGCACATGGTTCTTCTTCGTCTGTCTGTACCATATGGACTACATGTGCACAGAGCGCCCTCCGGCTGCCAGGATGAATTGAAAACAACACATAAGAGACTCAATCGCTCATGATAAGGCTATATCTGCGTATTTTGAGGAAGTATTGAATAAAAAATACTCCTCTGTTTAGAAATTTGAAACAGACATATGAGAATCTATCAATATGTCTCCTCATCTGCACACTTTTGAACTAAAAGCCCTGAGGGATGTTGATTTGTCACGAGTCTTCGTGAGGAGAATAGAGGAGTTTTTTTATGAATGAGATCAGCTGAGGCTCATATTACAATCAAACGGTACAGACGCGGTTTTCATATTCATAACTCCTGAAACATATTAACAAATTACTGTCACTAGAAGACTTTGATGGGCGTTCCGTTTCCGAAAATATCTGCACAGACTATACCAATCACAACTGACTGGGTCATCGGACCAATCACGGCAGATTAGCGTCACGTAAAGGCGGGGTTTTGAAAAGTGAATCACTAAAGGAATCATTTGAGAATCGCTGTCAAAACAGGTCAAAATAAATGCATATTATAAGAAAACTAAAGTCTTTTTTGTCATTGAATGCATGCAAAACTGTTGTTGGGGACTTCTAAAACAATATTTGGAACATTTTAAATGCCATGATAGGTGCTCTTTAAGGAAAATGAAAAGCTCGTGTCCACTGAATGATGAAGTGTCCGTTTTTCTCAGCTGTCGCCGCGAATGTTTTGGTATGTTGGAGCTCTGAAACGTCGCAAACTCGCGTCGCGGCTGGTGTGAATGGTTTTGACGCAAACTATTCGCACACGAAATATTCGCTTTTTCCGCTTCGCTTTTTCGTTACGCGTCCGGTGTGAAAGGGCCTTAACGGTGTTCAACGGGTTTGAGATGCGTTTTTTCTCGTTTGGTGGGTGTGTCAAATATGTCAGCCCAATCAGCAGCAACATGTATATAAACCACGCGGTATTAAAGAGACGGCTCGCAAAATGTGTCCAAGTAAAGATGTTTACAAATGTGTCCGCCTGCAGCTCAGTATGTATACGCAACAATTGGAGATATTAGAAGGCATGATTGTCGTAAAAAAAAAATTATACAGTATATATATCAACATGATGATGTATTTATTTACATTTTCTAGTTTCATTGCAAGGCAAATTTCATATGGTAATTAAGTGCTTTACATAAAAATGAGAAAGAAAATACAAGCTATTAAAAAAGTAAGAACTAGAAATAAAATAAAATATAATTAGAATTGATTACCAGGAGATAAAAAAAAGTTCATTAAATGGTATTGGGATGTTGTCTTTTATTCTGGACGGCAAGGGTAGTAATTGCATCTATTTTGCAGTATTAAACACGTATTTATATCGATTTCATCAGACTCCGAAAATTCCTCGAAAAGAACGCAAAGAATGGCCTTCTCAGCTGCCGTAGCTGCAACTCTTGCGTCAGCAGAACAGGGTGTTCAACGCACCACCGTTTCCGTTTAAAAAACGTTTTACAACGTTTTGTCGGGGCTGAACGCAGCCCAGGTGTTCTGCGGGGCTGCAGCTGGATACTATTGACTCTAAAAAATGCTGGGTTAAAACGACCCAAGTTGGGTTGAAAATGGACAAGCGGTTGGGTTAAATGTTTGCCTATCATGCTGGGACAGTTTAATTTAACCCAACTATTGTTTAGACAACTATTGTTTAAAAACTACTATATGGCTGGCTTAAAATGAACCCAAAATAGGTTGGAAATTACAAATTAGACGCATAATTACTAGAAGCAACAATAATAATCAAAAGGTGAACATTTATTAATAAACAATGTAAAAGAGTTTTGTTTAATTATCATACATTAAACTTATTAGTTCATTTATTAAACATAATAATAAATGTTAATTTCCAACATACTCTGGGTTCAAGTTAAGCAAGAAATACAGTCATTTTTAAACAATAGTTGAGTTAAAAAAAAAACTACTCTGCAGGTTGGGCAAACATTTAACCCAACCGCTGGGTTAAAACAACTCATTACAACTCATCAACCCAACTTTTGTTTTAATCCAGAATTTTGTATATAGTGTACAATTCACAAATACAAAGATCTGGCACACATTTATAACCCGTAAGTCAATGCACAAATAAATGGCGAGATGTTAATTGTACACTTCTTTAAAATTACAAGTTTTCACCAAAAGAGTCTAAATAAAAATAATACATTTTAGATGATGATAGATAGAGTCTTGTTTTTGTGAATGTGTACAAATACACATCCATCTTCAGAGTTTTTGCTGGACACGTTTATTAAATTTCTTTATTTATTTGTATTTTCATGGTTGTTGCGAGGATGAATGACAGTGTGTGGGTGTACGTTTACGAAACCGAGACCTTTTCAGCTGTTTTTCTGAATAATTCTACCTGTATTAGGCAACACTATGGCATTTATCGATGAACTGTCATAACAGCCATTTCATATTCTCAGTGTCCTTTCCCATGAAAATGTAACATATAGAGGCTTCTAGATGAGGGACCAGATATTCCTGAACAATACCAGAAGAAGATGCCAGAAGAAATTTTTTTTGCGCCATAACACACTTTGTTTTTGCTCATTAATGCATCAGAATTCATCAATGGGCTTTACAGGGATTTGAAAGCTCAGCTCGAGTGCAGAAATAAATGGCAAAATGTTGGCATTTGTGCTCTTCTCTGAAATCACACACACACACACACACACACACACACACACACACACACACACACACACACACACACACACACACACACACACACACAAAATAAATACAATTTAATCCCTAATCGGACGGTAATTGTTTCTCATGTGGACATCCGCGAAAATAAATTAGCATGCCACCTCAGTGATAAAACCATGCATTCGGATGGTGATTTATTCACGGTGGAGGAGCGAGTTTTGTGATCCCGCACCGGGGAACGCACTGCTCCCATGGTCAATAACATGTAAATAAAATATCATATGCTTGGTATAATATGAACAAATTAAATATTTAATTCAATAGGAAGATAGCAAACAGTAATTGAAACTATTTTAATGTTGTCAACATTAACTCAATGAATTTCCCCTAGCTTTTTCTTGTTGACTCAACTTTTGTAAATAACAGTTATATGAACTGAAAATAAGTTATTTTTTAGTTGACTCAACTTGACATTATTTGTTTTCTGGAGAGATGCAACTATTCTGTAACAAATCTTTTGTATTTGAGCCAATTCAACAATTTGTGTCTATTGGAAACACAAGTAGGCCACCAAAATCTATGACGAATGGCCGCTAGCGTTCCTCTAACCCCGGGATGCGCAACCAATTTAGACGAATGCCCCCAGCGAAGAACCGTAGGACGAGCGACTTCGGGCACGAATAATGTTCCTTCGGAGCGCGGGGTGGACTAGGAACGTGCGAGAGAGAACGCTTAACCATCTGTTCCACTCCCCAGACGGCTGCTCCGACCACACTTCGCTGAGGCAAAATCCCCTCAATGGTCGTGGCAACCTCTGACGAGTCGAACTGCCGAGAAAGAGCGTCAGGCTTGAGGTTCTTAGAACCAGGTCTAAACGAAATAGAAAAATCAAAGCGTTCGAAAAACAATGCTCAGCGGGCTTGACGGGCGTTAAAGCGTTTCGCAGAGCGGATATACTCTAGATTGCGATGATCTGTCCAGACTATGAATGGTACACTGGCTCCTTCAAGCCAGTGTCGCCACTCACCCAGCGCCAGACAGATCGCCAAGAGTTCTCGGTTGCCAACGTCGTAGTTCCGCTCCGTGGGTGAGAGGCGATGAGAGTAGATGTACCTTGTCATCCTGGGAAGAGCGTTGTGACAAGATAGCTCCCACCCCAATGTCGGAGGCATCGACCTCGACGATGAACTGACGCCTAGGGTCGGGAGTGATCAAAACGGGTGCGGAGGTAAAAAGGTTCTTAAGTCGGTTAAACGCACAATCTGCAGCCTCCGACCAAGCGAACCTGGCCTTGGAGGAGGTGAGGGCGGTAAGAGGAGCGGCAACCTGGCTAAAGCCTTGAATAAAGCGCCTATAAAAATTGGCAAATCCCAGAAACCGTTGAAGGGCGACACGGGAATCTGGGACAGGCCAATCTAGCACCGCACGGACCTTGTTAGGGTCCATGCTGATCCCCTCCGTAGAGATCACTGAACCGAGAAACGTAACCGATTGGGCATGAAAGACGCATTTCTCTGCCTTAACGAATAGGCGGTTCTCAATATACAAAAACGTTTAGCATGTCTCGCAAGACATTATTAACCAAGGCCTGAAAAAACGTGGGAGCGTTGACCAGCCCGAAAGGAAGGACGCGATATTCAAAGTGCCCAACAGGAGTGTTAAACGCGGTCTTCCACTCGTCCCCCTTCTTGATACACACCAAATGGTAGTCTAATTTGGTGAATATCTTTGTGCCCTGTAGGATCTCAAAGGCTGATGACATAAGAGGCAAGGGATATCGGTTCTTGACTGTAAGTTGACCAAGGGAATCTTGTGCTCACAAGCCCATCCCTCGTCGATAAAGTTGCCCTCGGCCCCCGAGTCGATGAGGGCAGGACCAGTAGCTGAAGAACCCGCCCAACGGAGAACAGCAGAGATCGTAGTGCGAGATCTGGATGACGAGGAAATGGCAGAAGCGCTCACCAGTACTCCTCTCCGTTGTCGTTCCTCTGAGGAGATGCGCATGCCCCCGACCAGTGTTGGGCACGTTACTTTAAAAAAGTAATTAGTTATAGTTACTAGTTACTTCTTACAAATAGTAACTCAGTTAGTAACAGAGTTACATCATAATAAAAGTAACTAATTACCAGGGAAAGTAACTAATGTGTTACTTTTTTTTTCTTCAAATGTTCAAATATGTCAAATAACTTGGATGCCCCCAATATTAAATATGTTAAATGAATGAATTGGACACTAAATAGAATAAATTATTATTATAAAACATTGCACATTAATGTACACTATTGTAATGTTGCTGTGGGACAATGTGAGAGACACCTATCAAATTCAATATATTATTGTAAACATTTTCAGTAGGCCTACTATAGTGTAAGTATTGTGTAAATAGTATCAGTACTTCTTTACTACTCCTCTGGTAGTGGAGCTCACGTTATCACCTGGGTTTTTAGCCACTAATGTTGTGGCTGTGATGACGTGAGGCTTCATTAGATTAGAAATAGAATTACTTGCCACCGACGTGGAGAGACTCTTTCTTCCTGGGCATAAGCTGCACGTTGCATAAACATATCTTACCTTTCACCTCAACGAGGGAAAAGTAGCGTTTATACTTTCAGTTTGCGAAAGCTACCTTTTTTGAAGTCGTTGGACTGTGCATATGCGTGTGCGTCGTGTGTGTGTGAACTCAACCTATCAACCTCAACCGTGTCTCCCACCCACCAATCATCATCAGTTATGTGTACCACCCAACCCAACCCCCAACACGCATGGCTGGCGCGCACACACACACACACACACACACACACACACTCATTGCAGGTCCGACTGACAGAGAGCCTGTTCGGATGAAAACCGCTTCAATGAGCTCAATTATAGTAACGCCGCATTTTTTTCCTCAGTAACGCTAACGGCGTTGTAACGGAAGAAACAGTAATTCGTTTGATTACTCGTTACTGAAAAAAGTAATTCCGTTAGTAACGGCGTTTATCTATAACGCCGTTATTCCCAACACTGCCCCCGACCTGCATGGGCTCAGCCTCAGACTGGTTACGAACGGGAACAGAAGCGGGGGAAGAAACATCGCATGGCTTTGAATAAGAAGAACGAGCCCGTCGCCTCTGCTCGAAACATCTATCCAAGCGAATGGCCAGATCGATGAGCTGATCCAGCTGAGTCGGCGACCCCCGCGCATAAATCTCCTCCTTAAAGTCCATGTTCAACCCCTCCAGAAAGCGAGCGATTAGTGCAGGCTCGTTCCACTCACTAGTAGTCGCCAGTGTCCTGAACTCTATAGCGAAATCGGCCACAGACCTTCTGCCCTGACGTAGAACAGCAAGAAGACGTGAAGCCTCACAGCCGAAGACAGATCTATCAAAAACCTTTATCATCTCGTCCTTAAAGAGCATGTACCGGCTACAGCACGCTGATTTAGCCTCCCAAACAGACGTTCCCCACTCGCGTGCACGCCCCATGAGAAGCGAGAGAACAAATGCAATGCGAGCCTGATCCCTCCGCATACCTCTGGGGCTGCAGAGAAAAGACAACCTCACATTGTATGAGAAAGGCTCTGCACTCAGTGGGCTCACCGGCATAACAGGGCGGATTGTTGACTCGCGGTTCTGAAGGCAGCTGTCGGTTGAGCGTCACCGTTGGTTCCTGGTGAAAGTGGAGAAAACGGGCTGACATATCTGAAACTTGAGCAGACAGACTCCTAACTGCTTGATGGGCGGCAGCCAACTCCTCCTCATGTCTGCCGAGCATCGCCCCTTGGAACTTGATAGCCGATCGGACGAGCTCCTCCTCTGTTGGATCCATGGTTAGTTGGATCATTCTGTCATGGAATATAAATAATGGATCCAAGAGCAGAGGTTGACAGGATAACAACAGTCTTTAATGAGAATATAAACAAGGCAGTCTGTCGTTAAGGCACACAGAACTGGTGAAGCAAACTCAGCTGAGATGATCCTGTCTTGAAGAGGTGAGAGATCGGGACACCCATAGAGGTAAAGGCAGTTCTTGAGAATTAATAACAGTCAGGTACAGAGGGCCGTGAAGGTACTCTAGCAGCAAATGAAGAACTCAGACAAAACTTAGGCGCAAGGCTGTATCAGACAAACAAGACAAGGTGAGCACTACCAAAGCTAATCAGACATGAAGAAAGCAGCAGTCGTAACGCATGACATAAAACAATGATCCAACAAGAGGCAGCATGAACAAACATTAGATAAAGCGTAAGCACTCAAACAAAAGTGGGAACAGGTGTCATCGCAAGGCAGCGAGGCGCTGATTGCGATGACTAACAGGTGCAGGTAGACAGAGAGAAGATGAGCGTAAAGAGCGAGTGAGTAAGTGTGTGTGTGTGTGTGTGTGTGTGCGCGCGTGTGTGTGTGTCTGAAACAATCAGGAAGAAGAGTGAGTGAAGAAAAGGATAGTGAGAAGCAAAGAGAAAGAACCTGACACATGACACCAAGTGCCACCGGCACCTACAGGCCTATTATGTGAAGTGTAGGCTGGCGAAATGGTTACGTGAAAGGACTTTATTATATTAACATTTTTTTATATTATGCAGCATTATGAAAGAAGTCCATTGATGTTCATCAAGCCTGCATTTATTTGATAAAAAACAGCAATATAGTGAAATATTATTAAAATAATGGTTTTCTATTTTAAAATAATTTAAAATATAATTTATTCCTGTGATCACAGCTGGATTTTCAGCATCATTACTCCACTCTTCAGTGTCACATGATCATTCAGAAATCATTCTAATATGAGGATTAATGACAATGATGGAAACTGTGATACTCTTTTCAAGATTCTTTGATTAATAAAAAGTTTAAAAGAACATAATGTAATAATATTTCACAATATTAGGCTACTGTTTAATCTGTATTTTTGTATAAAAAATGCAGGCTTGATGAGCATAAGGATATACAGTATATATATATATATATATATATATATATATTATATATATATATATATATATATATATATATATATATATATATATATATATATATATATATATATATATATATATATATATATATATATATATATATATTATTATTATTATTATTATTATTATTATTATTATTATTTTTTTTTTTTTTTTTTTTTTTTTTTTTTTTCTTACCACAGATTCCCATTGGCTGCTCCTGTCACATCCTAAAATATGTATTAAATTAGTATTTTATGACTGTCAATGAATAAAAAATATTGTATATGAACTGTTCCTGTTCTTTATATCATATATATGTCAATAGTCAATATCAAATTGACTGACCTAGCACTTTCAAAAAACAACCCAGCAAATGGGTTAATGTATAAAACCCAACAAGTTGGGTAAAAATAACACAGCATGTGTTCTGTCCAATATTTTACCCAGCGCTGGGTTGCCAAATAACCCATAAATGGACTTTTTTACCCAGCTTTTTTTAGAGTGTGCAGTATACCAATGTGACTTATTTAATATTTCTATTTAAGTGTGAATAATAACGTTTAAATGTGTTGTTGTTTTTTCCGTTTTCAAGTATGCAACCAATACACATAAGTGTACTTTTTCAGAAGGGGTAAAAGGTTTTTTTTGTTCTTTTTTTTTCTTCTTAAGTTACAAATAGAAATGCACCAAAGTTCCCCACTGATCCAGCAATGAATTCGATATTTCATTTGTTCACAGAAAAGTTCTCTTATAGCATTTTCAAACATGGCAGATATAGTTGAATAGATAAAAATGAATTAATGACTATATGGCCTGGCATAATTCACTGATAAAGCTACAGAAAATATTTATAAGATGGCAAGGATCAAAGAAAAAAAATGCTTTTGTTATGACAAAAAAGGAAAAAAGTTGTCATGAGATCACAAAGAAAACAATATGTTAATATAAGATGTAATGAAAACATTATTTCTCTTAATTTTATTATTTTCGGCTGTCATTGAGTCTGTGTTATGCACTTCCATCACTGTCTGGTTTGGTTCAGCTACCAAATCTGACATCAGGAGAATACAAAGCACAATCCGGACTGCAGAAAGGATTATTGGTGCCTCACTGCCAACCCTCCAGGACCTAATCTGTAAATGTTTATTCTGACCAAACATAACTGTGACCTAATATTCTTTTTATGCTATTTTCATATTTTTATTCTTAGAATTTGTATTACTATGTTCTTGTTGTGTTTGTATTGTATATGTGCACTGGAAGCTTCAGCACCAAGAAAAATTCCTTGAGTGTGCAAGCAATAAAGCTCTTTCTGATTCTGATTAAAGATTTCTTTATTATGAGAGAAAAAAAACAAAAAACAAATGTAGCAACAAAGTGCAGTCAGAGATGTTCATAATCTCAAAACAACTCCTTTACAGCATTCATTGAACATTTTTCACATCCATAAAAGCAGTTCTTTATCACCTGACCTCTATCAGAAAACCCTCATACCAAAATAAATGAATCTACTGTAAATCACACAACAACTGCAAAACATGTGTGTACAAGATAATCAGCGCAAAATCAATATAGATGTAAGATCGCAATATAACTAATCTAGAATGGTTTATGATCTAAACAATATATGTAATAACGAATATGAATAAATGAATCAAAAAATGAGTAAATGAATACCACAGTATGGATATATGAATATGCAAGTTTATATGAATAAAGAAAAAGGATAAAAAAGAAAGACAATAATAAATTGGTTATAACACAAGCTTATGTGTGCTCTTTGAAAGCATAGCCAGATAAACTGTTCTTCTTTCCCTCAGATAAGACACATACGTGCACAGATGGCTTTACAAAGTAATATTATTTCCCAACGACAGAGTCAAATACAAGAAGCAATAATCAAACATAATTTCTAAAGATTGCCTCAAAAGGCAGAATGCTCTGTGTTTTACAATACTTGATATTTTAAGTCGCTGTTCTTCTGTCGCTCTATGTCAAGCACACATTGGCCGTGAACACTACAAGTATTTTCTCAAATTGCAACACTGTTGGGGATTTTGTCTGGGGACAAATAAAAATACTTAGTTTTCAATCCCTCATTCCGGCTCTTGATGTCTTCGGTCACCTCATGTAGGTGCATTTGGAAATTCTCGATGGCTTCTTTCACTGGTTGCTCTGTGAAGCACATCTCTGGATACATGCCTAAGTACAGCTGGAAAAAAAGTAAGTTCTTCAGAGAGCAGAACAACATCTTTCTTTCTTTTTACAAGGTAAACTGACCCTTCTCTAATCTCCGCCCCCTTGGTTACTGTCATTACTTTAGACAAGCTTATAAAACATCCCAGGAAAGGATTTAAGTGTTGATATGAATTTCCAATTTAAATCTATGTTTAGGTGAAGTAGGTGGAAATGTATTACAGTAAGCTGATAACATTAGCGTAAGTTAAGTGAACTATTATTATTAATAATATTTGAGCCTACATAGATTTTAAAAAAATATCTTTGGTCTATTTTTTTTAACTCATACCTTGATGCTCTATATTATGGAAGCTTGTTTCTGCCACAAAATAAAAAAATAAAAGGTAATTGTTTCTCAAAATTCAAACTTTTTCCCCCCTCGCAATTGTGAGATAAAAAGTCACAATTACCTTTTAACTAACTTTAGTTAACTTTACTTAATGTCTTTACTTAATTGTGAAAATCTATTAACATACTATGCCTTGTTTAAAACCCAAGTCAAGATTAATTGATTTGTTTAAGCTGTCAAGGGAAAAATGTGTTGTTTTTTGAGGTGGGGCAATTTTCATGTTTCACTAATTTCCTCCACTTCTGCAGTTATCTTTAGTTGCATTAATTTCCCAAAACCATCTTGAATGTTGAATTGTAAAAAAAAAATGGAATTCACCATTATGGTGATCAGTGTGTTTGGTTGGGCACTTTGAACTATATTTATATCATTGTAATTGTCTTCCTATTGATGCAGCGACACAACAACAACAACAACAACAAAGTAATAAATAGGTTGAAGTAATAAATATGTTGCTTTTAAAAGGTGACATAACTTCTGACTAAAGCATCAGTTTAGTTTTCTGGTAACACTTTAGGTAACACTTTATTTTGATAGTCCACTTTAGACATTCTACTAACTATAAGTAACTTTGCAACTACATGTCAACTAACTGTCATTAGAGTATTTGTAGACTGTCTGCTTAATATTTACTAAAACTTTATTTTGTTTGTCCCCAAACAGACATTCTACTGACTATAAGGGACTTGGCAACTACAATTCAACTTATTCTACTAACCCGAACCCTAAAACCTTACCATAACCTACCAGTCTACTGACAGTCAACTAATACTCTAATGACAGTTAGTTGACATGTCGTTGCAAAGTTACTTATAGTTAGTAGAATGTTTAAAGTGGACTATCGAAATAAAGTGTAACCACACTTTACAATAAGGTTAATTAGTCAACATTAGTTAACTACATTAGTTAACATGAACTAATAAGGAACTGCACTTATAAAGCATTTATTTATCTTTGTTCATGTTAATTTCAACATTTACTAATACATTATTAAAATCTTGTTAACATTAGTTAATACACTGTGAACTAACATGAACAAACCATGAACAGCTGGATTTTTATGAACTAACGTCAACAAAGATTAACTAATGCTGAACAGAGGTGTTGTTCATGGTTAGTTCATGTTAACTAATGCATTAACTAATGTTAACTAATACAACCTTATTGTAAAGTGTTACCAGTTTTCTTTATAAAATGTTATTGCTAACACTTATGTCATAAATATCCTGTGGAAATTTTAATTGGGTTGATATAATTCCTTTATATCTGTGACAATATCTTACAATTGACTGTGCTTTAGTCACACACAGACTTCAACATTCAGCATCAAAACACAACACTGGTAACCACAATGGTAGTTATACTAAGTCAAGAGTAAATCTAAAGTAAATTATCAAGTACGCTTGTGTAAGTAAACTATACTAACTAAGCATTTGTCAGTACAACATACTATTCCCATTTCACTTCTTACTTTTTTTAAGGCAATTGGTTTGCATGCTTTTTAAAGTTAGTCTTACTAATTAGATTTTACAGTGTAGACTGTTAACATGTTCTCTACTATTTCAAGTGGAAAGTATATCCAAATCAGACGTCAAACCTCCTCCTTATGGAACCGAGTGAGGTTCCAAACTGTTCCTAGAACCAGGCTGGAACATCCACGGTCAGGCAGACTCTCCATAATGTACTTCATGTCCACTTGGCCCTTCTGTTCGGGAGGCGGCTTGCGCATGGTGGAAGGACCGTTGGGGATGCAGGCATACCAGTCAAACTGGAACAAAAAAAAGTTTACTCACAGATATTAGATTATAGATAATATCCAGAAATTCGCCTAGCAACTCTTTAACACTCATATTATATGATCACCTGTCCAAAGTTGACTGCAGAATGTTGTGCTGACGCTGTGAATATCGCAACAGTCAGGTACTCTGATAAATCCTCTCGAGTCTTCAGAGGCTTTTGAAACTCTGTAAAACAGTGGCAGTATGCATTTACCTTGTGCACACATTTAAAAGTGACTCGATACGCACTAAGATGCATATATAATATTCAAGAATATAAACAATCATGCATTTTGGTTGATCGGATCACAAGTAGACATGGGAGACACGTTCCCGTCTTCACCTGGTGTTTTAATCCGTCTCTTTTGTCCACTTTTAACCACTTCTGTCCTGATTTCTTCGAGGGTCTGGGCGTGTAAACGTATGGGCTTTTTCAGATCTTTCGATCTAATGGACAAAATAAGCTTGCTTAATTTACATTAACTGCAACCGGAGACGACGGGAAAACTCATGGAGAGCAGCAGCTTTAATTTCTGCTGTGATAGCCGCAGAAACACAGCAAATGAACACCCGCCAACCTATATATATATGATCTGTAACTAGCTACTTGAGTATTTTTTTCAATGGTTATTTTTTTACTCTTACTCAAGTAACTATTATGATTACTACTTCTACTTTTAATTGAGTACAGTTTTAGGATAGCCTACTCTACCCACCTCTGAGTGCGTGTTAGAAATCAGGAAAGATGAGAGAAAATTGTGCTTGGTACGTTTTTCGTCTTCAAACCAAACAAAGTTTAAATCCCGTCTGACTAGCGCTCTTCCCATAATGTTCTGTCAGTAGGTGGAGAGTAGACGTCTTTTAGAGGCTGTTGGAGTGCATTTGACGACATGAGCGTTTACACTGCGAAAGCAATCTGGTCAAATACATTCGACTACCTCTGGAAGTGGTCAAAAGCGTTTACATCTGTATTTAGCATCGTCCACTTGTGATCGTATCAACCAAAACACCATCTTAATCTTATCTAATCTATCTTAATACCAGGTGTACACAGGGCCTTTGATAAGTTAAACCTGGACTCACTGGCAGAATTATTCATGCCAAAGGAAACATCCTTAACAAATTCTTGAATCTCTGTATCGTTTTGAACGGCCTCATTGCTGTCATAGTAGATCTTGACCACAGCAGAAACAAAACTAGAGGAAGAACAAGATGACAAATTAACAAATTAATGACATTTTCATTGGAGTGTATGTGGACTAATTTGCACTTTTGCACTAGTAGTACAGGATCTAACTGTTGCTACCCTACTACATACCAGTTTATTGTCTCCCAGATCTTCATGCCATCATCTCTATAATAGTACTTGGGCACATCTTCCATTCTTCGATCTGTTATGGCCTCAGGGAAGCACAGGGACTCGTAGGTTAAAGTCTTCATGGCACGTTGCATCACTTTCTCCATCCCATCTACATCGATGCTGCTAAACTTTGGATACCAAGAATTCAGTTAATCTTTTGCCTAAATATTTTCAGCACTTATTTAACCTACTCAAGTGTTCATATAGGGGATTATGGGTGAAGTTTTATTCTGGTGCATGTTTTTGTGTTTGGGAAAATTAGGAACTACTTGGGTCTGATGGTTTAAGCAAACACCAGCTAACTAAATAAAATGAAACCTGTAAAATAGAAGTAAGAGCATTCAGCAAAAAGACACCAAAATATCACAAGCCAAAAAGTGAGGTAATGGCTCAGGCCTGCCATGATGAAGATTTAACATAATTTGCATTTTTAAACCTACTGTATATAAAAAATAGAAATTAATCAAATATGAATGTAATTGCTTTGGATTTTAGCAAGATGCTCTTTATGCATGGATATATTAAATTAGGTGTAAAGCTACCTTGCTGAAGATCCCGCCTTTACTGATGAGCCTTTCACGGGCCGATGCATTGATTGGAATTGTGAAACGAACATGAGGTTTCAGTAACTGTAAGAAGCAAATGATACATATAAACATGTGCATTAAATCATACAAATTGATTCAAAAAGCATAACCTGAACCAGCAAAAGGTTCCCATTCCCTGGAGGTTTTAGGTTAACATTAAACCATGGTTGAAAATAAAGAGAAGGATATCAGAACCAGCAATCCTTCATCAATAAATTGACACATGAAACCACAATCTTCAGTTTAGCATTGAATCTAAATATCAAGACGGGTACCTTGTATACAGGATGGACTGCAGAGAGCTGTCTGTACATGGCCATTTCAAAAACCTCTGATATCAGATGCGTCTTGAGGAGGTGCATGACTAGCTGGTGTATAATGAAGTCGGCAGATTTCACCCACATCTTGGCAAGCATCCAATCATATTCATTATCACTTGGGAGAAAGATTGGGCTCTTTTCCCCTGGGTTTTGACTGAGCTGATTCAGATATAAAAAAGCCAAGCAGGACATTTTTTACTTCAGAGAAGTATTTTTATTTAATTTTTGTTTTCATTTGATACTGATTCTATATGGGACAGATACCTGAATGGCAATCGGCACAGTTTTGTCCAATCTGTTCTGGTACAGCAGGCAGATGGGTGCAGCCAAATAGCGCTGAGAGCTGGATGTTGGCACTCCGTCCAGTATTTTATAATCTGCTATGTAGATGTTTCCTGCCTGTAAACACGTGTACACAGGTGTATAGTTTAGAATGAACTAAATGATGTGAAGGATGTCACGATACAAGCAAGTCTTGGATTTGACCAACTCAAGTGATGAATGTCTTAATGTTTCTGACCTTTAATTCTTCTTGTAGTGTGACACCTGTCTTCAGAAAGCCCTTCACCATCTCATGTGTGACTGGAAAATTGTCCGGAAGTTCCTCACACTTCCTGATCATGACAGGATTGCAGCCATTCAGAAACTGATAGCCAAACATCTCATCCTCTCTCCAGTCTTGCATCACGGCCTCTGTCCAGATTTCAAAGGGTATATATAGTTTTTGTTTAAATTAAGAAAACAACAAACAAAAACATTCTTGACAAATGGAGAAATAATCCAACCTAGATTGTTCTCGATTTCAAAATCTTTCATTTTCTTTTGAAACTCTTCCAATATCTTTTCAAAATCTGCCAGGTCTTTCAAGGGTTCGGGATATGATATTGGTTTATCCCCAATCCTGAAACAGAAGGCACAGAGTATAATTATAGACATGACCACTCTGCATGGTACTGTGTTTGTTCTAAATTTCATTTTGGAAAACTGAGGAAAAATTCTGTATCAAATCAATAAGGACTGTGGCCATGACACATTCCCCCAAACTTACGCTTTGATGGAATTCCCTATAAAGTCTGCAGATTTATCTGCATCAAAGTGAACTTCTGGAGGAACTTCGCCCTCTAAGAACATGGGGCAGTCTGGGATCCCCTCACTCCACCTTCAACAAGAAAAATGACAACATTTACCTGGACATCATATACACTGTTATATTAAGTTAGTATCACTTTCATGGACTTTTAGTTTGTTTATCGTTAGTTTCCCGCCACTAATCTGTTTCTATGGACACTGATTCTGTCATCACACCTGTTAGTCTTTTAGTTTGTTATCTTGTGTATTTATGCTCTCTGTTTTCTGTTCCTCATTGTCCGGTATTGTTTGTGCACAGTTCGTTTATGTTATTGTTACTTAATTGTTTGGATTATCTGAATTAATTGGTAACACTGTAGAATAATGGTCCGTCATTAATGGGTAACTATGCAGGACTAGTGAGTAGTACTACATAAACACTTAAGGTACCACTACTAACTAATATAGAAACAAGCTGAACTAATCAGTTAGTAATATCAAATTTAGGAGATAGTTCCTTGTTGAGTAATCAATAATTACTGATTGAGATTAGCCTCATTAATAACTAATAACTACTGATAAATTATAAAGAACATTATTGTGTGCCTGAGACGTAATCAATCATCTTTTTTACTCTGAATAAATTCATAAAATACATCACTAATTACTCAAGGGTTACCTAGTCACTATGCAGGAACTGCTAGTGATCTGGACCATTTGTGTTTGTTAGCCTGTTATGTATGTTAGCCTGTTATGTTTGTTAGCCTGTTATATTTGTTAGCCTGTTATGTATGTTAGCCTGTTATATTTGTTAGCCTGTTATGTATGTTAGCCTGTTATGTATGTTAGCCTGTTATATTTGTTAGCCTGTTATGTTTGTTAGCCTGTTATATTTGTTAGCCTGTTATGTTTGTTAGCCTGTTATGTTTGTTAGCCTGTTATGTATGTTAGCCTGTTATGTTTGTTAGCCTGTTATGTATGTTAGCCTGTTATGTTTGTTAGCCTGTTATGTTTGTTAGCCTGTTATATTTGTTAGCCTGTTATGTATGTTAGCCTGTTATGTATGTTAGCCTGTTATGTTTGGTAGCCTGTTATGTATGTTAGCCTGTTATGTTTGTTAGCCTGTTATGTATGTTAGCCTGTTATGTTTGGTAGCCTGTTATGTATGTTAGCCTGTTATGTTTGTTAGCCTGTTATGTATCTTAGCCTGTTATGTATGTTAGCCTGTTATGTTTGTTAGCCTGTTATGTATGTTAGCCTGTTATGTTTGTTAGCCTGTTATGTATCTTAGCCTGTTATGTATGTTAGCCTGTTATGTATGTTAGCCTGTTATGTTTGTTAGCCTGTTATGTATGTTACCCTGTTATGTTTGTTAGCCTGTTATGTTTGTTAGCCTGTTATGTATGTTAGCCTGTTATGTATGTTAGCCTGTTATGTTTGTTAGCCTGTTATGTATGTTACCCTGTTATGTTTGGTAGCCTGTTATGTATGTTAGCCTGTTATGTTTGTTAGCCTGTTATGTATCTTAGCCTGTTATGTATGTTAGCCTGTTATGTTTGTTAGCCTGTTATGTATGTTCCCTTTCGTTCAGTCACTACGACGTAACGTTAGTGACTAATGAATGGGGGTTTCGCTTAGAAGCCTATCAACTTCGAGTTTAGAGAAAACGCCCAATGGCGTGCCAATGCCATGGGCATGCGGAATTTGCATACGTAACTCCGCCTCACTGCGTGAGTATATAAGGAAGTACGAGGCAATATCGCATTATGTTTCTGCTTTCGGAGCCAAGAGTACCTACCTCTTCACTCCTACAGCCTTCTGAGACTCTGTCAGCTTCTTCGAGACGAGCAGCTTTCCAGTCGGTGTTGGTGTGACGGCGCGTTCCAGTGATCGCATACTTCCTGCCTGCTGATCTGTGCAGTGGTCCGCCTGACAGCTGGTGTGTGTTTCCCTGGGCGCTTCGGCATCGACTGCAAAGTTTCCTCTCACAAAAGAGCTTGCACGTGACACGTCCTTTTCAGGAAGTTTCGTCCGTGCACTTCTGGGTGCGGTAGATCGCTTTTCTCTTTTGACGGGCACGAGCGCTGCGTGACGTGTTTGGGCTTTCAGCACGCTCAGGCAGCGCTTGTGGATGACTCATGTTCCCTCTGCGGGAACCTGGCCATCTCGGTGCTTCGATCTATACTCCGTGAATTCCGTGCTGATGCCGGAGCGAGTCCCCTCTGTCACCCCCCAATCTGCAGTCTCCTCTGGAGGCGGCACTTTGGCTGGTGGGCAGGGTGATCTGAGGGTGACGGTGTGGAACAAAGCTCCGACGCTAGTTCCTCGGCCCACACCCCCCTCTCTTGCACCTGACCCGGTCCGTGCTCAGACGTCTACATCGGGGCCGGCTCCTGCTGTCCCGACTGTGGCGTTTGGCGCGGCGGAAGAGGAAGTGATGTCTATCGCCGCATCACAAGGTGGGCTGGAGTCATCTGAGGATGATGATTCGGCTGTGCTGCCACCTTCGGGTGCGCCAGCATTGCCCGAGTCGGACCCAGAATTGACAGCCATGCTGTCTCGGGCCGCCGCAGCGCTTGGACTGGAGTGGAACCCTCCGCCTCAGCCCGAGCGTTCGCGGTTGGATGATTGGTTTTTGGGGGCGGCGCGTCCGGACACCCGTCCGGCCGCTCCTCCAATACCTTTCTTCCCCGAGGTGCATGAAGAGGTCGCGCGTTCCTGGAAGTCCCCGTTGTCTTCCCGTGAACGTTTGGCGAACTCTTCCGCCTTCACCTCCCTCGATGGAGCCGCGGCTCATGGGTACACTGGGGTCCCCCCAGTCGAACGTTCTGTTGCGATGCAACTGTGTCCACAGAGCGCTTCGTCCTGGCGTGGTGACCCAAAGCACCCCTCCAAAGCCTGTAGGTTTTCGTCATCCCTGGTGGCGAATTCCTATAGAGCTGCGGGGCAGGCCGCCGCTTCTCTGCATACCATGGCAACTCTTCAGGCTTACCAAGCCAAGTTGCTGTGTGATATGCACAAGGGAGGGGCTGATCCAGGACTCAGCAAAGAGTTGCGTGCCGCCACCGACCTCGCTCTCCGAGCGACGAAGGTGACCGCACGCTCCCTGGGTCAGGTGATGTCCACAAATGTGGTCCAGGAGAGACACCTATGGCTCACCCTGTCCGACATGCGTGACGCTGAGCGAACCCGTTTCCTCAGCGCCCCCATATCACAGGATGGGCTATTCGGCGGAGCGGTCGAGAGCTTCGCCCAACAGTTCTCGGCCGCTCAGAAGCAGACTGAGGCAATAAAACATATCCTGCCCCGGCGGTCAGCTGCTGCCTCCACCCAACCGCCCGCGCAGGTGCCTCAGCCCGCTCGCCGCCGAGGACGCCCTCCTGCGGCTCCCTCTACCTCTGCGCCACCCAAGCAGCAGCCTCCACCCGGGCCGCGCAGAGGCAGCTGCAGGAAGGCGTCCCAGTCCGCCCCAGCCCCGCAGCCCGCGAAGAAACGCCAGGCTAAGCGGCGCTCCTGATGCGGACGGCTCAGGGATGGGCAGTTCCTTCCAGGAGACGGCGGCAGGGCCGCTCCTTCCCCCGGTGGAGAATCTTTTGTTCAGCTGCTGGCCCCCGGGTAAAGAAAGAACTGACAACCCCATCCCTGAGCCCCCAGAGATCGGTGACGGCAGTGTGCGCCACCCTCGGGTCTCGCCACTCTCGTCCCTCTCTGTCGCCAGCCCCCTGGCAGAGCAGACCCCAGTGGAACGCGAGTCCTTCCCTGGTCTCCTCTGTCAGGACGCAGCCGTTAACCGTGCCCTGACCCCGGGACGCCCAACAGCCTCCCCTGTCCGGGCCGGTAACGCTGCCTCGCTGCCCCACCCAGGGTACGTCTGCCGTCCGTATGACCCCGTTGGTGCAGTCTCTGGAAGCCTGGCTTCAGCTTCCGGGGCTGTCCCGCTGGGTTGCCCGGACCGTCAGGCTCGGCTACGCGATTCAGTCCGCGCAGGCTCCTCCCCGTTACAGGGGAGTCCGCTATACCGTGACCGGGGCCCATGCCCCAGTCATGCGTGCGGAGATTGCCACTCTACTGGCGAAGGGTGCGATCGAGCCTGTCCCTCCAGCCGAAATGAGGTCGGGGTTCTACAGCCCCTACTTCATTGTACCCAAGAAAACCGGTGGGTTACGACCAATCCTGGACCTTCGCATCCTGAACCGATCCCTTCACCGGCTTCCGTTCAGGATGTTGACTGCGAAACGCCTTTTTCAATGCGTTCGTCCTCACGATTGGTTTGCAGCGATCGACCTGAAGGACGCCTACTTCCATGTCTCCATCCTTCCTCGACACAGACCGTTCCTACGGTTTGCTTTCGAGGGGCGGGCATACCAGTACGCGGTTCTCCCATTCGGGCTATCTCTGTCCCCTCGCGTCTTCACGAAGATCGCCGAGGCAGCCCTTGCGCCCCTTCGGCAGCACGGGGTTCGCATCCTGAACTACCTCGACGACTGGCTCATACTGGGCCACTCTCGAGAGCAGGTTTGCGGACACAGAGATCTGGTTCTCCACCACTTAGCCCGTCTGGGCCTTCGGGTCAACTGGGAAAAGAGCAAACTTTGCCCCGTGCAGAGGATCTCTTTTCTCGATATGGAGATCGACTCGGTCGCCATGTACGCGCAGCTTTCGAGCGAGCGCGCGCAGTCTCTGCTGACTTGCCTCCGTCAAATCGAGAGCAAGAGTGCGGTTCCACTGAAACTGTTTCAGAGGCTCCTGGGGCATATGGCATCTGCAGCCGCGGTAACGCCGCTCGGATTGCTTCATATGAGACCGCTTCAGCACTGGCTTCGCGATCGAGTCCCGAGATGGGCATGGCAGTCTGGCACGCTCCGGATCCAAGTGACTCGGGCCTGCCTACAGACGCTCACCCCGTGGTCAAACCTCAGTTTTCTCCGGGCCGGTGTGCCCTTAGAACGAGTGTCCAGGCATGTTGTCGTATCGACGGATGCCTCTGCCACGGGCTGGGGTGCCATGTGCAATGGACAAGCAGCCGCGGGCTCCTGGACAGGACCCCAGCGCCTCCTGCATGTCAATTGCCTCGAGTTGCTGGCAGTACGTTTCGCCCTGCACCGCTTCCGAGCGCTGCTGAAGGACCAACATGTACTTGTCCGGACAGACAACACGGCCGTAGTAGCGTACATCAACCACCAGGGCGGTCGCCTGCCATCTCATTTTATGGAGTCAGAAGCGCCTGAGGTCCCTTCGTGCTGTCCATATTCCGGGAGTCCTGAACCACGCAGCCGACGAGCTCTCGCGGTTTCAGCCTCTCCCGGGAGAATGGAGACTCCATCCCCGGACGGTTCAGCTGATTTGGGAACAGTTCGGCGACACACAGGTAGATCTGTTTGCCTCCCTCGACTCTTCCCACTGCAGCCTGTATTATTCCCTGACCGAGGGCACGCTCGGCACGGATGCACTGGCGCACAGCTGGCCGCGGGGCCTACGCAAATATGCGTTCCCCCCAGTGAGCCTTCTCACACAGCTCCTGTGCAAGATCAGGGAGGACAAGGAGCAGGTCCTTTTGGTCGCCCCGTACTGGCACGGCCGGACCTGGTTCCCCGAACTCGTACTCCTTGCGACAGCCCCTCCCTGGCCTATTCCTCTGAGACCGGACCTCCTTACTCAGAGACGGGGCACCCTTTGGCACCCACGTCCCGACCTCTGGAGCCTCCACGTGTGGCTCCTAGACGGGACGCGGCAGGTTTGAGTGGCCTACCACCTACGGTGGTCGCCACCATCACTTCCGCTAGGGCAGAGTCCACTCGGCATGCCTATGCGTTGAAATGGAACCTCTTCGTCACCTGGTGCTCTTCCCGCCAAGAAGACCCCTGGAAATGCCCAATCGGGTCCGTGCTTGAGTTTCTCCAAGAGGGGCTGGAGCGAAGGCTGTCTCCCTCCACCCTCAAAGTATATGTGGCTGCAATATCTGCCCACCACGATCTCTTGGAGAACAAAAAGGTAAGTCAGCACGACCTGGTCATCAGGTTCCTGAGGGGAGCCAGGAGACTGAATCCTCCTCGCTCTCCTCTCGTACCCTCTTGGGACCTCGCAGTAGTGTTAACTGCTCTGCAGAGACCTCCCTTTGAGCCTTTGCGGTCGGTTGATATTAAGTTCCTGTCTATGAAGACGGCTCTGCTGACCGCATTGGCCTCAGTTAAGAGGGTCGGGGACCTGCAGGCATTTTCGGTTGACGAAGCGTGCCTGGAATTCGGGACGGCTAACTCTCACGTGATCCTGAGACCCCGGCCTGGATATGTGCCCAAGGTTCCCACCACTCCATTTAAGGACCAGGTGGTGAACCTGCAAGCGCTGCCTTTGGAGGAGGCAGACCCAGCCTTGGCATTGCTCTGTCCAGTACGCGCCCTCCGCGCCTACGTAGACATGACGCAGTGTTTCAGGACCTCAGACCAGCTCTTTGTCTGTTATGGTGGAGAGCGGAAGGGAAGTGCTCTCTCAAAGCAAAGGCTGTCTCACTGGATAGTGGACACCATTGCTTTGGCTTACCAGCAGCAAGGCCGACCATGTCCCCTTGGTGTGAAGGCACACTCCACCCGGAGTGTGGCCTCCTCTTGGGCTCTAGCGCATGGCGCCTCGCTAGCAGACATCTGCAGAGCTGCAGGCTGGGCGACACCCAACACATTCGCCAGATTCTACAATCTCCGAGTGGAGCCAGTGTCCGACTATGTACTCGCCCCCCCCCCGAGGGGCCGGTGATGGGCCAGGCTCAGGTGTCTTCGCTTGCTCGCCACTCCACTCCACGGACTGGATACGTGCGATATTCCTCAGGTGAGCTCCCCGAGAGCCCTGAGCTCCTCCAGCACTGTCGACGCCGACATCAGTTCAGTCTGCCCTTTCGAGCCCAGACCCTCATGTCCGGCCAGGTGCCCCATGTGCATGGTTCCCTCCGGCGACCCCCACATGTGTATTTCACCGTAAGTCTCCGCAGTGAGCGGGTTTCTTCCCTCGGCGTGTCCCCGCCACCCCTAGGGTTAAAAATCCACATTCGGCTGGTACCCTAGAGATCTTCCATATGCAGCCCTCAGCGGGTCATATGTGTCTCTTAAGTCCTCCCCACGGGTAGGCATTTTTGGCATTCCCTCACTGGGATATGCTTCCCAGTGTACCTTGGTATTCCTGTGTTAAGTGGGAGTCCTTCGTCCGTACTAGTCTTACGACAGGGTACTCACACTTACGCAGGGCGCTGGAAGACAGCTGAGTGGCGGGATTATATTGGGACCCCCATTCGTTAGTCACTAACGTTACGTCGTAGTGACTGAACGAAAGGGAACGTCTCGGTTACGGATGTAACCCTCGTTCCCTGAGGAGGGAACGGAGACGTAACGTCCCCTTGCCACATCAGCTGTGCTACCTGGAACGCAGGAGTTCAGTCTTGGCTCCTCAAGCAGGTAACATAATGCGATATTGCCTCGTACTTCCTTATATACTCACGCAGTGAGGCGGAGTTACGTATGCAAATTCCGCATGCCCATGGCATTGGCACGCCATTGGGCGTTTTCTCTAAACTCGAAGTTGATAGGCTTCTAAGCGAAACCCCCATTCGTTAGTCACTAACGTTACGTCTCCGTTCCCTCCTCAGGGAACGAGGGTTACATCCGTAACCGAGACGTTAGCCTGTTATGTTTGTTAGCCTGTTATGTATGTTAGCCTGTTATGCATGTTAGCCTGTTATGTTTGTTAGCCTGTTATGTATGTTAGCCTGTTATGTTTGTTAGCCTGTAATGTTAGCGCATGTTTGTCTTTCTGCTTGTTCTTGAGTATCATTAAAGTTTAAGTTTGTATTTTGATCTCCTGAGTCTTCAGCCTGTTCCTGGTTCAATCAAATGTAAAATGAAACAATATGAAACTTAAAATATATTTAAAATAGTGCAAATGTCTAATAAAAAAGTTTTCAGATGTTTCTGGTTTAATGTGAAATCATAATTATTGTTTTAATATACAACACACACACACACACACACACACACACACACACACACACACACACACACGTACATTCGTTGCTATTGACCTGTGTACAATGTATATGTCACAATATATTTATAATATTAGTGTGTCAAGCACACTTAACTATATCTAGCAAGTAATGAAGTTTAAAAAAATGCAACAAGACTGTAATTGTTTCTTCAAACCTGAATATTTTCCGCCTAGATTCCAGTTCTTCTCGTCTTTGCTTTTTAAGCCATTCAGGGTCATCCTGAGGCAATCGAGCTAAATGAACACACAAAGAAATACATAGCACACATTTTACACAAGAAAGGACAGCATTTAAGACATGATTCAATAACAGCTGAACAATTTTAAAATAAAATAAAAATGTATAAAACAAAATAATAATAATGCTTCTTTTAAAACTGGATAAAGAACAAAGTGAGTCTGCACGTACCAGTGCCTTCTCGGATAATCACTTCATCGTCTGCTATCCAGCGATGACAGGGGAACTCAAAGTATTTTCCAGAGGGTGCTTCCACTTTGATATGCTTACAAAACCACTGAACTTTGTCTAAGTGTTTCTCCTTTTCAAGTTTCACCTCGACAATGTCTCCAAAGTCATTCTTCACAGAGACGTCGAAGTAGAACTCCTTTAATAACAACTTTTATTAGATGGGGAAATAAACCAACAAACAATCAAACAAAAACATCTCTCCACGGGCTTTGGTGAAGAGGGATTAATCCTAATTGTGCCAACCTGCTTATTCGCATCTGGAAGGTTTTATACATTTATCTCGCCAGATTGTTTTTATTTTTCTACATTTGTGTATCCTAACTTTTAATAGAAAATGGTTAATAAGAAAGCAGCGAAGACAGGCCCAAGCACGACAGTGCCATCGCCACCTGGTGACTCAAGGTAAACATGCACAATGGACGCTTGCATTTAAGTGTGTAAATATAAGATAACTTTTACTACGCTATGACCATGACTCACAATAGCCACATCTATATGATCCAAACATACATCACCAATTTTAACTAAATCAGACAATGCATATAGAAGATACAAGACTCCTTTGGCAATTTAACATCTTTAATGTATTGGCATAACGGTGAGAATTGCATGAATACTCTTGGAGGAGTATTTGAAAGTTAAGAGCCTGCAATTATCCAAATTTCCACATTAAATAACAAGTTCCTGTTGGGCGGAGCTAATAAAAATTAAACGTTATCTGGCTTGATGAGTACAATATATTCACAGAGTTTCGTGCCTGTAGGTAAAACTGACCCCACTTTTTTAGTCAAAAGTTGGTGCTACAACCCCCCCCCCCCCCACACACACACACACACACACACACACAATCATGTCTTAGCTACAAGACCAACAACTCTGATGTGTGTGCTAAATTTCATGAGATTTGAAGAGAACTAAGAACCTCAAAAACACCCGTATATACAAAGAAAAGATTATTAACATTTGATGCATCACCATGGCAACACTAATTAAGATATCAAGAATCTTTTCACAATTTTACATCAGCCATGTCTTGACATTATTCTGACCAAGTTTGAAGCGATTTGGGTGAGTATAAGAGCTTTTCTATATATAATATAATAATTTTTCAAAATATGTTGTAAGTGACACATTTCCTGCTGCAAGTTGGTGGCGCCCTAAAAAATTATCCTAAGGAAATAAATAGGGCCCAAATACTTAATTATTGCAGCAAGCAGCGATTAAGGGCTCAAGCCCTTTACAAACACAAGAAAAACACTTCACAAAAAACTTTTCTGAAACTATGCAAGTACCCTCAAGTTGTGATGGCTATGGCAAAAACTTATTTTGGCCTGACCACGCAAAAACATTATGAAAATTTAGCCTCACATCCATTTTGGGGTGCTCATCATCAGATTCACACGTTAGTCGGAAACAGTTTCAACTTAAATCAATCACCTTGAAAATTCAAAATAAAAAAGTTGTTTGCATGTTTGCAGTTGTGCCACCCTGATATACATATATATATTATACATATTTTATACATATTTTATACATATTATCACATAATGAAAAAAAAACTTGCAATAAAAATAATCAAGTCTTACCATTTTAAAGGAACTAAAAAAGGACACCAGGGTTCTGTCGCTGCTCTGATTCTTCGAGTCTATCAGCGTCAGGTAAATGCTGTTCGTTGCCTCAGCATTTATCTCATGGATACCAGTCGATACACACACCTTGTAGGTCGACATTGTGCCTGGATGAAAGATGAAGATGAAGATGATCTATGATTCCTCACTTTATTCTCAAGCAACTTTATATGAAGTTAACTTCCGGCTCAAATCTCCACCTCCTTCGACATTATAATGTGTGGGTGTGGTCTACCAATCAAAAAGGTCCTGTTAATACCTGCATATATCAAGTTTCTGAACTTATAAAAGAGATGTAGAGGTATTGTTGTACAGATAATCCCATTTCACTGATAAGCTTTTCCAGTTACAATTGCTATTTAAAATTTGCCTCCTAAATAATATTATCAATATAAGATAATAAAATAGAAAGGTGAAGATTAATATAAGAGTGTGTATAAATATCATTTAATTTGGATATAATAGTTGATATAATGGATATCATTTAATTAGAAGCAGCAAGAAACGAGTGAAACATTAATGAGAAGACAGTGATTTTAAAGTTGAGTGTATTTATTGATTTTTCTACATGTTAAACATGCAAATAAATAAATAAATAAATATAAATAGACATATATATTTTAAAAATGCTTCCAACTGCATTGATTACTTTGTTCTATTAAACCTATTATAGCTCAGTTTACAACCTCTTATATCCAAAGTTTATTACTGTCTTGTCCTGCTATCTGCAGTTTATAAGTAAAATAAGCAGTCATCAAAATAAATGGCATCACAGTGTTTCTTTGGTGGCTATTTCTAATGTTTGTTTTCCAGAACTGATTTTCAATTATGATTTAAAAATAGACATATAGGGGAGAACTGGGCACAACCTAACGCTTTTTGACTTTCTCAGTTTGTGTAAATCCACCTAGGGTTCAGAGTATTTATTTTTTCCCACATTAATGTCACACATGTCTAGTACAATTATGTGGTTGTTTCATTAATACAGTGCATACTTTTTTCTTGGTTTACCCCGAAAGAATGGAAGTGAAATGTGACAACATGCCCCATAGGTGGGTACATTATAACATGACCAAATGAACGCTTAAAATGTTATCTGATATAATACAAAAAATATATAAAATAAAATTATGGCATTTTTTAATCATTAAAAATATACTAATTTTGAGTTGACAACAAAGGCATCGCTAAATACAACTAAAGAGCATAGTTCAAAACATTATAATAATGAATAATTTCTGAACATTGACTCTCAGTCTTTATTCACCTTTTTCTCAGGGTTTCTCAAAAGAATTCATAAAGTATAGAATATAATATCGTAGTTCTAATAGGTGCTCATTGTACTGCAGTGTTACAACTCACCCCACCAGCACAACTGTGATTTAACCCCTTCTGCTGTTAGATCAGCATTAAAGAACGATCTCAACTGTTAAATAACAGATATAAGATTACAATAATAGCAGATTTGTCTTGTTTTAAATAAACACAAAAACAGAGAGGAAAAATAAACTTAAGTAAGAAATTTACTTTAGCTATGGTTTAATAAATGTTCAGTAATCACTTGCATCACTTTGACATTTGTATTACAAAAAGTAACTTATTTACACTAAATTACTCTGGGACCATTTCCGTATGGATTTGTCCGACCCAAATTTAAAAGCTTCCCATACACACACACACACACACACACACACACACACACACACACACACACACACACACACACACACACACACACACACACACACACACACACACACACACACACACACACACACAGTGTCTCTAAATACACGATACTGGTGTCATTTTACAGGAAACCCTTTGAAGTTTCATAAACCACTGCTAAAAGTGATAAACATGTGAGTATATGTTGTCTGAGCTGTTTCCACTAGATTCCAGAAAATACTGGAAAAAAGATTTTTGGATAATGTATGCAAGATTTATTCAAATTAATCTGAATGGAAGAATATGACCTGTTTTATGTAATTTCCGCCCCAAAAAGCATCTCTTTTTGGGGGGGTTATTACAGCTCAGACAACATATACTGACATGTTTATTACTTTTATCAGTGGTTTACGAAACTTCAAAGGGTTTACTGTAAAATGACACCAACATTGTGTATCTAGAGACACTGTGTGTGTGTATGGGGAGCTTTTCAATTTGGGTCGGCCAAATCCAGGCAGAAATCCCCAATATTGTTCTCAATAATGTGCTTAAATGGTTAAACCATGTGTGTCACAACTAACCCCTGCGTTAGGTTGTGTCCCGCTCTCACCTAGTCATTATCTCATGATTGTTGCGAGGATGATTGACACTGCCTGTGGGTGTAAGTTTGTACAAAACCAAAATATTTTCAGCTGCATTTCTGAATAATTGTACCAATAGAAGTGTTAGGCAACACTATGGCATTTATTGATGAACTGTCATAACTGCCATTTCACATTTACGATGTCTTTTCCCAGGAAAATGTAACATGTAGAGTCTAGCCGAGGAGACTAGATATCCCTGAACACTACAGCTCTCAGTTTTCACAAGAAAAACGTCTCGGTTACGGATGTAACCCTCGTTCCCTGAGGAGGGAACGGAGACGTAACGTTAGTGACTAACAAATGGGGGTTTCGCTTAGCTTAGAGAAAACGCCCAATGGCAGTGCCAATGCCATGGGCATGGGGAATTTGCATACGTAACTCCGCCTCACCGTGTGAGTATATAAGGAAGTACGTGGCAATATCGCATTATGTTACCTGCTTGAGGAGCCAAGACTGAACTCCGCGTTCCAGGTAGCACAGCTGATGTGGCAACGGGACGTTACGTCTCCGTTCCCTCCTCAGGGAACGAGGGTTACATCCGTAACCGAGACGTTCCCTTTCGTTCATTCACTACGACGTAACGTTAGTGACTAACGAATGGGGGTCCCAATATAATCCCGCCACTCAGCTGTCTTCCAGTGCCCTGCGTAAGTGTGAGTACCCTGTCGTAAGACTAGTACGGACGAAGGACTCCCACTTAACACAGGAATACCAAGGTACACTGGGAAGCATATCCCAGTGAGGGAATGCCAAGATGCCTACCCGTGGGGAGGACTTAAGAGTACACATATGACCCGCTAAGGGCTACATTTGGGAAAACTCTAGGGTACCAGCCGAAGGTGGATTTTTAACCCTAGGGGTGGCGGGGACACGCCAAGGGAAGAAACCCGCTCACTGCGGAGACTTACGGTGAAATACACGTGTGGGGGTCGCCGGAGGGGAACCATGCACATGGGGCACCTGGCCGGACATGAGGGTCTGGGCTCGAAAGGGCAGACTGAACTGATGTCGGCGTCGACAGTGCTGGAGGAGCTCAGGGCTCTCGGGGAGCTCACCTGAGGAGAATATCGCACGTATCCAGTCCGTGGAGTGGAGTGGCGAGCAAGCGAAGACACCTGAGCCTGGCCCATTACCGGCCCCTCGGGGGGGCGAGTACATAGTCGGACACTGGCTCCACTCGGAGATTGTAGAATCTGGCGAATGTGTTAGGTGTCGCCCAGCTTGCAGCTCTGCAGATGTCTGTTAGCGAGGGAGTCATGCGCTAGAGCCCAAGAGGAGGCCACACTCCGAGTGCCCTCACACCAAGGGGACATGGTCGACCTTGCTGCTGGTAAGCCAAAACAATGGTGTCCACTATCCAGTGAGACAGCCTTTGTTTTGAGAGAGCACTTCCCTTCCGCTCTCCACCATAACAGACAAAATGGTCTGAGGTCCTGAAACACTGCGTAATGTCTACGTAGGCGCGGAGAGCGCGTACTGGACAGAGCAATGCCAAGGCTGGGTCTGCCTCCTCCAAAGGCAGCGCTTGCAGGTTCACCACCTGGTCCTTAAACGGACTGGTGGGAACCTTGGGCACATATCCAGGCCGGGGTCTCAGGATCACGTGAGAGTTAGCCGGCCCGAACTCCAGGCACGCTTCGTCAACCGAAAATGCCTGCAGGTCCCCTACCCTCAGAACTGAGGCCAATGCGGTCAGCAGAGCCGTCTTCATAGACAGAAACTTAATATCAACCGACCGCAAAGGCTCAAAGGGAGGCCTCTGCAGAGCACTTAAAACTACTGCGAGGTCCCAAGAGGGTACGAGAGGAGAGCGAGGAGGATTCAGTCTCCTCGCCCCCCTCAGGAACCTGATGACCAGGTCGTGCTGACTTACCTTTTTGTTCTCCAAGAGATCGTGGTGGGCAGATATTGCGGCCACATATACTTTGAGGGTGGAGGGAGACAGCCTTCGCTCCAACCCCTCCTGGAGAAACTCAAGCACGGACCCGATCGGGCATTTCCAGGGGTCTTCTTGGCGGGAAGAGCACCAGGTGACGAAGAGGTTCCACTTCAACGCATAGGCATGCCGAGTGGACTCTGCCCTAGCGGAAGTGATGGTGGCAGGCCACTCAAACCTACCGCGTCCCGTCCAGGAGCCACACGTGGAGGTTCCACAGGTCGGGACACGGGTGCCATAGGGTGCCCCGTCTCTGAGTAAGGAGGTCCGGTCTCAGAGGAATAGGCCAGGGAGGGGCTGTCGCAAGGAGTATGAGTTCGGGGAACCAGGTCCGGCCGTGCCAGTACGGGGCGACCAAAAGGACCTGCTCCTTGTCCTCCCTGATCTTGCACAAGAGCTGTGTGAGAAGGCTCACTGGGGGGAACGCATATTTGCGTAGGCCTCGCGGCCAGCTGTGCGCCAGTGCATCCGTGCCGAGCAAGCCCTCGGTCAGGGAATAGAACAGGCTGCAGTGGGAAGAGTCGTGGGAGGCAAACAGATCTTCCTGCGCGTCGCCGAACTGTTCCCAAATCAGCCTGACTGTCTGGGGATGGAGTCTCCATTCTCCCGGGACAGGCTGAAACCGCGAGAGCTCGTTAAGTTAAGTTAGTCCGTTTATTTATCCCTGTAGGGAAAGTACATATGCAGCATACTCACACAGACATTTAGGATTTCATAATTGGCATATACAATCATAATTTAAAACCAATAAATCTACTTTAGAGTTTAAGATAAGAAAGCCAGACCAGCTGACCATCAATCATCATTAGAGGATGAATTTAAAAATCTGATTGCTTGGGGAACAAAAGATAGTTTGGTCCTGTTTTTCATGCATCTGGGAACACAATACCGCCGTCCAGATGGCAGTAGTTCAAAAGCATAATATAAGGGATGCCTCTTATCCTGCACTATAATGTTGGCTTTATTTATTACTCTCTCTTTGTAAATGCTCTCTAAACTTTTTAATGAAATTCCCAGCAGTTTGCTTGTCATTGTCACAACCCTCCATAATGATTTCTTCTGAGCCTCCGAAGCATTACCGTACCAGCAGCTCACACAAAATGTCATAATACTTTCAATGAAAGCCCCATAAAACAACAAAAGCAGTCTGCTATGTACATCAAAAGACAACAATTTCTTTATGAAATACAACCTCTGTTGTAACTTTTTACCTACATAATCAGTCCACTCATTCCATTTCAGCTTATGATCCAAAACTATACCAAGGTATTTATAATGAGTAATTACTTGTATTTGTTCACCATGTATTAATGTAGGATGGGTTATATCCTGTTCTCTCACTCTAAAATCAATAATCATCTCCTTAGTTTTGGAGGCATTTAAGATGAGACTTGATTTCTCACACCAGTTTAAAAAGAAATCTAAGACAGGTCCATGCTCTTCCTCCCCATCATGTAGAAGGCTCACTAAAGCAGTATCATCTGCATACTTAATAATAAATCTGTTTTTAAAAGAACTAGAACAAGAATTTGTATATAAAATAAATAATAAGGGCGATAGGACACATCCCTGAGAAGATCCAACCGAAATAATCATTTTTCCTGAAATTGACCCTCCTAACTTAACCTGCTGGATTCTACAGCTGAGAAAGTCAATCACCCATGTAATCAACATCTTGTCTAATGAAAAATCTTTTTGTAGGATCTCTGCTAATGTACTGGGGGAAATACAGTTAAAGGCTGATGAGAAATCCACAAATAAGATTTTTGCGTGAGTCTTTGGTTTCTCTAAATGTGTATACAGCAGGTGAAGTACAGTTAAAATGGCGTCCTCTACACCCCTAGAGGCTTGATAGGCAAATTGCATAGGATCTATGAGATGCTCCGTTTCAGATACAATATACTTTTTTACTAAACGCTCAAAACATTTCATCACTAAAGAAGTGAGTGCTATTGGTCGAAAATCACTAAATTCTAAGGGTCTAGAGACTTTTGCCACTGGAACTATATTAGATGTTTTCCATAGAGTGGGGACAATACCGGAATTATAGGAAACTCTAAAGATATTAGTAAAAACTGGTGCCAACTGAACCGCACAGTGTTTTAAAACATTACCACATATCTTATCTGGGCCTGGACTTTTACGAGGATTACATTTCTTAAAAATCTGGCTAACCTCTATTTCATTCATATAAAATCCAGCCGGAGATTTAGTCATAAATGATGGTGACATTGGGACAGCATCTCCATCTCCTCTGTCAAAACGACAGAAATATGAGTTGAGCTGATTGGCCATCTCTAGCTCCTCACATCCTTTTAACACCCGAGGCTGTGCGCTTCTACCCTTGTGGGGAGCATTAGTCATATTTTTAATGCCCTGCCAGGCATATCTTGAATTGCCACATGACATAGATGCCTCAATTTTTTCTTTATATACATGCTTATCTATTTGTATTTGTCTTTTAATCTGTTTCTGAATATCCCTTTGAGCTGATATATCTTGATTTTTATAGGCTGTTCTCTTTTTATTAATAAGGGCTTTTAATTCTTTAGAAAGCCAGGGTTTGTCATTAGGGTACACCTTAAATGTCTTAATAGGAATAATAGTGTCCACACAGTAGTGTATATAATCAGTAACTACTTCAACATGTTCATTGATATCTACACTTTCAAAAACCTCCCAATTGGTACATTCAAAACACCCCTGCAAAGTCTTTATACTATCATTGTCCCACACTTTAACAGACTTTTCCTGCGGTTTCTCCCTTTCAAGTAACCTCTGATAAACAGGGCGAAGGTAGACAGTAATGTGGTCGGACGCCCCCAGTGGCGGGAGGACGGATGAAGTAAATGCATTTTTGACAGTTCCATAGCACATGTCCAAAGTCTTTTTTCTCCTTGTGGGGCAGTCAACATATTGGTAATATGTGTGCAAACTCTTCTTGATATTACAGTTATTAAAATCCCCCAGAATAAATTTAGGAGCGTTAGGAGAAATTGATTCAAGTCTCTGAGATAAATTAAAGATAATCTTTTGTGCTTTGATAGAGTTTGCTTTAGGGTGAATATATACTACAGTGATAAATAGTTGGGGAAACTCCCTTGGTAAATAAAATGGGCGAAGGGAAAGGCATATAATTTCAATGTCAGGTGTGCACAGGCTCTCTCTAACCTTGACTGCGCGGCACCAGTCCTCACGAACAAGAAGGCATACCCTACCTCCACGAGTCTTCCCGGTGATTTCAGGATCGCGATCAGTCCTAAATGACACGAAGCCATCAGGTTCCACCTCGCTGGGCAAGACGCCGCTGTCCAGCCACGTCTCGGTGATTGGCAAGACGCATGAGTTCCGGTACTCATGTAGGTAGCGAATATTGGCTGATAGTTCATCCATTTTTGCTCGCAAAGATTGCGCGTTGATGAGGAGGGTGGTAGGCAGGCAGAGTTTGTTGTTATCTTTCAACCGTCTCAATCGACGACGAAGACCTCCTCTACATCCACGTTTCCGCTTAGTTTGAGCTTTAATGCCTTTCATATTAGTTTTAAGATGCTTTGGGATTGTATCCACTACTGTAGAGTGTTCAAATGAGACAGAGTTGCGAAAAAGTAGTAAGAATTCTCTGTTGTATCGGATTTCATTGACGGCAACGCCGCCAGCAGCGTGGCCGAAGTTCAGTCCATAAGACAAATAGATGTTTAAGAACACCACCAACAGTCCAAGCGTGCCCCATATTGCAAAATCCATGATTAATATCCCCAAAACTCAATTAAAATGTAACTGTATACCAACATTAAATGCTGTGAGAGACGCCGCGGGGCAGCCACAGAGCAGCGCCACCGGAAATGGGTTTTCGCAATTATACCCTGTTACTCACATATTGACGAGAGCTCGTCGGCTGCGTGGTTCAGGACTCCCGGAATATGGACAGCACGAAGGGACCTCAGGCGCTTCTGACTCCATAGAACGAGATGGCGGGCGAGTTGAGACATACGGCGGGAGCGTAGACCGCCCTGGTGGTTGATGTACGCTACTACGGCCGTGTTGTCTGTCCGGACAAGCACATGTTGACCCTTCAGCAACGCTCGGAAGCGGTGCAGGGCGAACCGTACTGCCAGCAACTCGAGGCAATTGACATGCAGGAGGCGCTGGGGTCCTGTCCAGGAGCCCGCGGTTGCTTGTCCATTGCACATGGCACCCCAGCCCGTGGCAGAGGCATCCGTCGATACGACAACATGCCTGGAAACTCGTTCTAAGGGCACACCGGCCCGTAGAAAACTGAGGTTCGACCACGGGGTGAGCGTCTGTAAGCAGGCCCGATTCACTTGGACCAGGAGCGTGCCAGACTGCCATGCCCATCTCGGGACTCGATCGCGAAGCCAGTGCTGAAGCGGTCTCATATGAAGCAATCCGAGCGGCGTCACCGCGGCTGCAGATGCCATATGCCCCAGGAGCCTCTGAAATAGTTTCAGTGGAACCGCACTCTTGCTCTCGATTTGACGGAGGCAAGTCAGCAGAGACTGCGCTCGCTCGTAAGCTGCGTGCACATGGCGACCGAGTCGATCTCCATACCGAGAAAAGAGATCCTCAGCACGGGGCAAAGTTTGCTCTTTTCCCAGTTGACCCGAAGGCCCAGACGGGCTAAGTGGTGGAGAACCAGATCTCTGTGTCCGCAAACCTGCTCTCGAGAGTGGCCCAGTATGAGCCAGTCGTCGAGGTAGTTCAGGATGCGGACCCCGTGCTGCCGAAGGGGCGCAAGGGCTGTCTCGGCAATCTTCGTGAAGACGCGAGGGGACAGAGATAGCCCGAATGGGAGGACCACGTACTGATATGCCCGCCCCTCGAAAGCAAACCGTAGGAACGGTCTGTGTCGAGGAAGGATGGAGACATGGAAGTAGGCGTCCTTCAGGTCGATCGCTGCAAACCAATCGTGAGGACGAACGCATTCGAAAAGGCGTTTCACAGTCAACATCTTGAACGGAAGCCGGTGAAGGGATCGGTTCAAGATGCGAAGGTCCAGGATCGGTCGTAACCCACCGGTTTTCTTGGGTACAATGAAGTAGGGGCTGTAGAACCCCGACTTCATTTCGGCCGGAGGGACAGGCTCGATCGCACCCTTCGCCAGCAGGGTGGCAATCTCTGCACGTATGACGGGGGCATGGGCCCCGGTCACGGTATAGCGGACTCCCCTGTAGCAGGGAGGAGCCTGCGTGAACTGAATCGCGTAGCCGAGCCTGACGGTCCACGCGACCCAGTGGGACAGCCCCGGAAGCTGAAGCCATGCTTCCAGAGACTGCACCAACAGGGTCATACGGACGGCAGGCGTACCCAGGGTGGGGCAGCGAGGCAGCGTTACCGGCCCGGACAGGGGAGGCTGTTGGGCGTCCCGGGGTCGGGGCACGGTTAACGGCTGCGTCCTGACAGAGGAGACCAGGGAAGGACGCACGTTCCACTGGGGTCTGCTCTGCCAGGGGGCTGGCGACAGAGAGGGATGCGAGTGGCGAGACCCGAGGGTGGCGCGCACTGTCATCACCGGTCTCTGGGTGCTCAGGGATGGGGGTGTCAGTTCTTTCTTTAACCACATTAGGGTGCTGCTGACCCGGGGGCCAGCAGCTGAACAAAAGATTCTCCCCCGGCCCTCCACCGGGGGAAGGAGCGGCCCTGCTGCCGTCTCCCGGAAAGAACTGCCCATCCCTGAGCTGTCCGCATCAGGAGCGCCGCTTAGCCTGGCGTTTTTTCGTGGGCTGTGGGGCTGGAGCGGACTGGGACGCCTTCCTGCGGTTGCCTCTGCGCGGCCCGGGTGAAGGCTGCTGCTTGGGTGGTGCAGAGGCTGAGGGAACCGCAGGAGGACATCCTCTGCGGCGAGCAGGCTGAGGCAACTGCGCGGGCGGTGGGGTGGAGGCAGCAGCTGACCGCCGGGGCAGTATATGTTTGATGGCCTCAGTCTGCTTCTGAGCGGCTGAGAACTGTTAGGCGAAGCTCTCAACTGCCCCGCCGAATAGCCCATCCTGGGATATGGGGGCGTTGAGGAAACGGGTTCGCTCAGCGTCACGCATATCGGCCAGGGTGAGCCATAGGTGTCGCTCCTGGACCACATTTGTGGACATCACCTGACCCAGGGAGCGTGCGGTCACCTTCGTCGCCCGGAGAGCGAGGTCGATGGCGGCACGCAACTCATTGCTGAGTCCTGGATCAGCCCCCCCCCTCGTGCATGTCACACAGCAACTTGTCTTGGTAAGCCTGAAGAGTTGCCATGGCATGCAAAGAAGCGGCGGCCTGCCCCGCAGCTCTACCAGGGATGACGAAAACCTACAGGCCTTGGAGGGGTGCTTTGGGTCACCGCGCCAGGTCGAAGCACTCTGCGGACACAGTTGCATCGCAACAGAGCGTTCGACTGGGGGGATCCCAGTGTACCCACGAGCCGCGGCTCCATCGAGGGAGGTGAAGGCGGAAGAGTTCGGCAAAAGTTCGCGGGAAGACGGGTTCTTCCAGGACCGCGCGATCTCTTCATGCACCTCGGGGAAGAAAGGAATTGGAGTAGCTGTCGGACGGGTGTCCGAGCGCGCCGCCCCCAAAAACCAATCATCCAACTGCGAACGCTCAGGCTGAGGCGGAGGGTTCCACTCCAACCCAAGCGCTGCGGCAGCCCGAGACAGCATGGCTGTCAATTCTGGGTCCGACTCGGGCAATGCTGGCGCACCCGAAGGTGGCAGCACAGCCGAATCATCATCCTCAGATGACTCCAGCCCACCTTGTGATGCGGCGATAGACATCTCCTCGTCTTCCGCCGCGCCAAACGCCACAGTCGGGACGGCAGGAGCCGGCCCCGATGTAGACGCCTGGACACGGACCGGGTCAGGTGCATGAGAGGGGGGTGTGGGCCGAGGCATGAGCGTCGGAGCTTGGTTCCACACCGTCACCCTCAGATCACCCTGGCAACCAGCCAAAGTGCAGCCTCCGGTGGAGACCGCAGATTGGGGGGTGGCAGAGGGGACTCTCGCTCCGGCATCCGCACGGAGTTCACGGAGTCTCGACCGTAGCACCGAGATGGCCATGTTCCTGCAGAGACAACATGAGTCATCCACGAGCGCCGCTTGAGCGTGCTGAAAGCCCAAACACGTCAAACAGCGCTCGTGCCCGTCAAAAGGCAAAAGAGATCTACCGCACCCAGAAGTGCACGGGCGAGACATCCTGAAAAGGACGTGCCACGTGCAAGCTCTTTTGTGAGAGGAAAACCTTGCAGTCGATGCCGAAGCGCCCAGGGAAACGCACACCAGCTTTCAAACGGACCACTGCGCAGATCAGCAGGCAGGAAGTATGCGATCGCTGGAACGCGCCGTCACACCAACACCGACTGGAAAGCTGCTCGTCTCGAAGAAGCTGACAGAGTCTCAGAAGGCTGTAGGAGTGAAGAGGTAGGTACTCTTGGCTCCGAAAGCAGAAAACATAATGCGATATTGCCACGTACTTCCTTATATACTCACGCGGTGAGGCGGAGTTACGTATGCAAATTCCGCATGCCCCATGGCATTGGCACGCCATTGGGCGTTTTCTCTAAGCTCGAAGATGATAGGCTTCTAAGCGAAACCCCCATTCGTTAGTCACTAACGTTACGTCGTAGTGACTGAACGAAAGGGAACTGTAGTTTTCACAAGAAATCTCTAAAGAGACAAACAAACAGTTTCAAAGAAAAGAAATACAATTTAGACGATGAGGGAAATCGTGCTGGTTTTGGGTATTGATCAGAACTCGTGTGAATTCGGACAGTAATTGTTTCTCATGGGGATGTGAGGTATTTTCATCATTTGCAGGGGCTTTTGGTGATTTTATTGCTGTCCGAATCCAGAACGTCAGTGTTTTTCTCCCACCACCTGGGTAATAATCAAATTACCTACTGCTTTTTTCTGGGGACAAAAACCAAGGTTGAGTGGTCAGGCCCGTAGCAAGGGGGGTGGGTGGCCCTGCGGTATATTAATTATTCAGTTTAACAGCATTAGGTTCAGGAAGTTAAACTGTGTAACTGCGCACATTTTGGCTTAAATTATGTTCTAAATTAGGAATGGGTCAAACGTGTTTGCAAAACGGCCTGAATCCACTTGAATTAGTTTGGACTACTCTCTCACTGAATCATCTGAAGCGATTTCTTTTTCAATTTTTTTGAACTTCTTAGGTAATATCTATGGTTTGACCCATTTCAGGGGAGGCCAAAATCAGAATTTGAATGGACTGTGAATAAAGCTCTACGAGCCTGACGTGCGATGCCCACTGACTGACATGCATGCGCAAGAATCACTGTCACACACACAGTCTCACACACAGAAATATTGTAAGTTACTGCATAATACATTTTTAACAAGCAGAATAACACTGCATCACGACACACAATTTTAGCTGTCTTTTACCTATTATAGTATTTTGAAGGAAAAAAACATGAATTTTAACTATTGGCTTTACATCAAGTAAGCTGTCACTTTACTTTGCGCGAGGCCCTGTGCGGTCGCACACTTAGTTGGCACAGCCCTTGCGACGGTACTGCTTGGGGTAATTTAATTGCAATCTGAATCCACATCTCAGAGTTTACAAGAAGAGATCAATTCAAAAATCACTGTTTAAATCATTTTTGACCACTGTCGAGCACCGTAGCGTAAATGTTGATTCGCTGTAATTTGCATGGATTTTAAAGATGTACACTTTTATTACGGAAATTCTGTAAAGTATTTACAAGAACAATATTTAATCACGGCTCCACCTCAGCGACTGTTAAGAAAAAAAAGGTGAAAGAGGAGAAAATCAATCCAATTTTAAATATTGTATTAGCCTATATAGGCCTACAATTATATGGCATTAAACCATCATCCGTCATTTCGAGAAATAAAATGCAGGAAAGAAAACCATTTTCCTATTTTTAACAGGAGATTTAAGTAATAAAATAGTAAATATGCTATTATTAGTATATCAAATATGAATTTAATATTATTAATAATATAAGCAAACACTGATCACCACATCTAAACCAAATCAAAGTGAATCATTCTGAATGTGTAAAAAAACACTAACCCAACAAGTTTTAGAAATCCGTTTGAAGCCAGACTTCTTTTCTTCTGTGAATCACAAAAGAAGATATTCTGAAGAACTGTGGGAACAGTAGAACTAATAGTGATGCCCTTTGACTTCCATTATGTACAATGACAATTTTTTACAATATGGTTCCACGGAAGATTACGTCATACAGCATGAGGCCAACAGCTTTATTCTTTTTTTTATTACTATCCCTTTAAAATGGACCCACAAAAGCGTTATTGTATTTAGTTTACAGATAAAGAACTACTAATAATAACCTTTCATGTAGTTTTCACAAGAAATCTCTAAAGAATGTGCTTGTCTTTTCCCAGCTGAGGCTTTAATGCCTTTTTTATAGTCAGAGAGAAGAACTCAAACAGCTGAAGTTGCGATGTCTGTTATTCTTCTTATAAACTGTGCGCTCTTTAAAAAAAATTTTCTGTGCTATAACGCACTTTGTTTTTGCTCATTAATGCATCAGAATTCATCAATGGGCTTTACATGGATTTGAAAGCTCAGCTCGAGTGCACAAAATAAATTATGACACCTTTGCATTTGTGCTCTTCGCTGAAATTACACACGCAAACAAACAAACAAACAAACAGTTCTAAACAAAAGAAATACAATTTAGACGATGAGGGAAATAATGCTGGTTTTGAATATTGATCAGAACTCGTGTGAATTTGGCCAGTAAATGTTTCTTATGGGGTTGTGTGTTACATTACAGAAGGGTCGGAGACAAGATGTACAGGTTAGTGAAGTTTATTGAACAATCCAGAATGTGCATATTCAAGTGCAGGTGAGTGGTGTAGAAGTTCTTGGGAGTTTGGTGATGATATCCTGAATTATATAGTCTTTATATTTGCAGGTGATGATCGTTGGAGACAGGCTTGGAGTAAAGGAGATACTGGAGACACACACACACGATGAGGGAACACGATGGAGACTTGGAGGTAACAAGGAATGAAGGTAAGTATCGTAAGGGAAGTCCTTGAAGTCAGCATAGAGGTAAGTACCTTATACAAACGAGACCGGACAGTGGCCGTGTTGTGTCTGCTTAAAATGTTATGCTGAGTAAATATGCTCTGCCACTAGGGGTCAGTAGGAACCTGAAGTGTTGGGGAGGATAAGACAAGAATGAAGAAGTGATGAAGCGTTAAAACTACTGCACGTGTGTTGCTGCTGTGTTTTCTATTATCACTATTAATGCAAAATACAACATTTGGCGACGAGGATGGCGGCACTTAGTTTACCTATGCCTGCTTTGTTCCTGCCATGCCCGGGTCAGCCCTCGGTACCGATACATTCTTGGCGGAAGATGTTTGAAAACTATCTCGTCGCCATCGTTGCTACAGGAGATCGGTGGCCGGAGGAGAGAAAGCGCGCTGTTCTGTTACAGTGCTTGGGAGCCGAGGGGTTGAACGTTTTCTATACGCTGCCTGATACAGGCCGGACTGTTGCCGATGCTTTTAAAGCTTTAGAAGAACATTTCCAGCCTGCTACGAACGTTGTAGTTGAACGACACAAATTCAGACAACGCGCTCAACGGCCTGACGAAACGATGAAGGATTATGTTGCTGCTTTACGTGAACTCAGTGTACATTATGATTTTGGCGATCGCACGTATGAGATGATAAGGGATCAAATAGTGGAGAAAGCGTCATCTGCACGTATTCGGGAACGTCTCTTACTACAGCCACAGTTAACACTGAAAGACGCGATGCTGTTGGCTGGCCAAACTGAGACCGCCGTCGGGCACGCGCAAATGCTGGATGCGGCGTCGGTACACAAGATTAAATCAGCCCAGCGAGGAGCGCCACATCGAAAATACCAAGGAAAATCTGTGAGTAAAACACGACCACAGTGTACTGCACAGTCCAATCGTGCCTGCTTCCGTTGTCGGTCTAGCTCTCATTTGGCTAATGCTCCAAATTGCCCTGCTGCTAAAATTAAATGTAAGAATTGTGGAAAAGTGGGACATTTTGCACGGGTTTGCCGCTCAGAGAGAAAAGTGCAAGTACTTGATGCACCCGAGATTGAGGTTCCCGAAATTGTACATGTGCTTGAAGTGGAAGGGAAACCAATGTGTGATAAAATAAAATGCTCAGTGAACATTGGAACTGAGGAAGCGAACCCTGTGCCGATTGAGCTCACAGTAGACACGGGTTCTGCTGTTAGCATCCTCCCTCATTACCTTTATAAGCAGCATTTCAGTGCATCTTCCTTACAACCCCCTCGTGTAAAACTGGTGACTTACTCGAAAGCAGCACTGCCCGTACTTGGATGTCTCTCTGCGCATGTATACTGCGGAGATGTGGTGACCAGTACTAGCATCTATGTTGTTGAAAAAGGCACTCCTATACTGGGCATGGATTTAGTGTCTGGCCTAAACATACACATTGCTGGAAACGAAGTGGTCTTATCCTTCTCTCATACCGTCGTGAGTCACGTGACGGCTAGAGCAACAACAGGGGCCATTGGATGCGCTAAAGGCTTTGTACATCGGGTGAAAGTCAGAGAGTCAGTACAGCCTGTACAGCAAAAACTGCGCTGACTTCTCTTATCAGTTAGAAATGCAGTTTCCGAAGAACTTTGCCGTTTACAAACTGAAGGCATCATTGAAAGGGTTGATGGGTGTCCCCTATTGTGGTGACGACAAAGAAAAACGGGGAAATCCGTTTATGTGTGGATTTGCGGGAGCCGAACAAGGCAGTAATCATCGACAGCCACCCACTCCCACACATGGAGGATTTATTCACTGAACTGAAGGGTGCTACAATGTTTTCCAGCATCTACCTAAACAATGCATACCTCCAAGTGATGCTTCACGAGGACAGCCGAGATCTAACGGCTTTTATCACTCATGAAGGGTTGTTTCGCTTTCGCCGGGTACCATACGGCTTGGCCTCGGCGCCAGCAGCTTTTCAAAAAATGATGGTTACAATACTAAAAGGCCTTCATGGGGTTCAGAACTACCTAGATGATGTAATTGTGTATGGACGCACTACAGCTGAACATGATCACAACCTGCAGGCTGTTTTAACAACACTACAGCAAGCGGGTCTCACACTGAATCAAGGAAAATGCAAGTTCAGTTGCAAAAGCCTTCCTTACTTAGGACACACCATTACTGCGCAAGGCCTGCTACCCAATGACTGCAATATTCAGGCTATATTGCAAGCACCAGCTCCCACCGATGCAGCCAAATTACGCTCATTCTTAGGACTGACGTCCTGGTATTCACGCTTTGTGCCAAATTACTCTTCGGAAGTGGAGTCTATGAGAGCATGCTTAAAGAATGGGGGTGTTTTCAGTTGGACTGCGGCCGCACAGAAAAGCTTTGAGAAAGTGAAGGAGCTCATTGTGAATAGCCCCGCATTGGCAATCTTTGATCCAGCACTGCAGACGCTGGTAACCTGTGATGCTTCGGATTATGGAATAGGGGCTGTGTTAACTCAGATTCATGCTGACAGCTCTGAGCGTACCGTCGCCTTTGCCTCTCGCTCACTCTCAGCAGCAGAGCGAAAATATTCGATTGTGGAGAAAGAAGCCCTAGCCTGCGTGTGGGCTGCGGAACGATGGCGAACGTTTTTGTGGGGTCGACGGTTCACGCTTCGGACGGACCATCAGGCGCTAACTACCCTGCTGGCGACTAAAGGTATGGGGCTTGCTGGAATGCGCATTGCAAGATGGTCCGCACGTCTGCTCTGCTTTAACTACGAAGGGTCGTACAAGCCAGGAGCTCAAAACGTCACAGCAGACTGCCTCTCACGCCTACCCTTGCCTGCCTGTGAGGAGGCCGACTCAACCATTGAACCTGACAGGGTGGCATTTCTCTCTGCTGAACCCCAGGCTATTTCATTGGAGGAGTTCTCTAAAGAATGCGCCGCTTGCCCTGAACTGTCTGCATTACGACAGCAACTACTTATAGGGTGGCCTAAAAACAAAAAAAACCTTCCACCTGAGCTGGCATCATACTTTCATGTCAGGGATGAACTCGCAGCACAAGACAGCCTGGTCTTTAGAGGTTCATACCGCTTGGTGGTACCTGTATCTCTGCGCAGGGTCCTAATTAATTTATCTCATCAGGGTCACCAGGGCATCGTCAGGACCAAACAGCGTTTTCGTGACTTGTATTGGTGGCCTGGCATGGACCACTCAGCCCAGTCCACAATTTCTTCGTGCCAGCTTTGCCAAACACACGACAAAAGTGCCAAAACACATACGCCTCCCCTTCAACCCGTACCACTTCCTTCTGAACCATGGGAAAAGGTTGGACTTGACATTGTCGGATAATCCAAGAGTTAGGGGCCTGGGATTGCAGGTATGCACTCACTTTAATTGACTACTACAGTAAGTGGCCAGAAATAGCGTTCACCAGTAATGTCACTACTGATACTGTCACTGATTTTCTGGCCACAACATTCAGCCGGTTTGGCAACCCTGTGGAAATTGTAACTGACAATGGTGTGCAATTGACATCTCTTGCCTTTGCTGAGTTCCTTGCAAGTAGGAACATCAAACATGTTCGTACCTCTCTATACTTTCCGCAAGCTAATGGGGCTGTGGAGCGTATGAACCGTGTCCTGAAGGATTGTGTTCAAACCGCAAGCTTGGAGGGGAAGCCCTGGAAAACTTCGGTGAGGGACTTCTTGCTGCATTACCGTGCAACACCTTATGCCACCACTGGTGTTGCTCCCAGTTAACTCTTGGTTGGACACAAACTGAGAACGACCTTACACATTCTACCCACCCAGCCCTCTGCGTGTACTGATGCCACTGTGCGAGCTCGCGTTCATTCTCGCCAGGCTCTAGTCAAAACCTACACTGACATCAAACGTGCAGCAAAGCCATCTGCTTTACAACCAGGGGACAGAGTGAGGGTGAGGATACCTACTCGTGTTAAAAAGGGCAGGCCGAAATTCAGCTCGCCTCGTACAGTGTTGGGAAAAAGAGGTCAGGACACATACATCCTTGAGGACGGGAAATTGTGGAATGCAATACATTTGTCACCATGTCCGGGTCAAAGTTGCTTAGATAATAAACCTACAGAGGTTCCAAAGCCAGTTGTCACACCGATAGCTCAAAGGCAGTCCAGAATTAGACGCCCGCCAGTCTGGCACAAGGACTTTGTCACATGAACTGTACATACATGCACACTCATCACTAAAGCACATCAATAACATAAAGTTGTTAATATTCAGATGTTATATGTTGTTGTGGAATAGTGTATCTGTACTGTTCTACTGCTTTGGTGATTGGATGTGTTGAGATATGCAGGAGTCCATACGTCTTGTTGGATATGAGGAAATATGTATTTCTTGGGTTCTTGGGTTAGTCCTTAATGTACTGTTCACGTGTTAACTTTGATAAATTAGGTACATCTAAAATAGGTATTCTTTGGTTATGACCTTGTTCTGGATATGATTAGCCATGTTAAATGGAGCTTCCCCTGAGTAGCATTATTTAAAAAAGGGGAAAATGTTGTGTCTGCTTAAAAATGTTATGCTGAGTAAATATGCTCTGCCACTAGGGGTCAGTAGTAACCTGAAGTGTTGGGGAGGATAAGACAAGAATAAAGAAGTGATGGAGCGTTAAAACTACTGCACGTGTGTTACTGCTGTGTTTTCTATTATCACTATTAATGCAAAATACAACAGGCCGTTTCTCAATATGCGTTCTTGTCTGTACTTGTGTTCTCGTGGACTTGTGAAACGTCATCAGTCGCTGCCCAAGTACTGTTCCAATTCAAAGTTCACATCTAGCCATAGACAAGTCCAGTTCAAATCCCCGGATACGTCCTTGATCCGCCCCTTTTAGCGAGGATGCAGCGAGAGGAGACTTCAGACAGACCGGTATCATCCATATTTATCACATCCAGAATACACATAATTTCTGCTTAAAATAAGCCGAAAATGCAAAACAAGACCAATTTAGGATAGTAAGAGTTATTTTTAAGCACAAGCCTAATAAAAGTTTTAATTTTTTTTTATTTATTACTTATATAGTAGTATAAACTTAAAATTTTAATATTTAATACAAATTAAATATTAAATACAATTATAAAATGTTAAATATATTTGTTAAATAGTTTTATTTATCATATTTATGTTTTATTTTTGTAATGTGTTTTTATTAAGTCATGTTAAAATGTTTTTTGGACTGCTTGTTATTTACAATGGCAACTATCAACTGTTTTAATTTTTTTTTTTTTGCGGATGCGTTGAATTGTATTAAATCCACATAAAATTCCTAATAATCAAACTAAATCATAATAATTATTAATGTTAATAATAATATAGAGAGCCCACAACAACAACAACAAACAAACAAACAAACAAACAAAAACTTTAAAAAATATATTGTCCCGTTTTTTAATTAATTAAAAGATAATAACATAATTTTTTGGAATTATTTTGACCACTCAAATAGGAAATGTCCCCAGTTTCCATTTCAGAAATCTGGTCACCTTACCTAACCACATATTAATGTTTAATATAGGCCTATTATTATTATTTTTTTAATCTAAACGAAAAGAAGCAGGGTTGTGTTTTATACTTCGTTTTGTTATAAATATAATCAATGTAGCTGCCTGAACGACATTTGTGTGGCTAATATGTTTAAAAAAAATTTGTAAAAAAAAATGAAAAGAGGCAGTGGTGTTTTATGACATATTTCGTTTTATTGTAGCCTAAAATTTACGTTTCTCTATACCAAGTAGGCCTACGCGAACTTCTGATTTGCGTCTGTGGTATAGTTAATTCAGGCTCGCCAAGTTCAACTCCGGAGAACAAACTCCCGAGGACGATTGTCGGTTCTCTTCTAATGGAACAGCAGTGTTCTTGATAGTGTTATTCAGTGTATATTTGTATATTTTAGGCTACAATAAAACGAAATATATGATAAAACACCACTCTGCCTCTTTTCATTTTCATTAAAAAATGTTAAACATATTATAGCCACACAAATGTAGAGCAGGCAATGTTATTGCGTGTATATTTATAACAAAAAACGAAATATTAAAAACCCTGCCTCTTTTCGTTTACATAAAAAAAAAACATTAATATGTGGTTCAGACAAGTGTGATTTGAATTATGACATAAAACACAACCCAGTCTATTTTTGTTAAATGTCAGTTAATGTGTTTAATAGCCTAAAAATATAAAGTTATGAAACTTCACTTTGCCCTCAGTCAAAACGATTTGCCAGGGAACAAATTATAGATTAATGAGACCAAAGATCGCCCGTTAGATCTACACAAGACGAATTATAGCTCGAGACACCACAGAGACATCAGAGCCAGCGGCAGACGGCAGAAGGACTAGCAGTGTTTAGGCTGCTTTCGGCGGTGAGAGAGAGCGCCGCTGATCGACTGGAGCTCACAACTCCGAAAACGCCAGATCAAATTTTCAAAAAGGCGCTCTCTTTATAAATAAACCACAGATTTGAGCTTTAAACAAATAGATTCTCGCCTCAAAAAGTCTTAAAACTACATTTTGTGAAACATTAACAGTAGTATTTTTAAATTACGAGGGGTTTCTCATCCGCTATTGACGTTTGCTGGTTGGTGCGAGATGCATTCTGGGATACCGGTCTGTCTGAAGTCTACAAGTCTCCTCTCGATGCATCCTCGATAAAAGGGGCGGATCAAGGACACATCCGGGGATTTGAACTGGACTTGGCTAGATGTGAACTTTGAATTGGAACAGTACTTGGGCAGCAACTGATGACGTTCACAATTGACGATTGATGGCGATTCTTCCCGTCCTCTGGAGTTCGTTCTCCCGAGTCGAACTTGCAAGTCTGAACTACCAAGGACGCAAGTCAGAAGTTTGCGTACTTGGTATTGAGAAACGGCCAGTGACTATGTGTGTGTGTGTGAGTGTCTTTTGTACTGTGGGTGATTTCCGTGTTGATGGGATGCAGGTGTGCGTGATTAGTACTCAGGGGAAGGCGTGCGCGGTGATTGTGTGACGTGGGAGCCTGGCGTGTCTGTGACATTACCCCCCCCCCCCCCCCCCCCCCCCCTTCACGGCCAGCTCCTGAGCGGTCGTGGTGGTCGGCCTCTGCCTCTAGGTGTAGGTCTGTTGGGATGAGAGGCATGGAAGGTTTCAAGCAGGTTAGGGTCGAGAATGTCGTTTCTAGGTACTGTTATTCGGTGTACAATCTACCTAGATCCCACACACCTTCTACCTATTTTTAGTTTACAACCTCAGGCTAGGTAAAGCAGGTCGAATCCTTAACTAGATCATAAATATATATTTATACTCACTTTCTAGAAGAACAGACCCCCTCCGTGTCTGGTTCAGTTCAACTCGTTTAGAAAGCAGAGGCGTGGCAAACGGTTTCTTTTATAAATCAATTATAAGTAGATTTATTTTTCTATTAACAAAAAGTCTTACATACAATCAAATAAAAGTTTATAAAAAGAAAAAGTCTTAAGTAACAAAAAGCGGCAGTTCACAGAAGTCACCAGCAGATGTCAGGCTCGGATCATCAAGCAATGGAGAAGCAGCATGTCGTCTCAGCTTCTGAATTCCATACAGAGATCAATACCTTATATATCATTTCATCATCACACCTCTTCATTACATATTCAATTACATAGGCATAGGTCATCCAATCCAGGATTTTGGACCATCGTCAACTCCCCAAATTCCTTCAACATTTTAGTATATAATGCCCAATATTTTCTCCTCCTTCTTCTTTTTGCTTGGATCCTTGACCTCCTTATTCGTCTCGTCTGCAAGCCATCAGCTCGAGGTAAAACTTGCTTCGTTCAATACTTTTCTTCATGCATGCATGCTAATACAAAGTACATTTCATATGTTTGTCTTTTACATGAATAAATGATTTTTCGTACATATGGCTCAGTGTCTTTCTTCATCTTCTTAATAAAACAGATTACCTAAAACATGTCTCAGCGTGTTCATTTCAATTATTCAATAAAACATTTTTACAAAGTATTTGTCTCTGTCTCTTTACTATAAAACCAAATAAAACATTTTTACAAAAGTCTTTGCTTCCGTGTCATTACTATAAAACCAAATAAAACATCTTTACAAAAGTCTTTGCTTCCGTGTCATTACTATAAAACCAAATAAAACATTTCTACAAAACCATGTGTCTGTATTCTTGCTATGAACCAAAGTAAAACATTTTTACAATATCATGTTGTCATGTTTTTCCATGCTTACAAAGTCATTTATGAAAGTTGTATAAGAAAAACCTCCTTCAGGTTTTTCGGCCTTATAAACAGCTTATACATAAAAGCTTGTGAAAATAAAAACTTCTTATAAAAGTTTCTCGGCCACATAAACAACTCTATATTTCACTTTGCTATTCCTATCTTACTTGTGGCTCTTATAAAGTCAGACATAAAGGTTCTCTATAAAACCTCCACTACATTTTCTATAAGACTCTTATAAAGTCAAACATAAAGTTTCTCCATAAAACCTCCACTACCTTTTCTATATCATTTCAACACTATAAAACCATGCATAACATATTTGTGTGGTTAACACCAGCCTCTTTATACTTGGCATTTTTCTTGGTTACATATTGGGAGTAAGGTCTCCTTATATCAGGCCTTATCCCTGGTTGCACATTGGGAATAAAAGAGTCAATTTCATCATTACTCTAACAGTACCCATGAGCGTTCTTTGGGACCGTAGCCTTCCCAGTCCATTAGATATTCGAGAAGATCACCACGGCGCCGGGAGTCCAAGATGTCGTTCACTTGGTATGCGGTGCCGTCTTCCACCATGAGTGTGGGGGGGGGGGGGGGGGGGGGCTTCCTCGGCTACGTCAAACTCTGTGGGAATAGAAACAGAGGGAAAGTTGAATCTCGTAAAGAACAGTGCCCAACGCTGGCTGGGAGGGGGTTGAGTCGCTTGGCATCTCTCAAACACTCTAGGTTTTTGTGGTCTGTAAGTACCAGGAAAGGAAGTTGTGAACCCTCCAACCAATGCCTCCACTCTTCCAGAGCCATCTTGATGGCGAGAAGCTCCCGGTTGCCGATGTCGTAGTTAACCTCTGCCGGGTTGAGTTTGTGGGAGAAGAAGACACATAGGTGGAGTCTACCTGGGGGCCCCTGCTGCTGGGTTAACAAATCCTAGGAATCTCTGGAGTTCTTTTATGGTTGTGGGAGTGGATCAGTTCCTGATGGCTTCCACCTTCCCCTCGTCCATCCGGATGCCACTGCTGTCAATGTTGTATCCAAGGAACTGTGTAACGAGTTGTATTTCAAACTAATTAGTTTGTCACTTTTATGGACTAATTAAGAAATCAGAAGATCAGTGTCCGACTACGGAGGTAGAGGGTAATTGCTGAGGGATGACAGGAGACCACAACTTAAGTATGTCGAATTTTTATAAATCTTTTAACTGCTGGCCTTTTTTAAAGAGTAACACTTTCAATAAAATAAAATAAATAAACAATTCAAAGTAAATTACACCAATACAATGAAAATAATTGAAAGGGGGAAAAAAATTAATCACGGTCAGTTTCACACTAACATACATTTACCATGTAATCCAGTAGACTGACAAAAGTTTGTTCAAGTTCAACAATTTTCAGTCCTTGATTATTGAAAAATTGGTAAAATCACACACGTCGAAGATAGGTTCGATTTCAAATAGTTCAATCACTGATATCAGTTCTTTCTTGAGTTATTTCAAACAGTTCTTAGTCCCGTATGAAAACTCAGTCTCTGTACAGGAATAGTTTTACCTTGACCAAAGGGGAATTTTTTTTTTAATAAAGGTACTCTCATTGGTCCTGTAGGATGATTTTTCTTCTTTCTTTTCCAGTACCCGAATAGGTTGGCTCGCCATCAACGAAAACAAACTCCATTCAAATACCTGACCTGTTTAAAAGGCCAGAAATGCATAATTGCATTTAATAACAATTTAGTATCAGGAGATCACGTGACCCATCGACAGCAATGCCAGCATAGTTTTCGGCTCTGCTCGCATTATCTTATTTTTTCGATAATCCTTGAATATACTTCAAATACTTTGACATCTATCTCATCATGAACCTCTCCCCAAACAAAGAAGCACGGAAAAGGGAAAATGAACAGTCGCCTTTAAAGAAAAAATTCAAGGATTCTGCCATCTCCAAAGAAGAACTCGATGCAGCTATTGCTAATGGCATAAAGCTAGCCCTCCAAGAACAACAACGCGGCATAGATATGGCCGTAACCTCCGCTGTCAGGGAAGCTGTGGACTCCATTCTGGTCCCAGCACTACGTGACTTGCGAACGGAAATCCAAAAGACTAATGAAACTGTGAAGGAGATCAGCAGTGAACTTGAGAAGATAGCCAAATCTACTAAACGGACTCAAGACCGAGTGGATTCTGTTCAAACGGCTGCGCGAGAGGACAGGCGATCGGTTACCGAACTGAAGACACAGCTAGACCAGCTCACTACAAAGCTGACTGACCTGGAGGACAGGGGACGAAGAAATAATGTAAGGCTGGTTGGCTCACCAGAAGCAGTGGAGGGTTCGGATGCAATCGGCTATCTGAAAGTTAATCTTCCCAAGTGGATACCCTCATTGGTGGACCGAGACATTGACATTGAACGGGCACATCGTGTATATGATGGAGGAGAGGCTAAATCCAACAAGCCGCGCACCCTCATCTTCAGATTACTGCGTTGGCAAGACAGAGCGGCTATCCTGAACGGGGCACGTCAAGTTTATCCAGTTAAGTATGCTGCTAATGGAGTGCGCACATCATCCGCTCACCTGCCCACGCCTCTCGCTCATTCCTCGGCGCCAACAGCCGGCACTATCCTGTTCTTCCCCGATTATAGTCCAGCGACAACAGCAAAGAGAAAGAGCTTCAGTTCCACCATGAAGAAGGCCAAGGGCATGGGCCTGGAGCCATTTCTCATTTACCCTGCGCGGATAAAACTGCAGTATAAAGGTGAAAGGAAGATGTTCGACTCCCCCCAGGCCGCCGAAGATTTTATCAACTCTCTTCCGCGGAGGTCCACCTTTACACCTGCACGCCGAGACGGTGGCACTTCTGACGCAACCTCAAACCCGACCGAAGAAAACAACCATGGGGATCCTTCTTACGCCAGCGAAGGCAATTTAGTGGACATGGCAGTATAATCTTAGATAACCTAACAAGTTACGAGGTACGATCTAAATACAAGTATGCTAAATTGGCCTTCATTGCCGAGTTTGAGGGGTGAAAAAGGTATTTAATTTATGTTATGTGTTAAGATTATGTGGGTTGATCTGATCCTGTTGTCATGCATTGGGGTGGTTTGGTCACGTATCCAGCAATGTTTATGTTCTTATAGACCTACGGTTTTTTGCCTGTGCGGTCTGTGGTTGTTTTTGTATATAGTTTTTCCCACTTCCTCCCCTTTACAGACATATTCCTATTCTTTGATAGAACGTCAGTTTTGGAACATCTGTACGTTAATTGGCAGGATGTTTACATGCCTCCGTTAGATTTTATACTAGCATGTTTATATTTTAAGACAGATCTTAGCGGTATATGTCGATACAGTCATTGAATATATTATCACTCAATGTAAATGGCCTAAACTCCGCGATCAAACGCACCCGTGTTCTTGAGTATATATATCGTAAAAAAGTGGACATCGCCCTGATCCAAGAAACACACTTAAAACAGTGCGACGTGGCACGATTTCAAAATGAATATTACAGATTAATTGCATCATCGTGCGCCCTAAATAAGACCAAGGGAGTATGCATTCTTCTTAACCGAAAATTAGCATACAGTGTACATTTAACTGGAAATGATGAGAATAAAAGACTTGCTTTTGCCTGTATTTGTATATTTAATCATAAGTTATCTGTCACATCCATATACTGCCCAAATGAGCCTGACAAAGATTTTTTTTCTTACATTGGAAACACATTGTTAGAACAAAATGACTTTTCTTTAGTGGTTGGAGGTGATTTCAATGCAGTCCTTAATCCGTCTCTTGATAAATCTAATTCAGATGCAATAGGCAACTCTTCATCTACATTATTGAAGTCGCTTCTCAAAGACTTAAACCTTGTAGACATCTGGCGTATACAGAATACTACTGCTAGAGATTACACATTTTTCTCTAACAGGCATAAAACATTTTCCCGGATAGATTATATTTTTCTTAGCCCAACCCTTATTGCAGGAAATACGTCCATTAATATCTTACCAACTCTATTATCGGATCATTCTGCACTTTTATGCAACATCAATTTGCCCAACATTAAAACAAAGGCCCCTAGGTGGCGTTTAAATACATCTTTACTAACTAACTCTGGTTTTCTTAGTTCACTAAAAGTACAACTAAAGGATTTTTTAGATACTAACACAAAGGATTGCTCTAATCCACAAATTTTATGGGAGGCCACAAAGTGTTTTATTCGTGGTTTTTGTATTTCATTTTCCTCAACTTTAGCTAAAAAAAAAGATTTCCAGATCACAAATCTTGAAAACAAAATAGAATCATTAGAGAATCTACAAAAGCATAGCTTTTAAGATGATCAGTCTAAACTGCTGGCCTCTTTAAAAGATGAATACAATACATTGGCCATATCAAAGGCGGAATTTATCTGGCATAGAACCAGACAAAAGTACTATTTTGAAGCAGAGAGGCCTAGTCATCTACTGGCTCTTATGCTTAAGGAATGCGAAACAAAAGCTCACATTTCAGCAATAAATACACCCGAGGGCAAAATTACCACTAATCCTCAGGTCATTAATAATACATTCTTAACATTTTATAAAAATTTATACAAATCAGAAATTTCTGATGATGTTACTACTGGTAAGCATTTTCTTGACAAACTAGACCTTCCTTGCCTCAAACAAACTGACCAAGATGACCTGGAAGCTGCATTGGAGCTGGATGAACTGCATAGAGCTGCAAAATGTCTCAATAAAGGCAAATCACCTGGCTTGGATGGCCTTCCTCCAGAGCTTTATTTAGAACTATGGGACATGGTGGGCACACTCATTCTAGATTCATTTAATTTTGCGATTAATAATGGGACTTTCCATAGAGACCAAAAAACAGCACTCATCACATTACTCTTGAAAAAGGGGAAAGACCCTTTGGAGTGCTCTAGTTTTAGACCAATATCTTTGATTACAAGCGATCTTAAGATATATGCTAAGGTACTCGCTCTACGCTTGGAAAAAGTTATTCAATCTCTAGTCAATGAGGATCAAACAGGATTTATCAAGGGACGTTATGCATTTGATAACATGAGAAGGCTGCTGCATATTATAGAGGTTGCAGAGACACACCCAAATCCTTGTGTCGCATTTTCACTCGATGCAGAGAAAGCTTTCGATAGGATAGAGTGGAAATATATGTGGGCAGTTCTGCAGCGTTTTGGTTTCAGACATAACTTTATAGCAATGATTAAGGCGCTTTACCACTCACCTTTAGCAAGCGTTCTAACAGGAGATATAATCTCCTCTTCTTTTACTCTGCAGCGTGGTACAAGACAGGGGTGTCCTCTCTCGCCACTTTTGTTTTGTCTATCCCTGGAACCTCTAGCACAAGCCATTAGGCAATCTACAGCTTCCTCTATGGAAATTGGTCATTATAATCATATTATATCTCTGTATGCGGATGATATAATTTTGTTTTTAGATAATTTTGACACCTCCATTCACCCAATTATTAAGGAATTTGATCATTTTAGCAGCCTGTCAGGCTACAAAATTAATTGGACGAAATCTGCCCTTATGCCTCTAAATGATGTGCACATAAATGTTCCTATTCCCGTTTATATTCAATCCAAAAGCTCTTTTACATATTTGGGCATTACGATTTATAAAAATATACATAAAATTAATAGAGACAACTTCAACACGATGCTAAGCAAAATAAAATCAGACATTCATAGATGGAGGAATCTAAAAACATCTCTTCAAGGTAGAATTAATTCAGTCAAAATGAACATATTGCCCCGTCTCAACTTCCTCTTCTTTATGCTACCACTCTGCCCCCCTCCAGATTACTTTAAAGATATTCATTCCATGATTTCCATTTTTATTTGGGATGGTAGACGGCCCAGGGTTCGTCTAAATACACTGCAACGACCCAAATTACTTGGTGGACTTGCAGTACCAAACGTTGAGCTTTATTATTGGTCATTTCAGATCAGAGCGCTCAGCACATGGGTGGACCCACAGTCTACCACTGCATGGCGAGTGATTGAATCTGCTAAGATTTTTCCACATAAGCTGCAAGACATACTATTCTCCATTATAGCTAACAAAACAATAAAAAAATTTGGTCCCATCATTGCTAACTCTATTCAAATGTGGAAGAAAGTAGAACGGTGGATAGGCGGTCCACCCAAAGTCTGTCAGAACACACCACTATGGCATAATCCAAAGTTATTATGTGGCAACAAACCATTCAATCAACCATCTTGGTCATCCCTTGGGGTGAACACATTGGGTGATATATATGATACTAAAGGTCTTTGCTCCATTCAAGATTTAAGGACACGCTTTTCCCTTCCTGGGTCCTCTTATTTTGTTTACTTTCAGCTAAGATCAGCTTTAAAAACATATGGAGTTCCATGGAATTCTCCCCTCCCCGCACATCCCATGTTACAATGGATTGCACCTCTACTTGGTAAACCTTCTGTTTCTTTAATATATAGTACACTGATTCGGCATAGCGCTAAGGCTTTACCAATTGAATCCATATGGAATAGGGAGTTGGGGAGTTTAAATATAAACCTAGATTGGGAGAGAATATGGTGCAATTTAAGCATGACTTCTAAGAACCTTGCTCATCAACTAATTCACTTTAAAACCATACACAGAGCCTACATCACACCTTATAAGAGATTCCAGATGAAACTACAACCTACTATCAACTGTCATATATGTAACACTGCTTCTCCTGGAACGTTTTTACACATGTTTTGGGAGTGTCCAGTTATCTCTAAATTTTGGTTGCATGTAAATTCAGTTTTAGCGGATATACTTGACATCTTTTATGTTCCCAATCCTGGATTCTGTCTCCTTAATGATAGTTCGGGTATAAATCTAAAGCAAATTCAGCTCAGAATGGTATTTTCCGGGTTTACTTCTGCTAAGAAAACAATTTTGAAAAACTGGTTCTTTCCGGATATGTGTATGGAATCATTCTGGATCCATAGTCTTGTCAACATTGTCAACCTTGAGCATACAACTGCGCGACTCAATAAGGCGCGACCAAAGACTGTACAAGCTTGGAACTCTTTTTCATCTAAGATAATCTTTTGGACCAGGGTCAACGGCTAGGCAAACATTGTTATGAAACATCTGCTAACATGTTTCTGTGATTCTATGTACTGTCTTGTGATTTTGGATATGTCTGTAACCCCCCCCCCCTCTCCTCCCACTTTATTTGAAAACAATAAAAATGTTGATCACAAAAAAACAATTTAGTATCAACATCACATTAGGTAAGTATATCCACATACCAGTAAATGAACATACATAGTAATTATTTCAATGTTTAACAATATTACATTGCTAATATATATATACACATCTCTTTTCAGGCACGTGTACATCACAGCGACATCCACGTGAAGCAAAACGACACCACATGAGAACAACTGAACTCAACGCTATGAAGTTGTACAATAACATTCAAAAATACAACATAAATAACACATATGACCATAACAAACTAAATAAACTTCTGCTTTTCTTACAAAATAAGTGTTGGTTTCTCATTTATACATTAAACTCAACATAAATACATAAATTAACTCACCACATCCAGATATTCACTGTCCAGCAATACAGGATGTAATAAACGCAATCAATCAAACGTCACAGAAGTAAAATGACAAAAAATCCACTCAATATCTTCATCTTCCAACGGATATGAAGAGTTTTATCCTCTAGGAGTCTGAGCTGTTTAGAAGTTTAGGCCCTTTAGAAGTTTTGACATGCTCTGACATTTGTGTTTTTTTCAGTTGCTTATAAACACATTAATGGCAAAAGTGCAATTACACTGTATTCAGCACAAACTGGGCTACCATAATATGTGAGCAACATGTATGTACATGCTTGTATTTTTGAGAGAAAAATGTTTATGCATGGTTTTTGAGAAAACAAAAAAATTGCTTTAAAATGAAGGCCTCAAAACACACAATAGATATGTGTCCACAAGACGTTTGACTAATGGGTGTTGTTGCCTAGAGTTGTTGCTTCAAACTGATGTGAGAATCACTGACATAAATGACTCATTCACATAAAACAATACACTGATTGAAAAGTTGTAAGACAGTTTTTCTTCACAAAGCCCGTATGCGAGGAGGCGTGATAGCTAATGAATAATGATGGGTATCACCTGAGAGGACAAAAGAACACAATAGCCCCGCACAATGACCTGCATAATGTCTGTGTGAAAGAGATCAACAGGACAAAGGACATATATTATATATTGTACTTATATAGTGAATGCATCTTGATATAAGAATGTTTAAATATTTAGACTAGAAACAAGACAAAAATGACTAAGAAGAGAATTTTTGCTAAAAAATGAACTAATAAATAATTACAATTAAGATACAATTTATACAAAACGAAATGCACTGTAAAGAAAGCAATTTACTTTCTACAAAACAAAAAAATGCACTTTCTACAAAACAAAACTTGACATTAACTCGATAAAACTTTGATATTAAAATTTTAAAATAACATTAGGCTATAATATTTAAACATCAATATGAATAAAAATACGTTTCACTGGTACTATATTTATAGCATCTGAGCAGACATTTGCGAATACAAGCTTTATTGATTTGACACTAGGCTCTTTTACAATGAACACGTTATAATCTGTCCAAAACAGGCCAAATAAATCTTGTCTAAACGGTCTTGCATGTATGACATTTTATGCTGCAGCAGGATTCATATTTAAACGGTCCTTTTGTGTTTAATGTTCACAGATATTAACAGAATAAAGCCTACCTTACAATCAGCCCTGAATCCGTTGCTTTAAGAAATGAACAGCTTTTTATGAGGTTTATTATTCCAGGATTATTGCTCAACGCGTCTCAAAACGATGAAGCTGAAGAAACGTTATAGCGCTTCACTAGATGTGTATATGAGTTGACGTGTGGGCGTCGACTCTGGCTTGTCAGTATTTGAATCTCAATTGAACGCGCGCTCTGTGGGCGTGGCCGCATTAGCGGATAATGAAGTGGCTCACGTGGCTCACGGGTGACTGACATCACTCTCTTTTCAAACAGATTACATAAACACAGCCTATTTGTTTTCAATTTGGTTTACATTGTTTATAACCTGACATTTCAACATTTCTTTAGACATATGTCTCATGTTTGTGAGACAAGTATTCATTAAGCTAGAGGTCCTTTTCTGAAGACTATCTGAATGAACGTCTTTGACAGAGAGGCTGCAGATCGCCTATCATGTTTGTTTTCTTTATTTTGCAAAAATCAAAAAAAAAATTGTATTGTGACTATACACAAAAAATAGAAACTTAACACATTATAATGATGTATAACACTTAAATGTCAGAGTTATTTGAGTCTCTTGGGCACTGATAAGAAAAAAAGTGAGTCGATCACGCCGGTGTGACGGCCGACTCCGAATTTTCAATACGGACCTGTGGAGGAACTCCCGGATCACCTCATGGATGAAGTCCTGGAATACGGAGGGGGCGTTGGCCAGTCCATAAGGCATGACGAGATATTCGTAGACTCCAGTAGGGGTCACTGTCTTCCACTCGTCCCCCTCACGTATCCAGATGAGGTTGTACGCACTGCGGAGGTCCAACTTGGTGAAGACAGTGGCAACACGGAGATGTTCCAGCGCTGTTGGGACTAGAGGAAGGGGATATCGGAATTTAACGGTGATCTTGTTGAGGGAATAGTGATCAATACAGGGCCGCAAGCCTCCGTCCTTCTTAGCCACAAAAAAGAAGCTGGAGGTAGCAGAGGAAGTAGATGGCCAAATGTTTCCTTGGTCAAGCGCCTCCTGAATGTATTCCTCCATGGCCTTCTCCTCCGATTGTGACAGAAAGTCCACGGGGCACTGACTCACCCAGAAGCAGATCAATGGCACAGTCCCATGGCCTATGGGGAGGCAGCTTGGAGGCTCGGGTGCAGAGGACGTCGCTGAAGGGGGTGTAGCATGGTGGAATCTCCCACCAAGCGTTGTTCCACAGGGCTCTCAATGGAGGTTGCACATACTGACATCTTCGTGGAACATGGAGTGGAAGGAACCGGGAGAGCAGAGAAACAGTTCGGGAAGCAGCTATCATCCCACTTCCATGAGATGACTGGGTTATGCTGCTCTAACCATGGGTGCCCTAAGATCACGTCAGCGGTGGACTCTTCCAGAACCTGTAAATGTTGTTGTTCCGTGTGCAGGATTCCTACTTGGAGCTGGATGGGACTGGCAACGGAACTAACTTGTCTTCGGCTGCGGGTTTCCCCGTTACAGAGTGGATCTGGTAGGTAGACGGCGTAGCAGTGGTCTTGAGCCTGAGCTGACGGCAGAGGGCGCCAGAGATGAAGTTGCCGGCTGACCCAGAGTCAAGGAGGGCGCAAACTGGAAGGGTAACACCGGCAGCAGTAAGGTTCACAATAGTGGTGAGTGGCTGCATTTTATGAGTAGACGGATAAATGGCTCTCACCATGAGACAAGGAGGACGAATGGGGCACTTGGATATGTAGTGCTCCGAGGAACCACAATAGATGCCGAGACTCTGGGTCAGCCGCCTCTGCCATTCAACTTGGGTGAGGCGCGCATGCTCCAGCTTCAGTACTTTGCCATTCAGTTGAGACAGAAAAAAGGCTACCTTGGAGTGATTGTCGGGGTACATGTGCGGTTGAATCTCCAGGACCAGCGAACACTGAAGAATGAATCTGTTGCAATCCTACGCCGAACCAGAGAAGGGCACCGGTTTGGCCATGGGACTGGCATAGACGGTTGGCGAAGGAGAAGTGACGGTGTTGACGGAAGTGAACACTGGTGGAGGTGCTGGTGGGTTGGATGGTAGTGCTTGACGGACAGCGTCCACAAGTTCTTGAAAGGGATCCGGGGTGCTCATTCTGGTGTTCAGCGGTTTAGGTCCGGTCTTCTGTTACAGTACAGAAGGGTCGGAGACAAGATGTAGAGGTTAGTGGTTTATTGAACAATCCAAAATGTGCATATTCAAGTGCAGGTGAGTGGTGTAGAAGTTCTTGGGAGTTTGGTGATGTTATCCTGAATGACACAATCTTTATACTTGCAGGTGATGATCATTGGAGACAGGCTTGGAGTAAAGTAGACACTGGAGACACACACACACGACGAGGGAACACGATGGAGACTTGGAGGTAACAAGGAATGAAGGTAAGTATCGTAAGGGAAGTCCTTGAAGTCAGCATAGAGGTAAGTACCTTATACAAACGAGACCGGACAGTGACTATGTGTGTGTGAGTGTCTTTTGTACTGTGGGTGATTGCTGTGTTACATTTACATTTACATTTAGTCATTTAGCAGACGCTTTTATCCAAAGCGACTTACAAATGGGGGCAATTGAAGCAGCTAGAGCAGTCGAAGGGCAACAATACAGTATCAGCAATATGCAAGTGCTGTAACAAGTCTCAGTTAGTCTAGCACAGAAATATATAAATGTTTTTTTTTTTTTTTTTTTTTTTTTAATAAATTAGACAGACAGACAATGAATAGAATGATAAGTGCTATTCTCGATCGGTCAGGTGTTGCTGGAAAAGATGTGTCTTTAGACGTTTTTTGAAAATGGCTACAGACTCGGCCGCACGAATTGAGATAGGCAGGTCATTCCACCAGGTGGGAACGGTCCAGGAAAAGGTCCGTGACAGCGATTTCATGCCTCTCTGGTATGGCACCACAAGGCGTCGTTCACTGGCAGAACGCAAGTTCCTGGAGGGTGTGTAAGTCTGAACGAGCGAGTTTAGGTATATTGGTGCAGAGCCAGTGGATGTTTTGAAGGCGAGCACCAGTGCCTTGAATTTAATGCGAGCGGCTATTGATAGCCAGTGCAGACTGATGAGGAGAGGCGTGACGTGTGCTCTCTTCGGCTCACCAAAGACCAACCTCGCCGCTGCATTCTGGATCAGTTGCAAGGGTTTGGTAGTGCATGCCGGAAGGCCCGCAAGAAGAGCATTACAGTAGTCCAGTCTGGAGAGAACGAGAGCTTGGACCAGTAGTTGTGTGGCATGATCTGATAGGAAGGGTCTAACCTTCCTAATGTTGAATAGTGCAAATCTGCAGGACCGGGTTGTTGCAGTGATGTGGTCAGTGAATTTTAGCTGATCATCAATCACAACTCCAAGGTTCCTGGCTGTCCTGGACGGAGTTATGGTTGATGAACCTAGCTGAATGGAGAGATTGGGGTGAAGTGCTGGGTTGGCTGAGACCACAAGCAGTTCTGTCTTTGCAAGGTTGAGTTGCAGGTGATGTTCCTTCATCCAGGCTGAAATGTCTGTTAGGCAGGCAGCGATACGAACACCAACCGATGGATCATCAGGTTGAAATGAGAAGTAGAGTTGAGTGTCGTCGGCATAGCAGTGATAGGAAAAGCCATGTTTCTGAATGACCGATCCCAATGATGACATGTAGATGGAGAAGAGAAGTGGTCCAAGCACTGAGCCCTGGGGAACTCCAGTAGCTAGATGATGTGACTTAGACACTTCACCTCTCCATGACACCCTGAAGGACCTACCTGAGAGGTAAGACTTGAACCACTGGAGAGCGGTTCCTGAGATGCCCATCTTCATGAGAGTTGCCAGGAGGATCTGGTGATTAACTGTGTCAAAAGCAGCAGACAAATCCAGTAAGATAAGTACTGTGGATTTGGAGGCTGCTCTTGCCCGTCTCAGTGCTTCCGTAACTGAGAGCAGGGCAGTTTCAGTTGAGTGGCCGCTTTTGAAACCGGATTGGTTGATGTCCAGGAGATTGTTCTGTTCAAGAAACGTAGAGAGCTGATTAAACACAGCCCGCTCAAGTGTCTTTGCAATGAAAGGTAGAAGGGATACCGGTCTGTAGTTTTCTAAAAGTGCTGGGTTTAGAGAGGGTTTTTTAAGCAGTGGGGTTACCCGAGCCAGCTTAAATGCTGTGGGGAAAGTCCCGGTGTGAAGAGAGGTGTTGACAATGTGAGTGAGTGCAGGAGTAACAGAAGAAGAAATGGCCTGAAGGAGGTGAGTGGGGATAGGATCAAGCGGACATGTAGTGGGATGATTGGAAAGGATGAGTTTGGAGACATCTGCTTCAGAGAGCAGAGAGAAGGAGGGAAGCGTGGGTGTGATGGTCGTTGAGATGTGTGTGTCGGTTTGTGGTGTAGAGAACTGGCTGCTGATGGAAGAGGTTTTGTTTGTAAAGAATGATGCAAAGTCATCAGCTGTAAGGTTTGACGAAGGAGGGGGGGGGGGAGGACAAAGGAGCGAGGAGAATGTTTTGAAAAGTGCACGAGAGTTGGAGCAGTTGTTGATTTTGTTGTGGTAGTATGTAGTTTTAGCAGTGGAGACATTAGTAGAGAAAGAAGCGAGAAGAGACTGATACAGGGTTAGGTCAGTAGCGTTTTTAGTTTTGCGTTTAGTAGCGTGTGTAGATCAGGTCCAGATGGTTACCTGATTTGTGAGTAGCTGTAGTAGATACTCGCTTAAGGTCAAATGACGTCAAAAGAGTGGTGAAGTCAGCAGCCTGGGGTTTATCAAGGTGGATGTTGAAGTCACCAAGCAGTACCAGAGGAGTGCCATCCTCAGGGAAGTGAGAGAGTAAAATATCCAACTCCTCCAAGAAGTTCCCCAGTTGACCTGGAGGGCGATAAATAACTACAACATGGATTTTAGCCGGGTGAGTGATAGTGATTGAGTGTGATTCAAATGAGCAGTTGCCAGATAGAGAAGGAATGGGCTCAAATTTCCAATCATTTGAGATGAGCAAACCAGTACCTCCACCACTCCCAATCGGGCGTGGGGTGTGTGAAAAAGTGAAATTATTTGAGAGAGCTGCAGGAGTGGCAGTGTCTTCGGGTTTGATCCAGGTTTCAGTTAGAGCCATGAGACTGAGACATGAATGAGCGGAAATAGATGGAATAAAGTCTGCTTTGTTTACAGCAGACTGGCAATTCCACTGACCAATTGGAATGGACATTAATGTAGCAGAGGAAATAGGTACACTTTGCAGATTATTCGGATTGCGTCGCCTAGAATGTAACGAGCGTGACTTACGGGTGTATGTGATAATGGTAGCAATTTGGAAGCACATAGTGAATAGGGGTTAGAGAAATAAACAGATGAAAACACAAAGTGGACAAAGTAGAAGGAAAGCTATAGTCAAGTGCCTTGTCGTGTCCTTGCTCGAGTGGAGTCGCGCAGAGTAGAGTCGATGGTCTTTACACTCTTCGGTCTTCACACGAGGAGGCTGAACGCTCCCGCTGACGCTTCCGCACCAGCGTTAACGAGCGTATGAAATAGACGCTAATCACTACACTCAGAACAGGTGAGGACACTTTACTAATTCGCTCAGACAATCAAGGTAACAGCCTGTCAATGGCTCAGCTCCAAAACGAAACTATCACTTACTCGTGCGAATATCCAGAGATAATATTTGAGTGCCGACGGCTAAAACAGCACTGGTTTTAATTCAAATACAATTATCTTAGCCAGTAAAATTAAAAATCCACAAATAACTACAGAATCCAAATGTATCCACTTGATAGAGTGTAATACGCTGAGCAAATCCAGCAAACTGAGTAATTTGAAAAAACACTTACACACGGCTTCAATGCGTTCCTTCAGTCTCTGCGCGCTTCGCGCTGTGTTGATGGAATGCAGGTATGCGTTATTAGTACTCAGGGGAAGGCGTGCGCTGTGATTGTGTGACGTGGGAGCCTGGCGTGTCTGTGACATTGTGAGCAATGTTCCCTCTAATTTCTTTTCTCGCTGAGCAAAACTTTTCTCTATTGGGCGGACATTTTGTTCACCTGAGCAAAAATATTCTTTATACCAGACCTGTACAGCATACGCAAACACACACAAAAAGTGGTTTCATCATGCAGTTATACATTTTAACTTTAAGCTGCAGTTCATAACTTTTTGCGCTCTAGCAGTTAATAAACAGAACTGCATGCGTCTTGCAAAAGAACACTGCAGCCGGAGCTACTTCTCTCGGTTTATATCTATGGCGAGTCACGCAGGGACTGTGCTCCTCCGCAGCGGTTCATTCCTGACCGGTTTGAAATTGTCCCAATATAAACACTTATTATAAGTGTACCATAATGATTCACAATGATGATATATTAAATCATTTCTTTTACAGCAGTTAATTCAGAAGTCACCAAATTAAGCACATTTTAATTTGACAGATTTTTACAATGCTGTATTCTTTGACATACTTACTTAGACATACTTACTTAAAAATCTCCACCAAAACAGTTAAATTCTTTATAATATAATATGAAAAAAATTAAGCGACAGGCAGTATTAAACCATCAAACTTATGTTTGTTTATTGCTTATGAATTTCCAAGATTTTCTATATCAGATTTTTTTTTTTACCTTTTAATGGCAAGGATCCCTAAACAATCCCCTTTTGAGATCAATTCTTTATTAGGCTTACAATCAAATATAATTATAACAGCTTATAATATAATATACAAACAAATATAAGTATTTAAACTGATATATTATACATATAAAGCCCTAAATGGTTTAGCTCCAGTGTATTTAACGGATCTTTTATCGCCCTACAATCCATCGCGCTCTTTAAGATCACTAAACTCGAGGCTTCTGGTCATTCCTAGGATATCTGAGTCCACAAAAGGAGGGAGGGCATTTTCACATTTAGCTCCTAAACTCTGGAATAGTCTTCCTGATATTTTTCGAGGTTCAGACTCGCTGTCCCAGTTTAAAACTAGATTAAAGACGCATCTCTTTAGCCAAGCATTCACATTATAAATACGTTTTATACTACAGTTAAATCGCACCAACAGCATTAATATTCTGAACAGCAGCTATGCTAATTATTTCCCATCTGCTTTTCTGTTGTTATCTCGGGACACTAGTCCCGAGGTAACTAGTTCGTCAGCTCCAGTTTGTATCCAGCCTCTCATGAAGACTTCAGATGCCCCAACACCTGTGATGAGACGACTCGACGCCTGTGAAGAGACGACTCAACGCCAGCGTAGTTATGGCCTAAAATAATACATGATTGATTAACTTATCCTAACATTTTTCTTTAACATTCTCTTTCTAACATTTTTCAATGTACATTTATGAAATGCACTTTCTGTGAAGCTGCTTTGAAACAATGTGTATTGTGAAAAGCGCTATACAAATAAATTTGAATTGAATTGAATATATAAAAAAAACTATAAAGTAATTAAACAGATCTAATAGCTAAATATGTTCAAGGGGACTCTTATCTGAACATCCCTGAAACCCAAACCACACACACATCTATTTAAACTGACGTGTGTTACTGAGGTGTTTTGAGTTTGCACGCTACACTTGTGGTGGGTAAATGTGACTGTAAATGTGTGTTTTGTTACCGTGCTGTGTCCATCATCTGTTATTTCCACCACTTAATCAAGCCACTCTTCTTTAAAACATGATGACATCATGTCTTTGCGTTTCTCGTTGCCTCTCATACTGAGAATTGGACCGCAAGCACGACTCACTGCTGCTCACACGCGACATAATTCTCTCAATGAAACCTGTAAACCACATTCACCTGTTCTAACACTATAGCGATACTAACTCTATAGCGTTTGAACAGAGCACTGCAATTATTTCTCATTTAAACTGCGATCAAATGGATTTCTTCCCTCACTTCGCGTCTGCGCTGCGTGCATTCTTTCTGCGCGGTCGCGGCACACGCGCAGCTTAGAGGGAACATTGATTGTGAGGTATTTTCACCATTTACAGGGGCTATTGCTGAATCCAGAACGTCAGTATTTTTCTCCCATCACCCGCGTAACAATAAAATTACCTAGTTTTTTTTTTTTTTGGTCAAAAACCAAGGTCGTGTGGTAATTGCAATCTGAATCCACATCTCCGAGTTTACAAGAAGAGATCAATTCAAAATGCACTGTCAAAAATCATTTTTTACCACTGTCGAGCACTGTAGTGTAAATGTGCTTTCCTGTAGCTCAAACAATAGAGCATGGCACTAGCAACGCCAAGGTCATGGGTTTGATTCCCAAGGAAAGCAAGAACTGACAAAATTTTGAATGTAAGACAAGTAGGAAGCTGAGTCCCAGATACATCGGTCCCTTCACCATCATCCGTGAGGTCAACCCGGTCACCTACAAACTTAAGTTACCATCAAACTACAGGATTCACCCCACATTTCATGTGTCACTATTAAAACCACATTACTCACCTGTATCTCCTGGTTCCTTGGAGACCCCCCCCCCCCCCCTTCGAATGATCATCGAGAATGGCCCTATCTACGCTGTGCGAGAGATACTGGACTCTCCTGACGTTGTGGCGGTCAATTGGAGTACTTAGTTGATTGGGAAAACTATGGACCAGAGGAACGTTCCTGAATACGGCTCCTGGCTCTTTCCCTCTGGCTCTCAGCGAAGCGGTCGCATTCTCTCCTCTCTCCTCTCGTCTCCTTACTCCCTCCTCTCCTGCTTGCTTCTCTCGTCTCGTCTAGTCTACTGTCTTAAACTTGGGAGACTCTCCACGCACTGCTCTCGAACTAAAAATTATGGATTTGATCAACTGGTCTCTCAACGCAATTGACACCATCTTCTCGACGAGAAGCTTGGGTTCGGGGGAACCTAACTGCCCTGCCGGAACGTTTGCTGCTGGCTACACGATGGACGCGTGGGAGAGGTGGCATGTTGTGTGTCTAGCGGCACTTTCCGTAGAGGACATTGAAGACATCTACCTATTCGGATTTATGGTAACAGGGTTTCTGCTGATTGGATCAGGCATTGCCCTGGGATATCGAAAAATTCAGAAAGCGGTGACAGCTGTTCAAAGCTCCACAGGGCTGCCCGTCATGATTGAAGCAGTGGGCAGAGCGGTCATCTCCCAAACTGGGACTACTAACCGCAACATGGATAACATCATGGAGTTGCAACGCAAGATGGATGTCATCACGGAAAAGCTCACTGCTTTGCAAAATGCTTTGCAAAATGGTTTCAGAGACCAGAACGAACTAAGAGAGTAGCCATAAATTGTGGCTGCTCGCTCCCAGACCAAACAAATTCCAATCTTATTTGCTTTCGGCTCCCTCAACCAGCACGGTCTTGGCCAAGGCCGCTGCTGAGACAACAACTCCTCCAGAAGAGCACTGCAGGGAGACGCTCTTGCATTCATCCCCCAACCACCTGCTGACTCGGACTGGGATCTGATCAAGGTTGTCTCCATAACAACGGGAGCACCGAGATTAGGGTGCCAGGCGTGACTCTCCAGGCCTACACAAACATGCACATGAACTTTACAGGCACACACACACTTATGCACACACCCATCTCTCACCTTCGCCGCTTTGTACCCCCAGTCTGACAAGCGGGTCCGTGACCAGCGCCTGAGATGGCTGCAGGACCGGGACGCCTGGCTGTGCTGGGACACCTCAACCCCCCACTCCTCTCCCCTGTTGCAAGTCGTGTTTCATGTTGTATTGTGTGCTCGTGTTGCTGAGATGTTTTTTTACTGGTCTCAAACTGTGCTCCCGTAGGAGCATAGTCTGGGGGTTGTTTTTTTTTTCATCTCCTCACCCCTCCCTACCTATCCTCATGTTATGCTGTATTTTCTGTCCAACTCAAGTAGGCGCCGCATTGAATGGCGACTCGGTGTGACTCGCATAACACCAAATACATTTCACTGCCAGTTGTATATTGCATATAATTGTGTATGTGACAAATAAAATCTCTTGAATCTTGAACATAGAGAAGACTGTTAATATTTTCTTATTTCTTGGGCTTCACTTTCTAACTTTCCTTGTTCAACACTCACTTTTCTGCCATGGTACGTGTGCACAATCAGACAATACATTCAGTAGTCCTTGGACACATTCGCACACACCCAGACATCCCAGACAAAACATTAAGATACACATACACACATTTTGCACACATACATGTTTCACTTACACCTTTATATATGACCTTTCTTCCTTAATAAAATTGAGAATGTTATAGTACTGCACTGTGTCTGTGGTTTTTTGAGCATTCTCCCAAGATCTTGCGCTGCTGCTGCTGCTGCCACACATCACAGGGGTGGACATCGACTGATGATTGAGAATATTGATATATTGATAGTCTACCTAAAAGTTAGATTCTAACAGCTGGGGGCTCGTCCGGGATATTCCCAAGAAACACGGGAATGAGAAGTCATCCTCCATCACAGGTAAGTTATCTTTGTATGATTTCCTGTGGTGGTAGGATTGATTGATTGATCCCATAGAAGGTAGAGATAGCCCTGGTGTTCCTGTCCAGGAAGATTTGTCTGTAAGGGTAATGTTTAAATGCACAGTTACCTGACAAATATTTTTTGAGTACTCCCTCCAGTGCGAGGAAGACCCGTTTAGGTCTGCTCTGACGGGTAAAACATTCTGAGATAGCCCTCCAGTAGGAGGAAGGACCGTGTAGATCCGCTCTGACGGTCAAACAAGTGTTGATGGTAATTTTCCGTTTAGACAATTAATAAAAGTACTAAATATTTGACAAATTGATAAAGAGACCCCTGTGATGTGGTGTGGTAAACTGACAAAATAATCAAATCACAATTGATTAAGTGAAGGATGGGTCAAAAAATATCAAGACCAGAACAAGGGGAAGCACCCCGAGACTGGATGTTTAGAAATAGTTGCGGATACTGGACCGAACTGTACTTATCAAATTTGAAAGGGTGGACTCAGGGAAAAATACAATTGGATAATTTCCCTGAAGATGGTTCTTTTAAGCCAGGGGATATGGATAGTGCAGATTCGATGATTAATGGGGGATGGGGAAATCCAGAATGGAATTATAAGTACATGAAAGAGGCATACAATAAATGGAAAGAAATGACAAAATACTGGGATAAGGGTCCAGAGAGGCTGAACTCAAAAAAGAAAAACCAGTCACCCCCATACCAGCCAGCAGTAATACCCCATGTCACACCGGTAGAATACAAGTCAGCTGAGGTGACACATGTCCCGGCGGTAGAATTCAAATCGAGCACTTACCAACATAATGTTCCTAACCATAATGTTAAATTAGAAGAATTGAAACAATCCATCCCTGAAACAAAACTATACCCGACCCTGACAGAGAGTGGAGACGGAGTAGAGAGTGAGACTGAACTGTGTGTAGCAGGGGGGGGCACAGCTGATGAACAGAAAACAGAGCCTGCATTTATGTTTGTGAGAAGGGGAAATCAAATTTCCATACGCCCTGCTAAGGCGAGTGATATTGAAAGTATATGTAACAATCTGCCTTCTCCCTCTCATCCGGTGAAATATGTCTAGATCCTAAAAAGTCATACACGATATAAACAATTGACAGGTCCAGATTTTAAAGTAATATTACTCAGAACTCTGGGGAAGGACGTGACAGAAACAGATATAATTGACGGGTGTCCTTCTCTGAGAACAGAAAACGATAAAATGACTGGTAAAGGTACCGCGGATAATCCTAATAAGCTGCTTTGGGAAGAGGAAGAGCATTTAGAGACTTTTTATGAGGAGCTGCAAAAATGTTAGAAAGAAAGGTGATTTCTAAAAGAGACATTTCATATGCCGCGAACACTAAACAGGAGCCAAAAGAATCAGCCGCAGCTTTCGTAAATAGATTCAGGACGACTCTAAACTGCCAACCACACAAGATCATATCATACTGTTTATTGACACATGTTTGAACAACATGAATCAGAAACCCTCAATCTTCTGATTGGGGAAGAGAATTGGGGAAGAGTAACCACCTCAAGAATTACTGAGTTGTCTGTGGAAGAATTTTGTGCACGAGTGAGGGAATTAGATGCTGCTGGAGGATTTTCAGATAGCAGCAGGGTGACAGTTAAAACTGAACCTGCATTCATGCAGACAACGGCAGGACAGAGAGAAGGGGGTGGGCGCAGGCCAGGGAAGTGTCATTATTGTGGAAAAATGGGCCACTGGTTAAGAGATTGTAGAAAACGGAGATATGATGAGGAGAGAAAGAGAAGGGGAGGGGCAGAAAAAAAGGAGAAGTCGACTGACAACCAATACCAAACAGAATGGACTCCCCAATAGGGAGGCCTACGGAGTGATAAAACCCCAAGTACATCTATGTGTCACATGTCTGTCCTGTCTTGTGGAGCACTTGGTGTTTTGTTGTTTTGGGCTATGTGCTCGTGTCTCTGTCTGATCCCTCCCCCTTGTTATCTGATTAGTGTTTAATTTCTCCCACCTGTTCCCTCCTGATTTCTTCCCCTTTATATAGCTCCCTTGTGTTCACTGTCTTTGTCGGTACGTTGTTTAACGTCTCCCTTCCCCGTGTTCCGCTCCCTCTCCTTGACCTGTTTTGGTATGTTGTTTGTTTTGATATGTTATTTTCGTGTTTGATTATGTTTCTTCCCCTTGTGGGTTTTTGTTTTTGATTATGTTTATTTTGTAAATAAATCATCCCTTCCTGCATTTGAGTCTTCACCCTAGTTTGTTTTAGTGTAAACGTAACATAACGTACCGACCATGTTGAAGACTCAGCGGAGGAGGGTTTCAGCCCATCTACATGCCCCCAATACGAGCGTATCTTGAGGTTTCAGACTTTAGCATCCCTCCGCCAACAAGGGACCGATCTGAGGGAGTTTGCGGTCGAGTTCCTTACAGCGGCGGAGGGATTGAAGCTAAATGAAGCTCGTGTGCAGGAGCGCGTGGCCAAGGCGTCGATGACATCTCCGGTGGTCCCAGTTCCGGCGGTCCTGAGTTTGGGGGGTTTGAAACGGAGGAAGAGGAGAAGGACTCCGTCCGCGCCTGTTCCGGTGGACCCTGTTCCAGCGGACGCTGTTCCGGCGGTCCCTGTTCCGGTGGACCCTGTTCCGGCGGACGCTGTTCCGACGGTCCCTGTTCCGTTGGACTCTGTTCCGGCAGACGCAGTTCCGGTGGTCGCTGTTCCGGTGGTCGCTGTTCGGTGGACTCTGTTCCGGCGGTCGCTGTTCCGGTGGTCGCTGTTCCGGTGGTCGCTGTTCCGGTGGTCGCTGTTCCGGTGGACTCTGTTCCGGTGGACTCTGTTCCGGCGGTCGCTGTTCCGGTGGTCGCTGTTCCGGTGGTCGCTGTTCCGGTGGTCGCTGTTCCGGTGGACCCTGTTCCGGTGGACCCTGTTCCAGCGGACGCTGTTCCGGCGGTCCCTGTTCCGGCGGTCCCTGTTCCGGCGGACGCTGTTCCGACGGTCCCTGTTCCGACGGTCCCTGTTCCGGCAGACGCTGTTCCGGCAGACGCTGTCCCGGTGGACCATGTTCCGGTGGTCTCTGTTCGGTGGACTCTGTTACGGCGGTCGCTGTTCCGGTGGTCGCTGTTCCGGTGGACTCTGTTCCGGCGGTCGCTGTTCCGGTGGTCACTGTTCCGGTGGACCCTGTTCCGGTGGTCGCTGTTCCGGTGGACCCTGTTCCGGTGGACCCTGTTCCAGTGGACCCTGTTCCAGTGGACCCTGTTCCGGTGGTCCGTGTTCCGGTGGACCCTGTTCCAGTGGACCCTGTTCCAGTGGTCCGTGTTACGGTGGTCCGTGTTCCGGTGGACCCTGTTCCGGTGGACCCTGTTCCGGTGGACCCTGTTCCGGTGGACCCTGTTCTGGTGGTCCTTGTTCCGGTGGACCCTGTTCCAGTGGACCCTGTTCCAGTGGTCCGTGTTCCAGTGGTCCGTGTTACGGTGGTCCGTGTTCCAGTGGACCCTGTTCCGGTGGACCCTGTTCCGGTGGACCCTGTTCCGGTGGACCCTGTTCCGGTGGACCCTGTTCCGGTGGTCCGTGTTCCAGTGGTCCGTGTTCCGGTGGTCCGTGTTCCGGTGGTCCGTGTTCCGGTGGTCCGTGTTCCGGTGGTCCGTGTTCCGATGGACGCTGTTCCGACGGTCCCTGTTCCGGCGGACTCTGTTCCGGCAGACGCTGTTCCGACGGTCCCTGTTCCGACGGTCCCTGTTCCGACGGTCCCTGTTCCGACGGTCCCTGTTCCGGTGGACCCTGTTCCGGTGGTCCGTGTTCCGGTGGTCCGTGTTCCGGTGGTCCGTGCTCTGCCCACGGCGACCCGGCGCCCTGCTCTGACTGCGCCACCCAGACGCCCTGCTCTGACTGCGCCGCCCAGACGGCCTGCTCTGACTGCGCCACCCAGACGCCCTGCTCTGACTGCGCCGCCCAGACGGCCTGCTCTGACTGCGCCGCCCAGACGGCCTGCTCTGACTGCGCCGCCCAGACGGCCTGCTTTGACTGCGCCGCCCAGACGGCCTGCTTGGACTGCGCCGCCCAGACGGCCTGCTTTGACTGCGCCGCCCAGACGGCCTGCTCTGACTGCGCCGCCCAGACGCCCTGCTCTGACTGCGCCGCCCAGACGCCCTGCTCTGACTGCGCCGCCCAGACGCCCTGCTCTGACTGCGCCGCCCAGACGGCCTGCTCTGACTGCGCCGCCCTGGCAACCTGCTCTTCCCGCGCCGCCCTGGCATCCTGCTCTTCCCGCACCGAACTGGCATACTGCGCCGCCCTGGCCGCCTGAACTCTGCGTGCCGCCCTGGCCGCCTGAACTCTGCGCGCCGCCCTGGCCGCCTGAACTCTGCGTGCCGCCCTGGCCGCATGAACTCTGCGCGCCGCCCTGGCCGCCTAAACTTTTTGTTTCCCCCATTCCTTCCTTGTCTGTTTTCCCCGTTCCTCCGTGGTTTGTCCCTCCCGTCTCGCCCTGGTCAGTACCTCCCGTCCCGCCCTGGTCTGTTTCGCCCTGGTCTGTCCCTCCCGCCCCGCCCTGGTCAGTCCCTCCCGTCCCGCCCCGCCCTGTTTCGCCCTGGTCTGTCCCTCCCGCCCCGCCCTGTTTCGCCCTGGTCTGTCCCTCCCGCCCCGCCCTGTTTCGCCCTGGTCTGTCCCTCCCGCCCTGCCCTGGTCCGCCCCGCCCTGGTCTGTTTCGCCCTGGTCTGTCCCTCCCGCCCCGCCCTGGTCTGTTTCGCCCTGGTTTGTCCCTCCCGCCCCGCCCTGGTCCGCCCCGCCCTGGTCTGTCCTTCCGGTCCCGCCCTGCCTTTGTGGAGCGTCTGGTAGCCGCTCCTTAAAGAGGGGGTAATGTCACATGTCTGTCCTGTCTTGTGGAGCACTTGGTGTTTTGTTGTTTTGGGCTATGTGCTCGTGTCTCTGTCTGATCCCTCCCCCTTGTTATCTGATTAGTGTTTAATTTCTCCCACCTGTTCCCTCCTGATTTCTTCCCCTTTATATAGCTCCCTTGTGTTCACTGTCTTTGTCGGTACGTTGTTTAACGTCTCCCTTCCCCGTGTTCCGCTCCCTCTCCTTGACCTGTTTTGGTATGTTGTTTGTTTTGATATGTTATTTTCGTGTTTGATTATGTTTCTCCCCCTTGTGGGTTTTTGTTTTTGATTATGTTTATTTTGTAAATAAATCATCCCTTCCTGCATTTGAGTCTTCACCCTAGTTTGTTTTTAGTGTAAACGTAACACTATGCTCACTGTAAAATATGATAACAACAAAATTGATTTGCCAAATTTGGAATTGAATGTAGATGAATGTTAAAACAACATTTGCTCCTCCATTCCTGACACTTTGGACCCTCTTCAGTTTGCCTATCGTCCCAATAGATCGACTGAAGATGCCATTTCTCACGTCCTTCACTCCTGCCTCACTCACATCGACAGCAAAAGTGGGAACTATGTCAGGCTGCTATTTATTGACTATAGCTCAGCCTTTAACACCATAGTTCCCATTAAGCTAACACACAAACTCCTGGATCTAGGCCTGAATTCTTCTCTCTGCCTCTGGATTGAAGATTTCCTCACTGGCAGACCCCAGGCGGTGAGAGTAGGCCAGTTCACCTCCACCTCCATCACCCTGAGTGTTGGAGCTCCACAGGGCTGTGTGCTGAGTCCCCTGCTCTACTCTCTCTACACCCATGACTGTTTGTCCACACACAGCTCCACCTCGATCATCAAGTTTGCTGATGATACTGTTGTCCTGGGTCTCATCTCCAACAACAATGAGACGGCATACTTGGACGAAGTGGAGCAACTGACATCATGGTGCCAGGACAACTGTCTCTCTCTGAATGTTAACAAGACCAAAGAACTGATTGTGGACTTCAGGAAGAGACAGCATCGGTCATACTCCCCTCTCATGATCAGCGGGACACCGGTAGAGAGAGTGAGCAGCTTCAAATACCTGGGTGTGAACATCTCCGAGGATCTGACCTGGACTACACACATCCAGACACAGGTGAAAAAAGCCAGGCAAAGACTGTACCACCTGCGCCAGCTGAGGAAATTCAGGGTTTCACCAGCCATCCTGAAAACTTTCTATCGAGGGGCGATAGAAAGTGTCCTGACTCAGTGCATCACAGCGTGGTACGGGAACAGCACCAGTCACGACTGCAAAGCCCTGCAAAGAGTGGTGCGCTTATCCGAGCGCATCTCAGGCTCAGCTCTCCCGTCTCTGCAGGACATCTACACCAAACGCTGCAGAGGTAGAGCTACTAAAATCATCAGAGACATTAATCACCCTGCAAACTCTCACTTCACCCTGCTGCCATCTGGTAAGCGCTTCCGTAGCCTGATGGCAAAGACTGAAAGACTCAGGAGGAGTTTCTTCCCCCAGGCCATCAGACTCCTGAACTCAGTCACGTGACTCACTTCACCCCCGCACACACATAAACATACAGTCTTTTAACATTAACATCCACATACTGCAATTGCACTGCACTTTACGTCCCTATTGTTACTGCGTAACAACCTGTAATAAACCTTGCACATTATACTTCTTTATATATACATATTATATATTTTATGTTAACCACTTATTTTTAAGTCTACAGTTTATCTCACTTATCATATCCACATATTTTTTATATTTTTATTTTTATCTTATTTCCTATTTTTATCTTTTACTTGATTTATTTATAATTCTACTTATGTTAATACTTTTTATTCTAATTTTATTCTATTTCTATTTAATTTCTTGTAACTGTTATTTGCACTGTCCATGGAGCGGACCTGTTTACATTTCACTGCCAGTTGTATATTGTGTATATAACTGTGTATGTGACAAATAAAACTCTTGAATCTTGAATCTTGAATCTTGAGATGGGAAGAAATATTGTTTTCTTATTGATACTGGTGCTAGTTGTTCCTCTATTTCTGGTTTAATATACGAGGGCCCAGTTTCAGCAAGAATTACACGCTCCGTGGGTATAGATGGGGTTCCGATCTCCTGCCCAGTGACACATCCTTTGCCTGTGGTCACAAGTGATGGTCAACATTTAATGCACAATTTTACTATTATTCCAGAGTCACCTCTGAACTTGCTCGGAAGGGATATAATGCACAAATTGGGGATGGAAATTGGGTTTACTGAAACTAACGTGTCTCTTTTCTTCCCTTCTGTGCTGATGGTGTCCACTGAGCCTCACCCTCTTCATGTTGATTACATGGCGAGTGAAGTGGAGGGGGAGGGAGAGGAGATAGCGCCACTAAGACGGGTGAATCCAAAACTATGGGCTAAGCACAAGGACGAAGCAGGTTTTATCAATGTTAAACCGTACACTGCGGTGCTAAAAACAAAAACACCAGTCTATGTAAAACAATACCCTCTCTCTCCAGAGAAAGAGAAGGGCATTGAACCTGTAATAGATAATCTATTGAAACAAGGCATTATCATAGATATACATTCGCCATATAACACACATATTAATCCTGTCCTAAAAGCAGATGGTCAAAGCTGGCGACTGACACAAGTCAGTCTGATCAAGGCACAACTGATCATACCACTTTCTCCAGTGGTACCAGACGTGGTAACTATAATAAACTCAATACCACCTACACACAAGTTCTATAGCGTAATTGATTTATGTTCTGCATTTTTCAGCATACCGCTATCCAGAGAGGTGCAGCCACTGTTTTCGTTTACATACAAACAAAAACAACTAACATGGACACGTCTTCCTCAGGGCTACGTTGACTCGCCCGCAGTGTTCTCTGCGATCGTGCACAAAACCCTCAGCACCATTAATCTCCCACCACTGACTACGTGCTTACTACAGTACGCTGACGACCTTCTCATCTCTGCCATGACGGCAGAGGCCTGTGAGCAGGCCTCCATTATTGTCTGCAATGTGTTGGCAGAGGCGGGGTTTAAAGTCTCGAGAAAGAAACTACAATGGGTGAAACCACAAGTCTCCTATCTGGGACACGTTGTGAAGTTTTAGTAACTAATTTCGGGAGGAGCACGTCCAGATAATTAAACCTATCTAAACAATGGAGCACGCCAGATAATGTAACCTAATCAAACCCAAGTGGAGCACCCTCAGATAATTAAACCTAATTAAACACATGTGGAGCATATCAAGCCAATCGATTTAATCAACGATAAGAGGTGTGTGTATATATACAGCATATTTACCTTCTTTCGTTGACCGTTTTTATTTTTAGCATCCCTCCACCACCCCATCTCCTCACTTTGATTTAATAAACTCATTAGACGTCAACACAATCCATAATAAAATACAGTCTAGTTCTAGACTATCTTCATCATGGGGGGGATACTCTGGGTTCGGGCCAAATTCCGAGCCCGGAGCCCTCCCCCGGACAGCACGCCAAATACGCATAATCTTTACTCTATTTAATTTGATGTACGTGTGAACTCGTGAAATCTCTGAAGGACAAAAGAGAATCTCTCCAGACAGAGTGGAGCTGGTAAAGAGATTTACTAAACCAGACACAATCAAACAAATGCAGAGCTTTCTGGGACTGATAAATTATTGCAGGGCTTGGATACCAGACTGTTCTTTGTATGACAAGACTCTGAGACAAGCAATTGACAGCAAAGCTTCAACAAAACAAACAATCAAGTGGACTGATGACATGGAAGTGACCTTTAAGGTATTAAAACGAGCTATCATGTCAGCACTGGCTTTGGGCCTTCTGAACTACAAAAATAATTTTCATCTGTATGTGCATGAGAGCGGGGGCATTGCGGCGGGGATACTGGCCCAGGAACATGGTACAAGTTATCGTCCAGTTTCTTATTTATCCAAAACTTTAGACAATGTTGCACAAGGTCTGCCTACATGCCTCCGAGCAGTGGCTGCTGCTGCGTTGCTGGTATGGGGTGCTGAAAAAACAGTTCTGTCATATCCATTGACATTGCACACCTCACACCAGGTAAACGCAATTTTACACAATCTTAATACACAACACATGACAGCACAACGTCGTTCAGGTTACGAAGCCACTCTGTTAATGACAACAAATTTAACCATTAAGCCATCATCTGATCCAAACATTGCTGTCATTGCTTTGAGAGAATTGCTGGATGCAGCAGACCAAAACTCTGACAGCGCTGATGAGGTGCATGATTGTCTGAAAACAATTGAAGCTGAAACTGCTTGTAGGCCCGATCTGTTAGATATGGCCCTAGAAGAGGGGGATAAACTATATGTTGACGGTTCATGCTCTAAACCATAAGATTGTGTATGTTTATGTGGTTATGCAGTCGTTAGACTCTCTGATGAAGTGGTGGAAGCAGAGCCATTGCCGTACACATCAGCACAGGTAGCGGAACTAGTGGCACTGACGAGAGCTTGTGAACTTTCAAAAGGTAAAATTGTCACAATTTATACTGATTCTAAATATGCACATGGTGCTGTACATGATTTTGCAAAAACATGGGAACAAAGACATTTTAGGACAGCGGATGGAAAACCAATAGCACATTCTGATTTGATAGGAGATTTAATCAATGCGGTGCAGTTGCCGAGCAGAGTGGCCATAGTCAAGGTGAGGGGGCATGCAGCAGGAGATTCAGAGGAAGTAAGAGGTAACCAGTTGGCTGATGCAGCTGCAAAGGAGGCTTCTAAAAAAACATGCAAAAAGGTAATAAAATTGGGGGAAGTTGCTATGATGGCACATGTAACTAATTTACCTGATATTGATATCAAAATACTGCAGAGTCAGCCAACTGAGGCTGACTTAAAATACTGGGCCTCAAAAGGCTGTAAGCCAGACGAACAGGGAATTATCAGAGACTCTGAGGGGAAAGTGGCCTTGCCAAAATTAACACTTGTGTTGCTCATACGTCATTATCATGGTCTCTCACACACCAGTTCTGCAAAAACGGCACAAGCAATCAATGCTTTGTATTGTATAGCAGATGTACACAAGACAACTAAATTACTCTTAGACTCATCTCTAATTTGTGCAAAAACTAATATTCATCGACCTGTAAGTCATTCAGCCTTACCATTTCCAGAGGCTCCATTTCAACATTTGCAAATAGATTTTCCGCATTTGCCACCTGTTCAGAATTTAAAATATTTGTTAGTGATTGTTGACAGATTCACAAAGTGGCCAGAAGCTTTCCCATGTGCGAGGGAGAATGCAAAAACAGTGGTCAAGATTTTGTCCAAAGAAATCATACCCAGATTTGGGATACCGGCTGTAATCGAAAGCGACAATGGAACACCTTTTGCATCAAAGGTAACACAATTATTGGCTAAAACATTGGCTATTGATTGGAATTTCAATATCCCGTACCATCCACAATCATCGGGCGTGGTCGAAAGATCCCACAGAACGATCAAAGACAGATTAACAAAAGCGTGTTTAGACAGGGGAAGAAATTGGATGACTGTACTACCAGCTGTTTTAGCTGAAATACGAATGACACCATCCTCCACTACTAAAATGTCTCCTTTTGAAATCCTAATGGGTAGGCCTTTCCCGACGCCATGGGTCAAAGGCCGCGCTGGCGTTTCTTCCTTAGGTGAGATGGAGGTGATCATGGAGGACTATGTCACGGCGCTGGTTGAGAAATTGAATTCTATTAATGGTGATGTCTCACTAACATTTCCTCTCCCCTCAGAAAAACCAACACATCAGTTTGTGCCCAACCAACAGGTGCCGATAAGGAGCCTGAAGCCAGTCAAGGTCGGAGAGCCAAAATACCTTGGGCTGGCTACAGTGATTGCAGTGACGAGGACAGGAGTGCTGACTGACCTGCAGCCACAGTGGATACATGCAAGTAGACCGAAGGCTGCCCCGTGCCAAGGGGGACGTCCAGATTAACTAGGAGAGTAAACATATGGGCGGAAAGGAGCTGACGAACGCAGCGTTACGTCCATATGCGATCTGATTAGTTAATCTGTACCAACAACAACACATCAACGAGGAGGCTAAGAATGATTTAACCAAACCCCTTTTAAACAAATAGTGACTGAACCAAGTGCATCAGAATGAGACTTGGAATAATACCTTGGACTTTGACTATTTTGACTATGATTCTGTTCCTTATCAGAGGAGGCTGGACAGGATACTACATCACGCATTTAATTAAATGTTCCGGCAACACTGCCTGCGCTCTGTCTGCTGCTATGGCAGAGAACGCAGACACTAAAGAAGTGCTGTAATTCAGAACAGACTGACTTTAGACCTTCTAACAGCCAAAGCAGGGGGAGTATGTAAAATGATGAATCTATCATGCTGCTTCTCAATTCCAGATCACTACAACAATGTTCACGTTTTGGTAAAGCACATGAAAACCATAATTGTTGATCCGCCCGTTGCATACGACTGGGGTAAAGAGATGAGAAACTGGTTCTCTAGTTGGGCGACGTATTTGAATATGTTGTTTCCTGCTATACTGATTATTTTACTGATGATATGTCTGGGGCCATGTATTTTGAAAATTTTGCAAGGGATGATTAAGACAAGTATTGGAATGGTCTATAGATCGCAATATTAGACTGAAAATAATCATATTAATAATCATATTCTTTTGTATTTGGTATCTGGAGAGTGACTGAGGGTCCGATACTTAGTGTCGGGAGTGCAATAACAGTGATTATTCATTCAGCCCGGCTCCCAGATAACCAATATGCATTTGCTTGCTCTTATTTGAAAGGTACTATTCCTTAAAAAAACAGCCTTAGCTATTTTCCTAAAAGTGAAGCACTAAATCATAAATGATTTAAAGTGGCCATTGTTAATATTTTCTTATTTCTTGGGCTTCACTTTCTAACTTTCCTTGTAGAACACTGACTTTTCTGCCATGGTACATGTGCACAATCAGACAATACATTCAGTAGTCCTTGGACACATTCGCACACACCCAGACATCCCAGACAAAACATTAAGATACACATACACACATTTTGCGCACATACATGTTTCACTTACACCTTTATATATGACCTTTCTTCCTTAAAGAGCACCTATCATGGCATTTAAAATGTTCCAAATATTGTTTTAGAAGTCCCCAACAACAGTTTTGCACGCATGCAATGACAAAAAAGACTTTAGTTTTCTTATAATATGCATTTATTTTTACCTGTTTTGACAGCGATTCTCAAATGATTCCTTTAGTGATTCACTTTTCAAAACCCCGCCTTTACTTGACGCTAATCTGTAGTGATTGGTCCGATGACCCAGTCAGTTGTGATTGGTATAGTCTGTGCAGATATTTTCGGAAATGGAACGCCCATCAAAGTCTTATAGTGACAGTAATTTGTTAATATGTGTCAGGAGTTATGAATATGAAAACCGCGTTGGTACTGTTTGATTGTAATATGAGCCTCAGCTGATCTCATTCATAAAAAAACTCCTCTATTCTCGTCACGAAGACTCGTGACAAATCAACATCCCTCAGGGCTTTTAGTTCAAAAGTGTGCAGATGAGGAGACATATTGATAGATTCTCATATGTCCGTGTCAAATTTCTAAACAGAGGAGTATTTTTTATTCAATACTTCCTCAAAATGCGCAGATATAGCCTAATCATGAGCGATTGAGTCTCTTATGTGTTGTTTTCAATTCATACTGGCAGCCGGAGGGCGCTCTGTGCACATGTAGTCCATATGGTACAGACAGACGAAGAAGATATCATGTGCCATAATAAAAGTCCATAATTAAAGCTTCCTGAGATCGCGAAACATACATTTGAAGGCTAATAAACACTCAATCGCGACGATGTATGGTTTGTCTTCAAGCCACTTAGTCTTCAAATGCTCATCCTTGGGCAGATGAAAAAAGCACTTCAGAACACAGCGTCTCGTCTCCATGATGTTTTCTAGTTTTCACTGGCGTCTCGTGGCCATGATGTTTTCTAGTTTTCACTGGCGTCTTGGAGCGCAATAAGTGGGCGTATCGTATTCAAATAACTTGACAAGTTGACGTCATCTAGTCAGAGAAAAAGCTTCGGTCTTCTAACGATTCTTAAAAATTACTCAGAGTCGACTCTTACTTTTGAAAGAAAATAACTATATATACGGTGCACTGTCATATTTCAAGCTATGCAGGATGTTTTTGTTCACTTAGATCTATGTTACCCACTACATGAAAGGTAAATTTCAAAATTCCATGATAGGTGCTCTTTAATAAAATTGAGAATGTTATAGTACTGCACTGTGTCTGTGGTTTTTTGAGCATTCTCCCAAGATCTTGCGCTGCTGCTGCTGCCACACATCACAGGAGTGGACATCGACTGATGATTGAGAATAATGATATATTGATAGTCTACCTAAAAGTTAGATTCTACGCTGTGCGAGAGATACTGGACTCTCCCGATGTTGTGGCGGTCAATTGGAGTACTTAGTTGATTGGGAAAACTATGGACCAGAGGAACGTTCCTGAATACATAGAGAAGACATTCTTATTCATCCCAATATTGGATGATCTGTAATTTTCTCCTACTAAATTCAGATAAGACTGAGGTATTACTTATTGGACCAAAAACTGGTACACAGAATCTCTTAGATTATAACTTGCATTTAGAAGGATGCACTGTTACTTCATCTGCTACAGTAAAAGACCTGGGTGTTATATTAGACAGCAACTTGTCTTTTGAAATTCTTTTTTCAAATACTACTGAAAGGTGGATTCTGAAATTCAATTCAATTAAATTCAAATTTATTTGTATAGCGCTTTTCACAATACACATTGTTTCAAAGCAGCTTTACAGAAAGTGCATTTCATAAATGTACATTGAAAAATGTTAGAAAGAGAATGTTAAAGAAAAATGTTAGAAAAAGTTAATCAATCATGTATTAATTTAGGCAATCACAACGCTGGCGTTGAGTCGTCTCTTCACAGGCGTCGAGTCGTCTCATGTCGGGGCATCTGGGCCCGTATTCATAAAGATTCTAAGAGTCCTCTCAGAAAACTCCTAATTTAGCTTAAAAACTTTTACGTAGGAGTCTTAGCTTAAGAGCTATTCGGGACTGATCTGAGAGCAACTCTGAGCAAGGAAAATACAAAAACGTTTATCTTAATGAAGAGGCGGGGCTGACCCCGTTGCTACGTATGACAAAGTCTTTTGAAGACTGTGATTTGTTGGTTGTCCAAAAAGGAGCGCTTTTAAGTATAGGGTCTATTCTAAGCCTTCACTTTGAAATTACAAGCGCAAATTGTCCTATTTTACCGTTCTCTCTTACTCACACACACACACACACATATATATATATATATGTATGTATGTATACTGTAGATCTGAAAATTCAGCTTTTGTCCCCGTTATGATTGAATCACAGGACCGGAATACCAGTTGCCTTGTCAAAAACTCTTTATTGTCATATGTTTCGAGACACAGGAGAGAAACGTGTTGTTATCGTGCCAGCTGTATGTTTCTCTGAGGTTGTACATTAACAGTGAGCATTATATACCACTGACCACAGGATTTGCAATTCCTTACAAGGTAAAGAAACATGTTGGTCTATTTAAAATAGAATGTATACTTCATGCTTACATCAGCTGATAATATAAGCTACTGTTACATCATCGGAAACAGGTGCTACATATACAGTGAGGTCCTTCATACAGTCCATGATAGAACATGTACACACATTCTTGTATGACCAAAATATCTCCCTGTCTCCTTCTCCATGCCATATGACAGTAATATGTCATGCAAACTTCAGCTCATGCAGTATATATAACTTTCTCATGCACTTAAACTTCACAAATACATATAGATTTAATTATACATATAAATAATATTAAAATAACACATTTCTGATCTACAGCTCCCTCCATTGGAACTACCGGCCGTCAGTTCCACACCATCATCGCCACCTAATGGAGTGATAGTAAGGAGAGAAAAGCAAACCAAGAAACAAAAGACATACGAAAGACAGAAAAGTAGAAACATGAGGAATCGGGAATAGAACAAAACAAAACAAAATGAAATAAAATGAAATGACCCCAACCCATGATATGTTCCCTCATACTATGTGTGTAACTTACGTCTATGTGTACGTATTTAAAATGTACCCCATACATCTAAGAAAGGAAACATTAATGAGTCTTCGCCAGTACCTGAACTTTTCAGTAAATATACCTGAATTCCTTCAGTTCCTGGTTCAAAATAACAAACTAAAACATGGATCAGGAGGAATTGGACACAACTTCCCTCCATATATCATATTCTCACTTATTCCATCATGTAATATACACCACTGTGCTTCTGACACCTGCCATGCACCTGTGGCTTGATCTAAAGGAACTACCTCCCAAACTGCAGATCCATTAAGGGATAGACTAAACATTGTAGAACACGAGCAAATTACCCACTCATGTTCTTCGACACAACAGTCTGTGGTAGAAATCATCGGTGTTTCCCCTTCAGCCCAATATCCATTTCTCCCTAATCTAATTACTGAATTTCCTTGTCTAATACCCATTGATTGGAATTGCCTAACTGTCATTATATTGCGCTGTCCATACTGAGGCCATACCATAATCAAAGGTAATGTTCCAGAACCTGACAAAGATTTTTCATCTATTGCGATTTTGACTAATAGAATATGTTTAGCAGAAGTCAAATTAAGTTGATTACCAAAAACCACTAACAAGGATTCAGCTATTCGTTCAGGAACTTGACCCATCCGAATAACTTGAACATCCTCCACCAATTGATCCTTTAAGTTTTGAGCTAAAAATAAACATGCCGCACGGTGTGTCTCAAAATTAGATGATTTTACTAATGCGTCTGCCAATTCCTTCGCAGCATTATTAAGATGTTGACCCGCTGCTATAATATGTATAGAACCTTGAAGAGCCTCAGTAAGTCCCTTCCCGGTCATTTTCCCTACCCACTGAGTGTATTCACTTAATTGACTCATTTGAGCAGTATTACTAATTGAATTGACAGAACCAAATACCCCCGCTATATCTCCCCATATACTTCGAGGTTTACGACTTCGACTACTCAGGGGATCTTTAGAGGTATAATATTTTACTTCCTTTTCCAACCAACTCCTTATTTGTGTGAAATTTCCACAATAGGACTGATCAAAAACAGTAAGCAGAGACATCAAGTTATAATTGATACGTTGTCGCACCATGTGGGCTTCGTTTATCAAGGTTTTGGTTTCTTTTGCTAACAAAATACCATGAGCTGGCGCAATAGTTGTAGTCGGGCATGTTTTAGCTTTGTTTGTCTTTTCGGCAGAAAGATAGAAACACCGTCCAATTTCCCCAGTTTCTAGTTCAGTTTCACAATATTCATTTTCATCTTCTGAATGCCATACTCTTACATAATTTCCCTTGAATCTTGTCGTTCTTGAGGCAGTATCCCTTAGGAATCCCTCACATGGCAACACTATAGGATAAATACACCCTAGGGTCAATGAATCCCATATTGTAAGCATGTGAGTACGATTCAAAATAAGGTTAATTTCCACATTAGTAGAAGTTATGAGGTCCAATCCCACAATCTCGCATTGTTCTCTTGAACAAATTTCTCGTCTTTGACCACTACTAGAATATCCCCCATCTTTAACTGGCCAGATTACTCTGCTTTTGTAACATTCATGGTGATAGTTACATCCACCATAGATGCCTTCTCGATATTTAGCCAGGTCTTTGTCATTACTTGGCACCCAATCCCATAATCCCCATTTGGAAATAAAGGGTAGAGTAAAATGTTGACCAGATTTCAGAGTTGCATTCCGAGTGATTCCTTGAACTCGAGGAGTCCATAAAGATTCGCTTCCTTGGTAAATACCAAATAAAATTAAAACCAAGCATACCGTCGTCGTTGTGTATCGAGAATAACTTGCAACCATCTCTAATCAATGTCAATGGAATTGATTCCTGAAATGGAAGCAGAGAAGTCATTAACACCACTCCTTGTTACCCAGTCTTTAAAAGTAACTGATAAACATTGCTCATTTTCAGGCCATAAGCTATCGCTATCATTTTGTTCATTCACTAAACAAGGTTTAACTTGTGACCAATGATACCATCTTTCTGTCCCTACACCCTTCCCTTTAAGGCAAACACTCGTATCTGTAGTTAAGATTATTTCATATGGTCCTTCCCATCTAGCCTCTAAACCTTTCCTAGCAATTCGTTTGACCATAACAAAACTGCCTAACTCGGGAATGTGTGGAATATCAGTAGTGGTGTGTTTTTCATCCCACTGCTGCTGAGCTTCTCGCACTCTCTGGTTGTTTCCTTTGGTAGCTTTGTCCAGCATAGTGAGATAACGTTTTAACTTTTCTTGGAACAGAGTGGAATCTCCTCCTGTTCCCGCAGGGGGCGGAGCATCAGGAGGTAGAACCATTGCTCTTCCAGTCATCAGTTCAAAAGGGGTTAGTCCTGTTACTCTGTTTGGAGTTGCTCTTAAGTTCCATAGAATAGCAGGCAATAACTTGTGCCAACCTTGGCCAGTCTGCAGAATAGCCTTGGTAAGTGCCGTTTTTAACGAGCGGTTCATGCGTTCTACGAAACCCGAACTTTCTGGCCTGTAGGGGATATGGAACTTCTGTTTGATCCCAATCAGTTTCATTGCTTCCTTCATCAATTTTCCAGTGAAGTGAGTTCCATTGTCAGAATCAATTTCATATGGATGTCACGGTTTCAGGGTGTGTCATCGGCCTTCCTGTTGTCTGTGTTTGTCCTGTCAATTTCGGCAGCTCGTGGCCAGGGCAATCAGCGCTGAGATTCAGCGCGGGTGTGTCCTGATCACGAGCTGTTTCCCCTCACCTGTCGCTTATTCCCTTCCTCCCTTATATTCCCAGCTGTGCCATTCCCTGGTTGTCAGTAGATTAGTGTTATTGTCCTGTACGGTGGTATCTGTGTCTCGTGTCTTACCTGTTTCCCGCTGTTGTGCTCAGGACGCCTAGACGAGGAGATTTTCTGCGTCCCGTTTGGGCTGGCACCGGGGGTGTTTTCCACAGCCTGTGTCCGCAGTTCGCTGTACGGACGGCTCTGGAATCTGTTCTACAGTTTATTTTGTTACGTGTGTATCCCTGCACACGTCGGATGTTTATTTGACTTTTTGTTTGGACTAATAAACTGTTATACGCATCCTCTGCGTTTGTGTCCTCCCTTCACGTCGTGACAGAATCTACTGACCATCATGGACGCAGCAGAGGAAGTCGACGTTCTCAATGTCCTTAGGCAGCAAGGCGCACTGCTGGGTCGACAACAGGAGGAGGTTGCTGCCTCTCGTCAGGCTTTTACGGAACTGTCGCTTCAGCTAACTCAACTGACGGAGCGGCTTGATCAGGCTCAGTTCATTCCAGCCGCAGCCCCTGTGTTAGAGCTTCCAGCTGAACCCGAGGCAGTTGTATCCCGTCGAGCCGAACCTCGCCTGAATCCACCTGCTCCATACTCCGGTGAGCCCAACTCATGCGGCTCCTTTTTGTCTCAATGTTCTTTGACTTTTTCTCTCCAGCCCTCCTTTTTTCCCACGGAACAAGCTAAAGTGGCATTCACCATCACGCTGCTGATCGAACGGGCGAGAGAGTGGGGAACGGCCATGTGGGACAATGAACATGCATGTTGCAGCTCGTTTCAGGAGTTTTCTAAGGAGCTCCGCAAGGTGTTCGATCGCTCCGCGCTTGGGACGGAGGCGGCACGGGCTTTATCATTGCTGCAACAGGAGGGTCGATCCGTTTCTGACTACTCCATTGAGTTCCGCACTCTCGCCGCGTCATGCGGATGGAATGCCAAAGCACAGTGGGATCATTTTCTTCACGGGCTGGCGGATTACATCAAGGACGAGATCTATTCTCTCGAACTGCCGCCCAATCTCGACGGATTGATCGACCTCACCATTCGGGTTGACAACCGGATAGCTCTCCGTTCCCGGCATCGGAGGGGCGTGGCTTCTCGTAGACTGTGTTTATCTGGTGGAGACTGGAGAGAGGGTGATGAAGGAAGGCTGTCATCAAAGGCTTTGAGTATACTACAGAAATGAATAAAACATACATTTAAATCTTAAGTTGTATTTTATTTTAATTTCAAACAGAGTTATTTCAGAACTTTTCTGATTCTTGATGTCTGTGCATTTACTGCAGAGCTCCTGTGGTTGAGCCTTGCTCAAGGAAACCTTCTGCTTATCAGTTCAGAGCTTTAGCCCACTACACCACAAAAGTCATAAAGCTACAATACAAATAGCATGTAATTGTAAAAATATTAAATCAAATATGGCAAGAAATGGGATGCTGACAACATGAATTGTAAAACGTTTTAAGTAGTCATGCTGATGGAGAGCAGGCACACAGATGTTTGGAGCAGACATCAGCAGTCAGAGATTGTCCCGCACATGTTCTCCACTCTTGCTTCAGGGTTGTGGGGTTCAGAAGGGACAGGAGGGACAGGAGGGACATGATGGAGGGACATGATGGACGGCTAGGACAGGCAAAGGTGTTCACGGTGGTCAACTGCTTCATCAAGCTGTGTTGAGACGGCAGCAGATGTGGGGCTCACCGTCTGTAAATGTGTGATGGTTTGTTAGAACAATACGTTTGAATAAAGCTTTGTTTCATGGTGACTTATTCATTTGTGATGTTTACTTTTATTCATTCTTTTACTCATTAATTCACGTTTCCTATTGTTGTCAGTAAATAAAATATTTTATTAACTCATGCATTTATTCATTGCTTGAATGAAAATTGGTATTCACATCGGCTGCATTTGTCTAGTGTGTATTCATGCATCGCTATGTCATATGACAACAAGTTGCATTTTTCTTGTTTTACTAAAACCATATAATTTTCAGTAGAAAAAAAAAGTAATATAATTAAGTTTTGGTCAGCATTGTTATTATTATTATTGTAAGTGTTTTAATAGGCTAGCAATGCAATTCATACTGGGGTAATCTTAATTTTGAATAGTGATAACTTACATTTTAAGAGTATAAAATCAACAGTTTTCTCCAAAAGTGAGATCTTCGAGCAGCTGAAAGACGTCTCTGTGCAGACTCTGAGGGAAACCGCACAGGTCGGGCTGTGGAGTTACTGATGCTTTGAGCTGTTACTGCACCTGTCACTCATAGGCCTATCTTTTATTTTATAATTACATGGTTGTATCTTTAACAAACCTAATAATAAAACAAATATCATGGGTTTGCATACATTATATACAAAGAAAAAACAATAACAAGGTTATCTTTGCATAATTCATCATAATGCAATTAAATTTTATTTCATAAGCTTGAGGGATGAAACAGGAGTTACATTTAAAAAGAAAAAGGAAAATATAAAGGAGATTTAGGCCAATTTTGCTTGTGGATGAAATGTTTTGCATATAAAATAAAGAAATTAACAACATATTTAAGAGATCACGATTGTGGGTTTTGGTAAGGATAAAACTGGGTCAGATTAGTAGGGTTAATATCACAAAATAAATGGGCAGCTGTTTCTTCAACAAGCCCACAAAATTAGCAAGTTTAATCAATATTAAGATATTTATTGATCGATGAATTAAACCTGTCACTCGTCTTTCAAGTTGTTGCGCTTGAGATAACGTTGTAGGTCACATGATAACATGGCACATAAAGTGCGGATCGCATTCATACTTAACGAGATCCGGCAATATAGTACCTACTCTTTTAGAGCTCGTTAAGTAAGTACTAATTGAAAATTAGTTTTCAAAATTAGCCCAGGTTTCAGTAAGGCAAAGTACATCGAAACTATTATCTGTGACCATTTCATTTACAATAAACGCCTTAGGTGTGAGCGATCTAATGTTTAGAAGACCTAGTTTTAGAAATTGTTTTTGTTCACTAATATTGAGATTTTCTGGTTTAATCACAATTAGATTTTTCCTAGATTCTACAGTAGATTTAATGTTTGACCTCACTAAACGAGGAATAGACACAGTTTCTATAAAATGTTCTACATTGGCACTTATGTCAATTAAGTTAGGACAGCAAAGACTGTGATTTGGACTTTGACTTACTAGTCATATTGTGTTCAACGCCCTGGAGATGTTGTCCGACAGAAGAGCCGCTCCGATTCTGCTGGGGGGAAGGCCATCAGGACGGAAGAGCCTAGGTCGCTCCCAGAACAGATTCCAATTATTTAAAAAGAGCAGCTTCTGTTCATTACACCATGACATTAACCATTCATTTAGAGCAAAAAATCTACTGAACTTTTCATGTCCTAGTCGGTACGTGGGAAGGGGTCCAGATATGATGATCGTTGCTTAAGGCGATGTTCTGCGCACCGTCTCGATCAGGCTCCTGTAGTCCTTCTTCAGAACCTCCGTCTGCCGCAGCCTGGTATCGTTCGTTCCCGCGTGCAGCACGACAGCTCCGATGCGCTCGTCACCGTTCAGGATATCGGGAACCTGCGCAGCGACATCGAGAACACGAGCACCAGGAAAGCAGTGAGTGATAACCTTGCCTTTACCTGAGGTAGCGTGGACATGCCGGACGATGGAAGTACCGATGACCACAGCGTCGTGTTCCGTCTCGCGAAGAGGGGAGAAGCGGTTCCGGGTGGAGATCTCGAAGACCGGGAGGGGTGGAGAGGTCCTAGCTCTGGTCCTGGCTCGTGTCTTCCGCTGTGGAAACACCCAGGGTCCATGGTGCTGTGCCGGTGCCAGAGTGAACGAAACCAGGGATGATGATCGCGTCCTGGGTGCTTGGGCCTGTGCAGAGAAACACGCGGAGTAGACGAGGTCGGAGTCAAAAGGTTACTATCCACTGACTTGAGAGCATCGGTGCGCGATGTTTCAAGCGCTGTTCGTCGCTCTCTCAGCACGGCTCGTCTGTCTAGTAGGTCGCGAATCTGCTTCTCCAACGACTCCAACTCCAACTGCACCGAATGCAGCTCGAACGTGTCCTCACCTGCAGTCAAAGGTAACATTAGACACACATCCGAGTTATTCGCCATTGTAGCAGATGTGCTACGATGGCGAATTGTAGGTTTCAGTGGTTACCGGGTGTAAACAAGTTACCACGCGTGCAATGCTAGCGGGCTACGGCTAGTAGCGGAAGTTCGGATATAAGTAGCGATATCAAAGCAATCCGATTGTTTTTTATAGAGAATCGTATCGGATATATGTTCACATGCTGTAAAAAATAGAAAGTATTCGTTTGTAAGCGAGTGTTAAGAAGAAAATCAAGGATTATGAATCAATTCGACGGAGCTCCAAACACAACAACGCGCTCACAACCTGCGCAAGCGCATTCCATAAGTATAGATTTAAACTGACAGAGTGTGTCTGCTTCCCGTACAATGTTAGGAAGACTGTTCCAGAGTTTAGGTGCTAAATAGGAAAAGGATCAACCGCTGCAGTTGATTTGGATATTCTCTGTATTATCAACTGGCCAGAGTTTAGAGAGCGCAGTAGATGTGATGGAGTATAATGTGTTAAGAGCTCGCTCAAGTATTGGGGAGCTAAACCATTTAGTGCTTTGTAAGTAATAAGCAAGATTTTAAAATGTATGCAATGTTTAATAGGCAGCCAGTGCAGTGTTGACAGAACTGGGCTAATATGGTCGTACTTCCTGGTATTGGTATGAAAGAGCACACCCAGGTTCCTCACTGACGACGAGGACTTGACAGAGCAGCCATCAAGTGTTAGACAGTATTCTAGGCTACTACTTGTGGAGCTTTTTTGTCCAATAATTAAAAATTCCTTTTTTTCTGAATTGAGTTGCAGGAAATTACTGGTCATCCAATGTTTTATATCAGCTATGCATTCCGTTAATCTTGTGAATTGGTAAGTTTCTTCAGGGCGTGAAGAAATATAGAGCTGAGTATCGTCAGCATAACAATGAAAACTAACGCCATGCTTCCTAATGATATCTCCCAGTGGTAGCATGTACAGGGTGAAGAGCAGCAGTCCTAGCACTGAGCCCTGCGGTACTCCATAATGAACTTGTGATCGGTGTGACATCTCTTCATTTACTGCTACAAACTGATAACGGTCACATAGGTATGATTTAAACTATGACAAAGCAATTCCACTAATACCTACATAATATTCGAGTCTTTTCAAAAGAATTTTGTGGTCGATAGTATCAAATGCAGCGCTAAGATCGAGTAACACTAATAGAGAGATACAGCCACGATCGGATGATAAGAGTAAATCATTTGTAACTCTGATGAGAGCAGTGTCAGTACTAGCAGTTCTAGCAGTTTTTACAGCCTTTCTGTATGCGGTCATGTGTTCTTTCCACGAATTACGAAAGACCTCTAGTTTTGTTTTCTTCCAGCTGCGCTCCATTTTTCTGGCTGCTGTTTTAAGGGCCCGAGTGTGCTCGTTGTACCACGGCGTTAGAATATTTTCTTTAATCTTCTTTAAGCGCAGGGGAGCAACTGTGTCTAAAGTACTGGAAAAAAGAGAGTCAATTGTTTCTGTTGCAACATTGAGTTCTTCTAAGCTATCTGGCATGCTGAGAAGATGATACTGATGAGGAAGATTATTTAAAAAGCAATCTTTAGTGGCGGCAGTGATTGTCCTGCCATTTTTGAAGCAAGCCTTTGCAGCCTTAGCTAAATTAAGTATACATGATACTAGGTAATGATCTGAGATGTCATCGCTCTGCTGCAGAATTTCAATGGTATCAACATTTATTCCATGTGACAATATTAGGTCTAAAGTATGATTATGACGATGAGTGGGTCCTGACACGTGTTGCCTAACTCCAATAGAGTTTAGAATGTCTTTAAATGCTAATCCCAATGCATCTTTTTCGTTGTCTACATGGATATTAAAATCACCAACAATTAGTAATTTGTCTACGGCTAGTACTAACTCTGATGGAAAATCAGCAAATTCTTTGATAAAGTCTGTATACAGTAGCTAACACAAATGTTAAACAGGTTTTATCATGTACACTACATAACATTACATAAAGCACCAAAACTTCGAAGGAATTATATTTGAAACTAGACTTCTGAGTAATACTGAAGATATTATTAAAAATTACAGCAACCCCTCCTCCTTTATCTTTCAGCCGCGGTTCATGTTTATAACAATAATGTTGGGGGGTGGACTCATTTAAAGTAATGTAGTCGTCAGGTTTTAGCCAGGTTTCTGTCAAACACAGCACATCTAAATTAATGATGTTTTATAAACATAGTTCGGGAGGAGCACGTTCAGATAATTGACACAGGTGGAGAGCACTCAGCTAATCAACAGTAAGAGGTGTATATATACACGCAGCAGTCTTACCTCCATTCATTGACAGTTTTCTAGCGATTGACAGTTTTCTAGCACAGACGGCATTTCCGGCAGTTCGCCCCGCCCGCCCACGCTGCCTACACGGCTCGAAGCAACTCTACAATACTAAAATCTTTTTCCCCACAAAGTTATAAGCTATCTAAAAACCCCTTTAGGCCGCTTCCATCAGCATTCACAAGCCAACCGCGAGAGCAGTGCTCGGACAGTGTAAAGGAGTGCACACAGCACAGACTTGCAACAGGGAGAACTACAACAGTTCCTGTCTTAAGATAAAGTATTACAACTCTTTTACTTTTTCTTGCGATCTTTCCGCCTCTGTGTACTACAGTACAGACAGATACTTTTCACACAGGAGAAGTGCGTTCATCATGTACGTGCACGCGGTCGCCGTGGTGATGAACGATCAATTTACTTGCTGCTGGTAAAGCGAGCGAACGTATTGTGAGGCTAAATCACTAAAATGCTGTCAATGCAAAAGGGCATATTACGCCAAACAATCAGCTACTAGTTGGAATCAGCTGATAATCACCGCCTTGATTCAATACTTCTCAACTTGATGCTCAAATAAGCTCGGTCACACAGGGCTCAACACAGTGCGAGGATACTCGCTTTTGTGACTATAAATAGACGTGTGCGAACTGAACTATGTATTTGGGAGCAACCGCTTTCTTAAATGTAACATCAATATCTTATAGTAGGGCAGGCTATTGTATAACAAGCGTATCAATGATTGTTATACCATCTTATTATGAAACAGAAGAAATTCAAAGGCTATGATTTCACTGAATTAACGTGAGCGATCACGTTTCAAAACCTGAATGTGGCACCATTGTGCGTTCTACTGGCTTGAACAATGCTTCAGTTCAGAGCATTTCACAATCAATGAATAGCATACATTTATGTAAAGCGAATTCGTATCAACAATGACAACATATTATGATATAAATCACTGTAAAGAAAACGATGTATACAGTTGTAAGACTGTATTTTCTCTGTGGCTGTGCCACGCCTCTGGAATAGCCTCCCTCTGCATATCAGATCTTGTGACTTGTTAGGACGTTTTAAATCTGTGTTGAAAACACATCTCTTCTCTCTTGCTTACAACTGCCCATAAGGAATGGGAGTTTGAGATGTGTGTTTGTGTTTTGTGTGTTGATGTAGGGGTGTTTTGTCAATGTTTTATTAGTACCGTTGAGAGCGTAAAGCACTTTGGTCAACTCATGTCGTTTTTAAACGTGCTATAGAAATAAAGGTTGTTGTTGTTTTTTCTCTCTCATATGACTTTGAATGAGCGTCCTGCAATAATAAGGCATAAACATTTCAAAATAAGAGTCCTTTCGGTTACACAATGTGTTTCTCCATTTGTCCGTCTAACTTTTTCTCCTTTTTCTTCCACAGGAGCTCAGTTTTCTCTGGCTAATTTTCTCCACTGCCACAGCAGTGCTGTTCCCTCGGCTCCTACTGGAGCTCAGTTTCTCTGGCTATTTTTCTCCACTGCCACAGCAGTGCTGTTCCCTTGGCTCCCATAGGAGCTGAGTTTCTCCGGCTAATTTTCTCCTACTACAGCAGTGCTGTTCCCTCTGCTCCCACAGGAGCTCAGTTTCTCCGGCTAATTTTCTCCACTACTACAGCAGTGCTGTCTCCTCTGCTCTCACAGGAGCTCAGTTTCTCCGGCTAATTTTCTCCACTACTACAGCAGTGCTGTCCCCTCTGCTCTCACAGGAGCTCAGTTTCTCTGGCTAATTTTCTCCACTGCCAAAGCAGTGATGTTCTTTCCCAGAAACCTCAATCCTACATGACGGCCTGGAGATGTTTAAAGCATTTCACTTCTCTTATAAGCATACCGTTCCCCGATTTTTCTATCCTTTCAATCACCTCATTTATTTTCTACCTTAATACATCAAAGGTTACTTGAGCTGCATCCAGTTTTCCACAATTGATGTACGGCGATTCCTCCCCCGAGATAAACAATTCACCGACCTCTCTCTGATCAAAGGGATTCAAAGATCCCAGCCCATCCGTCCCGACACCAGACAACCTATAACGCTGGTATCCTCAAAGAAACACCTCAAATCCATTCTCCAACTATCAGGGGTCCCAGCAAAGAACTTTTCAAGCCACTCTTTACGTATTGGGGTAGCAACCTCAGCAGCTCAAAAAGGCCTCTCCCAACAGCAGATCCAAGCTCCCGGGATATGGTCTTCCGACGCTTTCCAAAGCTATATCAGGACCAATCGGTTCCACATCAAAAAAGCCCACCAAACCCTTATTAACTAGTACACAGTGAGTATATCCCGATAAAACACTCATATTTTTTCTTCTTATGTTCTCAGGTTCCAGTAAGAAATGGAAAGTTTCCATGGACGCAGCACAGGGGGAAGTTCCTCACAGCTTGAAAGAGTGGAACATTTCCACGCCGTATGAAAGAGTGTTAGTTCAACGGAGTACGAAAGAGTGGAAGTTCCACGCAGTATGAAAGAGTGGAAGTTCCACGCAGTATGAAAGAGAGGAAGTTCCTCGCAGTATGAAAGAGAGGAAGTCCCTCGCAGTATGAAAGAGAGGAAGTTCCTCGCAGTATGAAAGAGAGGAAGTTCCTCGCAGTATGAAAGAGAGGAAGTTCCTCGCAGTATGAAAGAGAGGAAGTTCCTCGCAGTATGAAAGAGTGGAAGTTCCACGCAGTATGAAAGAGAGGAAGTTCCTCGCAGTATGAAAGAGTGGAAGTTCCATGCAGTATGAAAGAGAGGAAGTTCCTCGCAGTAGGAAAGAGAGGAAGTTCCTCGCAGTATGAAAGAGAGGAAGTTCCTCGCAGTATGAAAGAGAGGAAGTTCCTCGCAGTGTGAAAGAGAGGAAGTCGCAGTGTGAAAGAGAGGAAGTTCATCGCAGTATGAAAGAGAGGAAGTTCCTCGCAGTATGAAAGAGAGGAAGTTCCTCGCAGTACGAAAGAGTGGAAGTTCCACGCAGTACGAAAGAGAGGAAGTTCCTCGCAGTACGAAAGAGAGGAAGTTCCTCGCAGTACGAAAGAGTGGAAGTTCCACGCAGTACGAAAGAGTGGAAGTTCCACACAGTACGAAAGAATGTAAGTTCCACACAGTACGAAAGAATGGAAGTTCCACGCAGTACGAAAGAGAGGAAGTTCCTCGCAGTACGAAAGAGAGGAAGTTCCTCACAGTACGAAAGAGAGGAAGTTCCTCGCAGTACGAAAGAGAGGAAGTTCCTTGCAGCACGAAAGAGTGGAAGTTCCACGCAGTACAAAAGAGTGGAGGTTCCACGCAGAACGAAAGAGTGGAAAGTTTCCACGTAGTACGAAGAGTCGCTGTTTCCACGTAGTACGAAGAGTCGCTGTTTCCACGCAGAGTGGAAAGTTTCCACGCAGCAAGGAAATGTTTAATAATGCCAGCCCGCCAAGCTCGGCACTTTTTGGGGGGTATTTAGCCAGGCGTCAGGCGTTTAGCCTGTCCTATGCTTTAGCATTTTTGGGGGGTACTCTGGGTTCGGGCCAAATTCCAAGCTCGAAGCCCTCCCCCCGGACAGCACGCCAAATACGCATTTAAATTACTCTCCATAAATTATATGTAAGTGTGAACTCGTGAATTACCTGTAATGATATCATTAACAATAATCGCTTTTGGGGAAAGGGATCGAATATTCAGCAACCCAAGTTTTATCAATTGTTCATCTGTATTATATCTGTTGTTTATTTGTTGGACATCAATACAATTTTTACTGTTGAATGGTTTTGATAATTTTTGGTATTTACTAATTCGGGGAACAGACACAGTCTCTATATGATAATATCTAGGTGAAAGAGTCTCTATGTGCTGAGATTTATCTGACTCCGGTGACGTGAGACAGCTAGCAGACGGTCGGTTTAGCCAGTTTGTCTGCTTCCTGACCTGGGCCCTAGTGAGTCAAGCTTTAGCTCTAAGACTATGGGCCCTATCTTGCACCCAGCGCAATTGACTTTGTACACCGACGAATGTGTCATTCCTATTTTGCACCCGCGCAAAGCGCGCTTTTCCCTCCACAGAAGCACGTCGCTAAACTAGTGAATGAACTTGCGCTACCTGGGCGGTTCAGCGCAAAAAAGGAGGCGTGTTCCGGCGCAAACAATTCCTGGTGCTATTTTGCTGTTCCATTAAACAATTGCGCCACTGACCAGAAAAACCTAGTCTAAAGTCAGTGGCGCGTTGCGCGTTGTTCATTATGCTATTTTAAGGGCGCATGCTTGACCATAATGTATAGCGTGCACAACGCGCATACACTTTGCTCATGTAATCTACACAGATGCAACAGTTATTTTTGCAAATCATAAATTGTTACACTAAAAAATATTAACACATGAGATGACGGAAATCATTGTGGTGTGCCACGAAGATGTGAAAAAATAGGCATAAATCTAGCTTACAAATTATTCAGGCTAATTGTAGTCTAATAATTAAGGAGACCTGTTTGCCCAATAGTGGCAACTTCTGGCAAGACATATATGTATATAGGGACATCTAACAAATTGGTTTGTCCGTCAAGAACCAGGAAAAAAAATCGGTGAGGGTGGACGCAGCGATGTCCTCTGCTGGCGTCAGGTCCTGAGTAGAGGCAGATCCACCTCCCGTTACACGGCGTGCCCGATTGATGCTGGCAAGCTTGGACTTTCCCCGTCTTCTGATGTCATTGTAGCGCTTGCGGCACTGGTGCGACGTCCTGGGGATGCCAGCTGATGAAACAATTGTGGCTATTTCCTTCCACGCCTGTTTAACCAACGCTATTTTGGGTGGGTTTCTCCCATCCCCATACAACACAACTTCTCTGTCTTTCACTGCTCTTACAAGCACATCAGTCTCCTCGGCTGTGAACCGCTCCTGGCGTGTGCCTGGTAAATACGCCATAATAATAGCAATCCATAATGGAACTTGCGCACCTTCTTTTACAGGGAATGTTGGATTCTGATTGGTTTATTCACGTTACGCCCAAACCACACCTATGAATAATGAAGCTACTTCAGACCAACCCATTTTAGATTTGCGCCGGGCGCAAGAGCCATTTATCCCGCCGGGAAAATAGCAACAGCGCCGAGACCCGCCCACAAAGTTACTTGCGCTTCGCACTTTGACACTTGCGTTTCAGATCGTTAAAATAGGGCCCTATGTGCCAAATTACTGAGCGAAGAGCGGAACCCCCCCAGGAGGGATGGATGCCATCCTTCTTCAACAGGTCAGATCTGCCCCAAAAACTTTTCCAATTGTCTATGAACCCTATGTTATTTTGCGGACACCACTTAGACAACCAGCCATTGAGTGATGATAGTCTGCTAACTATCTCATCACTCCTTTTTACAGGGAGCGGTCCAGAACAATAAACAGCCTCTGACATCGTACTAGCGAGTTCACACACCTCTTTAATGTTAATTTTGGTGATCTCCAACTGGCGAAGTCGAACATCATTAGTGCCGACGTGAATAATAATCTTATAGAATTTACGATTAGCTTTAGCCAGCACTTTTAAATTTGCTTTAATGTCAGGCGCTCTGGCTCCCGGTAAACATGTGACTATGGTGGCTGGTGTCTCTATTTTCACGTTCCGTGTAATAGAATGACCAATGACTAGGGCACTTTCAACAGGATACTCAGTGGGTGCTTCACTGAGAGGGGAGAACCTGTTTAATGTTCTAACCGGAACGGAAAAGTGATTTTTTGATCTGCGACTACTGCCGTCTCATTGTCACCCAGTTTCCCTGCTGCGGGGGCCCTGCAGCCGGAACCGAAGAATGTACAGAGTTCACTAAGCTATTCGCATCCAAATCAGTGTCTAAAGCTGTTACATCCTCACTATTCTCAAATAAAGTATGGATGCGTGTTTCTAATTCTGAAATCTTCTCCGTCAGCCTAACTATCTCCTTACATTTATCATATGTGAAGCCCTGTTCGCCAACGGAGAAGCCTATACTAAACATACAGCATGTGGTGCAAGTAACAATGACAGGAGATGACATGACTTACCACGTTTGTTTATTAATCAAACTTACCACAATTGTTTGCCGGACACTATTTACTAATCCAACTAATAAACTGAGCAGAGAAGCAGAGATGACAAGCTAACAGGCTAGCGAAATGCTAACGTGTGATGGTGATTTAGATTAAAAGCTAGCGATGTCAAATTTAACGTGATAGGCAATATTTAAACAATTTATGGTGATGAGTAAGTTATATTTAGCAGTAGAACAAAGAAGATATATCAAAATAGAGATTCAAATGCAAGCAAGGCTGTACAGAGCTACAGACGTATACATATAGACAGAGATAATGAGGAGAATGAGACACAGGTGTAAACAGTGAGTGCTGATGAGTCCGGGCAAAGGATTATGGGTGATGTAGTCTATGATAGAATGACAGTCCGGGTTGGAGTGCCCTCTGGTGGTTTATTACGGGCAGTCACACTGTTGAATTGTGACAAATATAAGCTTACATAAAAAGCCAAGAGTCAAACTGCCAAACTAAAGCAAACACTAATCACAATAAAGGTGACCAAACATTTTCCATAAAACATAAACATCTAAACCTCTGTTCATTCTCAATAAAAGCTTCAGTAGACGTCTGACATAAATAAAGCCGATATGGTTAGTAACAAGTGAAGCTGGTAATGCTGTTTGTGGAGTTGTTTAATCCTCCTCTGCTGAGAAGTTCAGAGATGTAATGTCTTATTTATCTTCAGTTGATTAAATCTAAGGCTGTGGCTGAAGTCAGTTGTAGTTCTTGTTTTTTCTCTTTCCTTCATTGATTCTGTTAACAGCAGGTGTTCATCACTAATGCCTGATCATCACTTAATAAATCTCTTAATTATCTCATTAGCTTTAACTCTGATTCAGTGTTACTTCAACTCTCTGTAGAGTGGGATCATATGTGCTCTGAGCAGTGTTGATTTAACACTGGGGATTTAACTGTGTATTTAATACAATTTCATTAGAAATCAAAGTGAATCATTCTGAATTTGTAAAAAAAAAATACTAACCCAACAAGTTTCGAAATCCGTTTGAAGCAAGTATAACTTTATTTCTTCTGTGAAACACAAAAGAAGATATTCTGAAGAACATTGGGAACAGTACAACCAATATTAATGCCCTTTGACTTCCATTGTATGTACAATGACATTTTTTTACAATATGGTTCCACGGAAGATTGAGTCTCACAGCATGAGGGCAACAGCTTTTTTAAACTATCAAACTATCCCTTTAAAATGGACCCACAAAAGTGTACATCACGTTTTTCTTTATTGTACTCAGTTTACAGTCAAATAAAGAGCATTGTTTAATCGTTTAGAGAATCTGAGATAAAGAACTATTGCTAATAATAAACATTATATTAATAAGCATTAGCAGAAATTAGTTAATGCAGCCTCTTATTTACAAGAGGTAAAAAAAATATATATTTATAATTGTATTTAATGCATATTTTAAAATTGTATTGCTTTTATTCTCTTTCTCCTTTTTGTTCTTAACATCTTAACAACTCATAATAGTTATAACAAAGCATAATGTAATAGGGTTTACACTATTATTGTAATAAAAGGTTTATAATAATATATAATATAATAATGATTTTTCACACACTGTAATGGGTTATTGAATGAGAAATTCATTACATGGGTTGCACCAATAAGGGTTAAATTAAGCAAGGTTTAGAGCTAATCTAGGGTTTGTTGATCTAGGCTTTATTTTAAATTGAGGTGTGTTGAACCACTTCATTTAAACACAGATTAACAAGGTCAGTTCCTAAATGAGATTTAAAGTTATGGAGCAATAGGATTAAAGCAAAGACTTTATATATTTATACATATCTTAAAGGGACTTTGATTAAAGTTAATATATTCCTCTAAAGCTAATCTATTTTAAATATAAATTAAATCCAGACTCAAAATGTCAGTTTAAATGTAAACCTGCTTATTTTTAACCCTCGGGTGCTTTTCGGTCATTTCTGACCGGAAAGTTTTGAATTTCTAAAAATCACAGCTTCAACTTTTATGACATTAGAAATGTAAACACATCAAAAAAAAATTTGAGAGCATGATTCAAAAAATTCTACCTCTGGTGCTCTTTGGTCAAAAAATGGCCAACCATAGGAAATGAATGGGAAATCAACAAAAACTATTTTTGTGTGTACAATCTACAAATCGGCCACAATGCTGAAAAAAAATCACACAGCAGTAAAGGGGTGACACTCTAAAACATCAAGAGTGTGATATTGACACATCCACTCACACAGACGCACACTTAAACACACACACACACACACACACACACACACAGGTTGGACCCCCTACCGCACCCACTCCGCACAAAACATACAAGCCAACCTTCCTATCCAAAATCTTGGTCTGCAATTTAATAATGCTGATCTATTATGCGAGCTCATTCCGCTCAGTGCCGCTATCACCCAGAATGCTCGAAAATATGTGAAATAAGCGGCCCCCGACTTAGGTTTTTTCTACTAGACTAGTAGTTGTTCATTTAAGCCATTAGTCGATTAAGCACTTTTTTAATTACAATTAATTGAATTACATAAATATATATACTGGAGAGGATTCTAAATAGCCATAGGAAAAAAATCCGTAGGCTAATGAGCGTTTAAGTAATATATTTGCCTATTCCGCACATAAGCACACATAAAGCTTGCCACAAAGCACAGGCAAAAGTAATGATTATGAATGTGTCAAAAATAGCAAGGAGACATTTTAATTGTTTATTAATAAACGTCTCGGTTACGTATGGTAACCCTCGTTCCCTGAAGGAGGGAACGGAGACGTACGTCGGACGTACCGACGAATTGGGATCACTTCTGGGAGCCCCTATCAGCTTCGAGCTATCTAGAACCGGCCAATGAACAATTGGCGTGCGAGATTTGCATCTCGCGCTCCGCCCCGCGCCGCGGGTATAAACAGGAAGCGAGAGCGAATGCACGCTGTTTTTCACTGAGGAGCCACACGTAGTGGCTCGACCTGCAGTGATGGTACAGCAACTGTGGCGACGGGACGTACGTCTCCGTTCCCTCCTTCAGGGAACGAGGGTTACCATACGTAACCGAGACGTTCCCATTCAGTCGGTCACGTTCGACGTACGTCGGACGTACCGACGAATTGGGATCCCCTATGGAAAACGCCATAGTTACTACCACTTCCAGCGCCCAGCGATGAGCCCCACAGACCCCGATCTGATGCGGGCGGGTAGGTTCACGCAGGTAGAGTCAAAGCTGCTGTTCCGCAAGACCCACTCAGCTGACTGTATTGGATAACGCTGGGAAAGCGTGCCTGTGAAGGCAGCTGCGGAAGCCACATCTTGCCCAGAGGGAGTTAACATGTGGAGAATACACGTATGGGCTGGCCGTGGGCAGCACAACATACGGAAGTCTCAGGGGTGGCCCCGGCCAATTAGGAGGGAGACAACATGTACCTGGGACGGCAGAGGAGACTCTGCCGAGGGAAAGACACGGGCTCGCCGTAGGGAGCCGTACCGTGGAAGAATACACATATGGGACCGCCGTGGGGGTCACTACATACGGAACCCAGCCTAACACAAGTTCCACCAATGCATACGAGTGTTAGACCTGGCGTCGAACGCTCCGCCACGTCCGACTGCCGCGGGTTGCGGAGGACTCAACAGGGTTCGCCGTTCCGTGGAACTCGACTGGAGCAGAATAAGCGCACGCATCCGTCTACCATAGGGGAGGGAATGGCGCAGCAAGCCGACACTGGAACGGGTACTTCGGTGTTACTGACTATGGGAAGTGAGCACACAGGAAGAGACCGGCTCTACACGGAGGCTATAGAATCTAGCGAACGTGTTAGGTGTCGCCCAGCCCGCAGCTCTACAAATATCTGTCAGCGAGGCGCCACGAGCCAGCGCCCAGGAAGAGGCAACACCCCTAGTGGAGTGGGCTCTTAACCCGAGCGGGCAGGGCACGTCTTGGGACTGATAAGCCAAGACGATGGCGTCCACTATCCAGTGGGCCATCCTCTGCTTGGAGACAGCCTTTCCCTTCTGCTGTCCTCCGTAACAGACGAAGAGCTGCTCTGAGGTCCTGAAGCTTTGCGTTCTGTCCACGTAAGTCCGGAGAGCACGGACGGGACAGAGAAAAGCTAGGGCTGGGTCTGCCTCCTCCGAAGGCAGCGCTTGCAGGCTCACCACTTGGTCCCGGAAGGGAGTAGTGGGAACCTTGGGCACGTATCCAGGCCGGGGTCTCATGATCACATGAGAGTTACCGGGCCCGAACACCAGGCACGATTCGTCGACCGAAAATGCCTGCAGGTCCCCTACCCTCTTGATGGAGGCCAACGCAATCAGGAGTATAGTCTTTAACGACAGGATTTTCAACTCGGCTGACTGCAGAGGCTCAAAGGGTTCTCTCTGTAGTGCAGTAAGCACCAGAGCTAAGTCCCAAGAGGGTATAGAGGGAGAACGAGGAGGATTTAATCTCCTCGCTCCCCTAAGGAACCTGACGATCAAATCGTGCTTACCTAGAGATTTCCCATCTACGAACTCATGATTAGCGGCGATAGCGGCGACATAGACCTTGAGGGTGGAGGGAGACAGCCTTCGCTCCAACCCATCCTGTAGAAAGGTAAGCACAGAAGCGATCGAACATCTTCGGGGGTCTTCTTGGCGGGAAGAGCACCAATCGACGAACAGGTTCCACTTCAACGCATAGAGGCGCCTCGTAGAGGGGGCTCTAGCGGAAGTGATGGTGTCCACTACCGCTTGTGGTAGGTCACCTAGAACCTCCGCGTCCCGTCCAGGGACCAGACATGGAGTTTCCAGAGGTCTGGACGCGGGTGCCATAGGGTGCCCCGTCTCTGAGTCAGGAGGTCCTGTCTCAGAGGAATGGGCCAGGGAGGTGCTGTCGCAAGGAGCACTAGTTCCGGGAACCAGGTCCGGTTGGGCCAATACGGAGCAACCAACAGGACCTGCTCCTCGTCCTCCCTGACTTTGCACAGTGTCTGCGCAAGAAGGCTCACTGGGGGAAACGCATACTTGCGTTCTTCCCGGGGCCAGCTGTGGGCCAGGGCATCCGACCCGAGGGTCCCCTCGGTCAAGGAATAAAACCACTGACAGTGGGTCGTCTCTGGGGAGGCAAACAGGTCTACCTGTGCGGCCCCGAAACGACTCCAGATTAGCTGGACCGCCTGGGGATGGAGTCGCCATTCTCCCGGAAGTTCCTGCTGACGTGACAGCTCGTCGGCCGCACAATTGAGCAGGCCCGGAATGTGAACAGCACGAAGCGACCTCAGAGGCTTCTGACTCCATAAGAGGAGATGGCGGGCGAGTTGCGACATGCGACGGGAGCGTAGACCACCCTGTTTGTTGATGTACGCTACGGCCGCAGTGTTGTCCGTCCGGACCAGAACGTGCTTGCCTCTGAGCGGCACTTTGAAGCGGCTGAGTGCAAGACGAACAACTCACAACTCGAGGCAATTGATATGCCATTGCAGCTGAGGCCCCGTCCACAGGCCCGAAGCTGCAAGCCCGTTGTACGTGGCACCCCAACCCGTGGATGAGGCATCCGTGGAGACAACGGAGTGCCTGGACACTTGTTCTAGGGGGACTCCCGCCCGGAGAAACAAAGGGTCCGACCACGGGCCGAAGGTTTGGCGGCACCTCGGAGTCACTTGGACGCGGAGGGAACCGCTGTGCCACGCCCATCTCGGGACTCGATCGTGTAGCCAGCGTTGAAGCGGTCTCATATGAAGCAATCCGAGCGGCGTTACTGCGGCTGCGGATGCCATATGCCCCAGGAGCCTCTGAAAATGTTTCAGTGGAACCGCTGTCCTGCCTTTGAATGAATTCAGGCAGTTCAACACCGACTGGACGCGCTCCTCAGTGAGGCGCGCAGTCATGGCGACCGAGTCCATCTCCATACCGAGAAAAGAGATCCTCTGCGTGGGGCAGAGTTTGCTCTTCTCCCAGTTGACCCGAAGTCCCAACTGGCTGAGGTGACTGAGCACCTTGTCCCTGTGTTCGCACAACTGCTCTCGTGACTGGGCAAGAATCAGCCAGTCGTCGAGGTAGTTGAGGATGCGAACACCATGCTCTCTCATGGGAGCAATGGCCGCCTCCGCAACCTTCGTAAAGACGCGGGGCGACAGGGACAGGCCGAAGGGCAAGACGCGGTACTGACATGCCCGTCCCTCGAACGCGAAGCGCAGAAAGGGCCGGTCGAGGGGAAACGAGAATGAAAGTACGCGTCCTTCAGGTCGATCGCTGCAAACCAATCTTGGGGACGGACGCACCTGAAGATGTGCTTCTGCGTTAGCATTCTGAACGGCAGCCTGTGAAGGGACCGGTTCAAGAACCGCAGGTCCAAGACCGGCCATAACCCGCCGCCTTTCTTGGGTACAATGAAGTACGGGCTGTAGAACCCGGACCTCATATCGGCTGGAGGGACCGGCTCCATCGCGTCCTTCGCCAGTAGGACTGCGATCTCCGCCCGGAGCACGGGGGCGTTCTCCTTCGCTACTGGGAAGTGAACGCCCCCAAACTTAGGGGGACGCCTGGCGAACTGAATCGCATAGCCGAGTCTGATGGTACGGCCCCGAGACGGGCTGGGAAGCTCTAGCCAGGCTTCCAGACACCGAGCAAGGGGATTAACCACAGACGTACCCGCAGCGGGGCAGCGACGCGGAATGCAGGGATCCGACTCGGACGGCATGGAGCGGCCCGAAGTGGGATCTGAGTGTGCTGTGCAACACTTACCTGCGTCCGCGGAGGGGGCGTGCGAGTGTGGGGAGGCCGCTTGAGTGCGTTCCCACAGCCGGCGCCCCCTGCTGGCGAAGGGAGAGGCGTCTGAGGGTGGCGAGGCATGGGAGCGTCGACCACCGCCAAGCGCGCTCCCAAATGAAGGAGGGGCTGAGCGTGGCAAGGCTTTGTGGCGTTGCACACGGTCTGCCTCACCTCCTTCCTCAGCGGGGAACAAGAGTGGCGAGGCATAGCGTCGCGCACTGTTGTCCACGCACCGCTGAGAAGAGGGGAATGAGAGTGGCGAGGCTTTGTAGCGTCACACACACTGCCATTCTCGCCCTCTTGTGGGGAGGGGAATGAAAGCGGCGAGGCTCTGTAGCGTCACACACACTGCCATTCCTGAACTCCCGAGACCCAGAGGTATTGGAACTGCTCTTTTTTTTTTTTTTTTTTTTTTTTGGTACCACTGGCTGTTTTTAATATCAGTGGCGGAACAGAATTACTAATGGTTTTCCACCCGGCCCTCCTCCGGGGAAGAACAGTTCCAGACCAAATCCGGGTCAATTGTGCTTCTGGACCAGGGTGGACATCGTCTAGCCAAGGGCCAGCGCTGTGCGCAGCTCAACCTCAGCTCAGAACTACCCTTGTGCACTAAGCAGGGCGGAGGTGGCCTGCCAGTGGCACTGCCACCCCACCGATGAGGGTAGTGAGAGAGAGGAAAACTTTATACAGATTATGGCCCTATTGGTGTTCCATATTTTGGCACCAATAGTTCCACAATGCCAAAGCCTTCCAATGCACATCCGAAAAAAGGCAAGGGGCAGGCAAGGCGATTTACGCGTTGCACTATGCCTCAGCCATCCGGGAAAGCATGGCTGTCAAGTATGAATCTGATTCAGCACGAGCGCCCACTATTACGGTGGGAATCTCAGCATCATCTTCATTTTCAACACATAACAGCCCTCTCTCCGATGCAGCGATTGACATCTGTCCTCTGCTAGAGCCCCAAATGAAATATTAGGTCCCCTTTCAAGGACCAGCAATCCCATCTGTAAACTACCAGCAGACACGTGAGACAGTGGGCGTGGCCGTGAGACGGCACACGGCGCGCTGAACACTCAAGCCCCTATGAAAAAGGCAAGACGAACAGCGCGCCGACGTGGCCATGCTCTCGTGAGAGAGCATAGACCACCCACGAACACAGTCTCAACATGCTTGCGATGCGATAGAGGAGTGAGGGGCCCACAGAGATGTACGCGGCGGGGAAGCCTCACTGTAATCCTCAGGCCACCCAGGCTTATCAGCCAAAATAGTCCCCCCTCTGGTGCACCAGAAAAGAGACTAGATCGGGGTATAAGCGAAGGGACTCAACCCCGTTTGAGGCATCATAGTCTCGACCGCGCATCGGAGGCGCCGAGTGACGCGCGCAGAGTTGCCGTGGCAACCCGCGCTGTCACCCGGCAGCCAGACGGCACACGGCGCGCTGAACACTCAAACCCTCACGCGGAAGGTGAGATGACCAGCGCGTCGACGTGATCCCGTTCCCCTGGGAGAACATGGATCACCCACGACACAGTCTCAACATGTTTATGCGAGATGGATCGTGGCCGTCAGGACAGGAAACAACCGCATCCAGAAACGCACGAGTGGTAAGACATCTTGAAAAAGACGGCACGTCACCCGTGAAGCTCTTTTGTGAGGAAAACGCTCTGTGCTGAAGCACTCAGGGGGAAACGCGACAGCGCACGGGATTGTTAGTGCAGCCCGTGCCTGTACTCAGCAGGAAAACGCTCTACCCAGACCAACAGGTTGCTGTGATAACAGCAGTTTTTCTGCACTCAGAGGCAGCTCGATGAGTTCAGCGCGATCCCACTGAAAGGTGCCGTTTCTCCAACACGCGTCCTCCTCTGGCTTTCCGGTGTCTGTAGACAGTCTTGCTGATAGCAGCGAAAAATACTCGTCTTGAATGAAGAGAGTGAGTCCTTCATACGCCTGTGTGGCTCCGAAGTGAATGACAGCGTGCATTCGCTCTCGCTTCCTGTTTATACCCGCGGCGCGGGGCGGAGCGCGAGATGCAAATCTCGCACGCCAATTGTTCATTGGCCGGTTCTAGATAGCTCGAAGCTGATAGGGGCTCCCAGAAGTGATCCCAATTCGTCGGTACGTCCGACGTACGTCGAACGTGACCGACTGAATGGGAACTAGTGTTTTCTGTGTCAGTGTCAGCTGCAAAGATGAAGTTGAAGATGCTGACTCGCCATCTCAGCGATAGAGAGAATCCTTGAGAGGCTGGTTCCCTTAGTAGATTTTCTGACAGAGTGGAAGCTTCTACCAAATATATCACTATGGGTCCTGCAGACGATAGAGAAAGGGTACAGAATTCAGTTTGGGTTCCAAGTCTCTGCTTTAGGATTGAAAGTGTCCTGGGACAGGTGAGGGAGTGGCAAACTTGGCCATTGTTTGTCTTCATGATTGAGGTGTTGGGACAATCCCACTGTCCTCATTGCCTCCATCCCTGAGGACACACCAGGGCCAAGTTCAGCAGTGACCAAGATGAGGAGCAACTCCAGCCAAGAGGAGACGAGACCGAGAGGATGAGCTGATGGAGATACTGAGGGAGGACATGAAGTTTCAGCGAGAGACAGAGGAGAGCAGGGAGAGAATGGACTGATTGTTTTCTCTTCTTGAGAGATTGTTGAGAACTAAAATTTTGGTTTTGTAAATTAAAATGTGTAAATGAAATATTACCGTTCTACACATTATTTTTGTCATGTCAATTAATTTGTAAATGAAACAATAAATTGTTCTATGCATTTTATTTACAGTACTTTTTACAACTATTTACATAAGTTACGTTTAAGATTAGAAAAGCAAAATACATTTTTAAATTAACAGTACATAAAACAGATGGAAGAAAATGTTTTTCTGTAGACTTTTATTGAGCTGGGCTTTATTGACCCTGGTGAAGCCTCTGTCAGCGGGACATCATCTGGGATCAGTGCATTTTCCACTGTCTACCAACAGGTTTGCAGTGCTGACTTATTAGATGGCTGCCATGTCGCTAAGATGTTTTCAGAAAGAGGGAAGAATAAATTAAATTAACTCACATCCTCAAATCAAACAATAAAATATTTTAACATGCATAACGCATAGGAGAGCTGAACTCTGCAGGACAGCGGCCCTCCAAGACCAACGGTGCCTATAATCTATGACATATTTCTAGTGTATTTTATTTTTAGATTCTTTTTTAAACGATAACTAATATCAAAATGTAATATCCATGTGTAAAAATTCAGTTTTTCATAAAACCGACAATATGTGCCTCTGAGATGAAGTTGAATAAAAATCGTCTCGGTTACGTATGGTCGGACGTACCGACGAATTGGGATCACTTCTGGGAGCCCCTATCAGCTTCGAGATATAGAGAACAGGCCAATGGACCATTGGCGTGCGAGATTTGCATCTCGCGCTCCGCCCCGCGCCGCGGGTATAAACAGGAAGCGAGAGCGAATGCACGCTGTTTTTCACTGAGGAGCCGAACTTAGTGGCTCAACCTGCAGTGATGGTACAGCAACTGTGGCGACGGGACGTACGTCTCCGTTCCCTCCTTCAGGAAACGAGAGTTACCATACGTAACCGAGACGTTCCCATTCAGTCGGTCACGTTCGACGTACTTCGGACGTACCGACGAATTGGGATCCCCTATGGAAAACGCCACAGTTACTACCACTTCCAGCGCCCAGCGATGAGCCCCTCAGACCCCGATCTGATGCGGGCGGGAAAGTTCACGCAGGGAGAGTCCAAGCTGCTGTTCCGCAAGACCCATTCAGCTGACTGTATTGGATAATGCTGGGAAAGCGTGCCTGTGAAGGCAGCTGCGGAAGCCACATCATGCCCAGAGGGAGTTAACATGTGGAGCATACACGTATGGGCTGGCCGTGGGCAGCACAACATACGGAAGTCCCAGGGGTGGCCCCGGCCAATTCGTGGAGGGGGACAACACGTACCTGGGACGGCAGAGGACACTCTGCCGAGGGAAAGACACGGGCTCGCCGTAGGGAGCCGTACCGTGGAAGAATACACACATGGGACCGCCGTGGGGGTCACTACATATGGAACCCAGCCTAACACAAGTTCCACCAATGCATACGAGTGTTAGACGCTCCGCCACGTCCGACTGCCGCGGGTTGCGGAGGACTCAACAGGGTTCGCCGATCTGGGGAACTCGACTGGAGCAGAATAAGCGCACGCATCCGTCTACCATAGGGGAGGGAATGGCGCAGCAAGCCGACACTAGAACGGGCACTTCGGTGTTACTGACTATGGAAAGTGAGCACACAGGAAGAAACCGGCTCTACACGGAGGCTATAGAATCTAGCGAACGTGTTAGGTGTCGCCCAGCCCGCAGCTCTACAAATATCTGTCAGCGAGGCACCACGAGCCAGCGCCCAGGAAGAGGCAACACCCCTAGTGGAGTGGGCTCTTAACCCGAGCGGGCAGGGCACGTCTTGGGACTGATAAGCCAAGACGATGGCATCCACTATCCAGTGGGCCATCCTCTGCTTGGAGACAGCCTTTCCCTTCTGCTGTCCTCCGTAACAGACGAAGAGCTGCTCTGAGGTCCTGAAGCTTTGCGTTCTATCCACGTAAGTCCGGAGAGCACGGACGGGAAAGAGAAAAGCTAGGGCTGGGTCTGCCTCCTCCGAAGGCAGCGCTTGCAGGCTCACCACTTGGTCCCGGAAGGGAGTAGTGGGAACCTTGGGCACATATCCAGGCCAGGGTCTCATGATCACATGAGAGTTACCGGGCCCGAATTCCAGGCACGATTCGTCAACCGAAAATGCCTGCAGGTCCCCTACCCTCTTGATGGAGGCCAACGCAGTCAGGAGTATTGTCTTTAACGACAGAATTTTCAACTCAGCTGACTGCAGAGGCTCAAAGGGTTCTCTCTGTAGTGCAGTTAGCACCAGAGTTAAGTCCCAAGAGGGTATAGAGGGAGGACGAGGCGGATTTAACCTCCTCGCCCCCCTAAGGAACCTGTCGACCAGATCGTGCTTACCTAGAGATTTTCCATCTACTAGCTCATGATTAGCGGCGATAGCGGCAACATAGACTTTGAGGGTGGAGGGAGACAGCCTTCGCTCCAACCCATCTTGTAGAAAGGCAAGCACAGATCCGGTCGAACATCTTCGGGGGTCTTCTCGGCGAGAAGAGCACCAATCGACGAACAGGTTCCACTTCAATGCATAGAGGCGCCTCGTAGGGGGGCTCTAGCGGAAGTGATGGTGTCAACTACCGCTTGCGGTAGGTCACCTAGAACCTCTGCGTCCCGTCCAGGGACCAGACATGGAATTTCCAGAGGTCTGGACGCAGGTGCCATAGGGTGCCCCGTCTCTGAGTCAGGAGGTCCTTCCTCAGAGGAATGGGCCAGGGAGGTGCTGTCGCAAGGAGCACTAGTTCCGGGAACCAAGTCCGGTTGGGCCAATATAGAGCGACCAACAGGACTTGCTCCTTGTCCTCCCTGACTTTGCACAGTGTCTGCGCAAGAAGGCTCACTGGGGTAAACGCATACTTGCGTTCTTCCCGGGGCCAGCTGTGGGCCAGGGCATCCGACCCGAGGGTTCCCTCGGTCAAGGAATAAAACCACTGACAGTTGGTCGTCTCTGGGGAGGCAAACAGGTCTACCTGTGCGGCCCCGAAACGACTCCAGATTAGCTGGACCGCCTGGGGATGGAGTCGCTATTCTCCCGGAAGCACCGGCTGACGTGACAGCTCGTCGGCTGCACGATTGAGCAGGCCCGGAATGTGAATGGCACGAAGCGACCTCAGATGCTTCCGACTCCATTAGGGGAGATGGCGGGCGAGTTGTGATATGCGATGAGAGCGTAGACCACCCTGTTTTTTGACGTACGCAACGGTCGCAGTGTTGTCCGTACGGACCAGAACGTGCTTGCCTCTGAGCGGAACTTTGAAGCGGCTGAGTGCAAGACGAACTGCTAACAACTCGAGGCAATTGATATGCCATTGCAGTTGAGGCCCCGTCCACAGACCCGAAAACTGCAAGCCCGTTGTACGTAGCACCCCAACCCGTGGATGAGGCATCCGTGGAGACAACGGAGTGCCTGGACACTTGTTCTAGGGGAACTCCCGCCCGTAGAAACAAAGGGTCCGACCATGGGCCGAAGGTTTGGCGGCACCTCGGAGTCACTTGGACACGGAGGGAACCACTGTGCCACGCCCATCTCAGGACTCGATCGTGTAGCCAGCGTTGAAACGGTCTCATATTAAGCAATCCGAGCGGCGTTACTGCGGCTGCGGATGCCATATACCCCAGGAGCCTCTGAAAATGTTTCAGTGGTACCGCTGTCCTGCCTTTGAACGAATTCAAGCAGTTCAACACTGACTGGACGGGCGCTCGGTGAGGCGCGCTGTCATGGCGACCGAGTCTATCTCCATACCGAGAAAAGAGATCCTCTGTGTGGGACAGAGTTTGCTCTTCTCCCAGTTGACCCGAAGTCCCAACTGGCTGAGGTGACTGAGCACCTTGTCCCTGTGTTCGCACAACTGCTCTCACGACTGGGCAAGGATCAGCCAGTCGTCGAGGTAGTTGAGAATGCGAACACCATGCTCTCTCATGGGGGCAATGGCCACCTCCGCAACCTTCGTAAAGACGCGGGCGACAGGGACAGGCCGAAGGGCAAGACGCGGTACTGATATGCCCGTCCCTCGAACACGAAGCGCAGAAAGGGCCGGTCGAGGGGAAACGAGAATGAAAGTACGCGTCCTTCAGGTCGATCGCTGCAACCCAATCTTGGGGACAGACGCACCTGAAGATGTGCTTCTGCGTTAGCATTCTGAACGGCAGCCTGTGAAGGGACCGGTTCAAGAATCGCAGGTCCAAGACCGGCCATAACCCGCCGCCTTTCTTGGGTACAATGAAGTACGGGCTGTAGAACCCGGACCTCATATCGGCTGGAGGGACCGGCTCCATCGCGTCCTTCGCCAGTAGGACTGCGATCTCCGCCCGGAGCACGGGGGCGTTCTCCTTCGCTACTGGGAAGTGAACGCCCCCAAACTTAAGGGGACGCCTGGCGAACTGAATCGCATAGCCGAGTCTGATGGTACGGCCCCGAGACGGGCTGGGAAGCTCTAGCCAGGCTTCCAGACACCAAGCAAGGGGATTAACCACAGACGTACCCGCAGCGGGGCAGCGACGCGGAATGCAGGGATCCGACTCGGACGGCATGGAGTGGCCCGAAGTGGGATCTGAGTGTGCTGTGCAACACTTACCTGCGTCCGCGGAGGGGGCGTGCGAGTGTGGGGAGGCCGCTTGAGTGCGTTCCCACAGCCGGCGCCCCCTGCTGGCGAAGGGAGAGGCGTCTGAGGGTGGTGAGGCATGGGAGCGTCGACCACCGCCAAGCGCGCTCCCAAATGAAGGAGGGGCTGAGCGTGGCAAGGCTTTGTGGGGTTGCGCACGGTCTGCCTCACCTCCTTCCTCAGCGGGGAACAAGAGTGGCGAGGCATAGCGTTGCGCACTGTTGTCCATGCACCGCTGAGAAGAGGGGAATGAGAGTGGCGAGGCTTTGTAGAGTCACACACTGCCATTCTCGCCCTCTTGTGGGGAGGGGAATGAAAGCGGCGAGGCTCTGTAGCGTCACACGCTGCCATTCCTGAACTCCCGAGACCCAGAGGTATTGGAACTGCTCTTTTTTTTTTTTTTTTTTGGGTACCACTGGCTGTTTTTAACATCAGTGGCGGAACAGAATTACTAATGGTTTTCCACCCGGCCCTCCTCCGGGGAAGCACAGTTCCAGACCAAATCCGGGTCAATTGTGTTTCTGGACCAGGGTGGACATCGTCTAGCCAAGGGCCAGCGCTGTGCGCAGCTCAACCTCGGCTCAGAACTACCCTTGTGCACTAAGCAGGGCGGAGGTGGCCTGCCAGTGGCACTGCCACCCCACCGATGAGGGTAGTGAGAGAGAGGAAAACTTTATACAGATTATGGCCCTATTGGTGTTCCATATTTTGGCACCAATAGTTCCACAATGCCAAAGCCTTCCAATGCACATCCGAAAAAAGGCAAGGGGCAGGCAAGGCGATTTACGCGTTGCACTATGCCTCAGCCATCCGGGAAAGCATGGCTGTCAAGTATGAATCTGATTCAGCACGAGCGCCCACTATTACGGTGGGAATCTCAGCATCATCTTCATTTTCAACACATAACAGCCGTCTCTACGATGCAGCGATTGACATCTGTCCTCTGCTAGAGCCCCAAATGAAACTCTAGGTCCCCTTTCAAGGACCAGCAATCCCATCTGTAAGCTACCAGCAGACACGTGAGACAGTGGGCGTGGCCGTGAGACGGCACACGGCGCGCTGAACACTCAAGCCCTTATGAAAAAGGCAAGACGAACAGCGCGCCGACGTGGCTATGCTCTCATGAGAGAGCATAGACCACCCACGAACACAGTCTCAACATGCTTGCGATGCGATAGAGGAGTGAGGGGCCCACAGAGATGTACGTGGCGGGGAAGCCTCACTGTAATCCTCAGGCCACCCAGGCTTATCAGCTAAAATATTCCCCCCTCTGGTGCACCAGAAAAGAGACTAGATCGGGGTATAAGCGAAGGGACTCAACCCCGTTTGAGGCATCATAGTCTCGACCGTGCATCGGAGGCGCCGAGTGACGCGCGAACGAGTGGAATGACGTCTTGAAAAAGACGCAGTGTCACACCCGTGTTGCTCTTTTGTGAGGAAACGCTCTTTAAACAGTGTTGAAGCACCCAGGGGAAGACCGCGGCAACACACAGGTGGTAAGTGCAGTCCTCTGGTGCACTCACTGAAACAAACGCCCTCACCAAACCGACAGTTGCTGTGAGAACAGCAGTTTGTTATGCTGATGCAGCGGTGAACATGCGGTCGCGCTGATTGTGCCTTTTCGCCAACACAGAGCGTCCTTTTCGTTCTCTGGAGCATCTCTCTTGCAGATAGGCTCTCTTTTAGAAAAGCAGTCTTGCTTCATCAACGCCGTTCGGCTCCGAAGTGAATGACAGCGTGCATTCGCTCTCGCTTCCTGTTTATACCCGCGGCGCGGGGCGGAGCGCGAGATGCAAATCTCGCACGCCAATGGCCCAATGGCCTGTTCTCTATATCTCGAAGCTGATAGGGGCTCCCTGAAGTGATCCCAATTCGTCGGTACGTCCGACGTCCGTCGAACGTGACCGACTGAATGGGAACTGAGGTACTTAACAATTTTACTCAAATAAAGAGTAAATGTATTTCGTTACATTATTTGTAATATTTAGCAACTGTTGACAGCTGCCGTTGAAGAGAACTGAAATTAACATTTATACTGGACTTTAAATTATATTCAACTGCCTAAAAACAGAACAACTAAAGATGTTTACCTCGGCCCATTTATGTACATAATAAAGAGTATAAACTATATAAAATCGTATGTTGGTAACATATTAGTCAACATTTTATTTTTATCAGTAGATACATTAGATTACTGGAGTAAATTGAAACCCAATACTTGCATTTAAAAGTGTAATCTGGCAATTTCTCTTCAAAAATCTGACGTCGTGGCGCGCAATGAATTCTGGGGTAGGCAAGGCTGCGAAGCATCCATCCGAGTATCCTTCATTTCATGGGAAAAGAAGGACGCATTTGCAGGCCGTATTTTGAAGGAGCCTTCGAAGGACCCACGAATTGGGACAGCCTTCGTCGCGCCGCGGTGATGCAATCCGCTATACCTTCCACTGTAAACGAGTCTCGGTTCGTCCTTTGAAGGCTGCGTCGGCCACGCACTTCAAAGGACACGGCCTTCAAAGGATGCAGCCCTTGAATTGGGACACAGCTTATAAACTCATGGCTCCCAGCATGCATTGCAGCATTAAGTATGTCACCATTGGTGAGCTTCATATGCTGATTCTTGATATCTGTGTGCGTCTAAACTTTTCCGCCCTGCAATGTGTTTAAAAATCTGAATTCAGAATGTCTTATCTGTGGCAAGAAAGTATTGTTGGTGAATATTATTTATTAATATTTTTAGTCATCGATGAGTTTAGTCAAACATTTTTCTTCATGATCATTTTTGTTTACGGCTTTTTTTGATTTTGAACAGATTATGTGTTTTGTTAACACTACTGATGGCGAAGTGAAGCTTTCAGCACAATTGTATCAGAAAAAGGTTCATTATGCGAAGCTTTTCAAACCAGAGCTGGACGAGGACCTTTGCTGGTGAAAGTGAGGGAAAGCACTGTGTCGCAAAATGTTTTGCAACCATTATCTTAAAAGCAAAAATTAATTAATGGATAATGAATGAATAAATCAATATATTAAATACATGGCAACAATCTGTTCCATTGCATACTCAACCAATAAAGATAACATTTTGTATTGTGAATGTGGACATTTTTCCTGTTTGTAAACAAATAAAACTCACGAATAAAGGAAGTAGACTAAATAAATGCAGGTGCATGCACACAAAGAAACACACACACACACACACACTCACACACACACACACACACACACACACGTTTGTTTTTGTGAAAAGTGAGGACATTCCATAGGCGTAATGGTTTTTATACCGTACAAACCGTATTTTCTATCCCCTTACACTGCCCCTGCCCCTAAACCTAACCCTCACAGGAGACTGTGCAGTTCACTTTCTGTGAAAAAAAACTTGTTCTGTGTGATTTATAAGCATTTTGAAAAGTGAGGACATGGGGAACGTCCTCATATTTCACCCTCTTTTTGTAATACCTATGTCATACCCATGTCATTATACACATTTGTGTCCTGATATTTCACGAAAACATGCCCACACACACACACACACACACACACACACACACACACACACACAAAGAAACAAACACACACACACACACACACACACACACACACACACATTGTTCATTTTCAAAGCACTAAACTGAGTTGTACAGTAACCATCCAAAACAGTCTTTTCTTTAACCTGAGAACAATTTATTTAGAAGGTTTTTGTGACCTCTTAAACTGTGCAACTCAAAAAAACACCTTTCCAAACTGTAGAGTACGCCTAGTGAATTTTGGCCATTTCCACCACTGCACATGTATATAAAAAGGCAAAGCCAAATATATTATCAACCTTATTGGGCGAACTCAAATGAAAGTGTTCCCACATTTCAGAACCATGACAAAGTCTCGCAACAATAAACTGGTGCGCTCTTTGAATCAGAGTACGAAGCAGTCACGTGGGTGTGTGTGAAACGAAGCATCGGACGTCATTGGTCAAGCATCGATACAAATCTTCACTGAAAATCGTTTCTTTTTTTGACACGCTTCGGTGTCACTGTTAACATCACTAGTTAACACTGTAACAAAACCACAAACTCACGTAAAAGCCAAGAGTCAAACTGCCCAACTAAAGGAAACACTGATATCCATAATGGTGACATTTCAATAAAACATCAACATCTAAACCTCTGTTAATTCTCAATAAGCGCTTCTATAGATGTATTTCAGGGTTGGAGCCAAACTCTGCAGGAAAGCGGCTCTCTGGGACTGAAATTCTGCTCTAAGTGAGGAAAATAATGGGATATTTGTACCCTAAGGAACAAAATTGTACCTCCACTGTACCTTTTTTTCTGAGAGTGTATGACAATCATATCTCGTTCCAAACGGTTTTTACATCTACTAATAGAAGGATAGAGGGTTTTGACTCCTCAAATTTTAATATGTGATATAATTTGTTAAAGAAAAAAATTCATACTCATCATGATTTACTACATTAGAGTTAATGCTGTGAATGCAGATGCCATAGACTCGGTTAGATTTTCCAGTTTCTGTAGTGAATAATTGGCTGGCGTTTGAGTCTTCTTCACAGGCATCACTCTTGCGCAGAGTTTGGTCATTGTGATATAATATTGTCACGAAACTGCTCTGAGAGACAAAGGTAGAGGATCCAAACGTAGCTTTATTGAAGGGTAATCCCGAATCGTAATCAAAATCAGGCAACAGATCATAAACAGGCAAGCAGTCCAAACAGGCAAACTAGGCAGCAGCGAGAGGCAAAAGGGTAATCCACGGAACAGGCAAATAATCCAAGACCAGAGACATGAAACCAGGGAGAGTGCTCAGAAATGCAGTATAGACAACCAACAAGACTTAGCAATGACTGACAGAATGAACAGGCTTATATAGGGTGGGCTAACCAGGTAATGGGGTGCAGGTGGATGTAATCAATGGGTGTTGAAGAGTCCGGGCAAAGGATTATGGGAGATGTAGTCCTTGATGGAGTGACAGTCTGGAGTGGAGTGCCCTCAGGTGGTTCTCATGGGCACTCACACTGGTGAATTGTGACATAGCCCCCCTCCTAAGGAGTGGCTTCCAGACACTCCTATAATAATAATCCCGGAGGGAGGTGGAGCGGAGGCGGACCTGGGGGATGGAGGGCCAGGCCCATGGAGCAGAAGAGGGCCTGGAGACTGAGGCAGAGCAGAAGACCAGGAAGGAGCAGGCTGGACAGATGACCAAGGTGGCGCAGGCTGGACAGATGACCAGGGTGGCGCAGGGGGCCAGGGCGGAGCAGGCTGGGCAGATGATCAGGGTGGTGTAGGCAGCCAGGGCGGAGCAGACAACAACAACAGTAGCGCAGATGAGGTTGAAGACCCCCACGGCGGAGCAGACGTCCACCATAGCAACGCAGACGGTCTTGAAGCCCATGGCGGAGCGTGCTGAGCAGGTGGCCCAGTCGGAGCCCTCTCTGGACTCGGGAGAGGAGGCGGAGTCCACTCTGGACTCGGGAGAGGAGGCGGAGTCCACTCTGGACTCGGGAGAGGAGGCGGAGCCCACTCTGGACTCGGGAGAGGAGGCGGGGGCGGAGCCGTCTCTGGACGCAGGTCTGCGGCTGGAGCCGTCTCTGGACGCAGGTCTGGGGCTGGAGCCGTCTCTGGACGCAGGTCTGCGGCTGGAGCCGTCTCTGGACGCAGGTCTGCAGCTGGAGCTGTCTCTGGACGCAGGTCTGCGGCTGGAGCCGTCTCTGGACGCAGGTCTGGGGCTGGAGCCGTCTCTGGACGCAGGTCTGGGGCTGGAGCCGTCTCTGGACGCAGGTCTGGGGCTGGAGCCATCTCTGGACGCAGGTCTGGGGATGGAGCCGTCTCTGGACGCAGGTCTGTGGCTGGAGCCGTCTCATGACGCAGGTCTGTGGCTGGAGCCGTCTCTGGACGCAGGTCTGTGGCTGGAGCCGTGTCTAGACGCAGGTCTGTGGCTGGAGCCGTCTCTGGACGCAGGTCTGTGGCTGGTGCCGTCTCTGGACGCAGGTCTGTGGCTGGAGCTGTCTCTGGACGCTGGTCTGTGGCTGGAGCCGTCTCTGGACGCTGGTCAGTGGCGGGAGCTGTCTCTGGATGCAGGTCAGTGGCTGGAGACTTGTCAGTATTTAAAAAAATACAAGTCTAGAAAATGCAAATTACAGCTCACGCAACCGCACAGTGCTCTGAAGGGGTCTATAAAGGATATAAACAGTGACTTTTTAAGTGATAAATTCTTGAAAACTCAGAGATGTGGATTCGGACAGCAATTACATTACCACACGACCTTGGTGTTTGTCAAAAGCAGTTGATAATTCAGCCTGGGTTTTTCTCGCGGGTGGTGGGAGACGGACGGCTTCAGCAACTCCTTCACCACTAACGGAGCGAGCTCAAAAATACTTTTCCCGGACCACAACATCTGCAATACAGCAGTGATTGTTCTTGCTCCATGTAATGGGAGTTCGTTTGTTCAGGGAAGGAGGCGGGAACCGGCGAACGTTTAACAACTTTGAATCAAATAATAAACACAAAATGAAAGTAAAAGCGGCAGCCCCTCACGGACTGCCGCGCACAAACATAACAAAACACAACTTAAAATCCAGGCCTGGTCCTCTCTTGTCCTTCACCGGTGTCGCTTGTCCTTATATGCCTCCGTGCTCCCTCATGAGAGGACTCGAGACCGGTGTGTCTCAATCACGCACACCGGTCTCGCTCGCTCGTCCACCTCGCCACACTTTTAACTTGTGGACATTCGTCAGCGCTGCCACACACTGGCATCTTTCTCTGCCGCCATTACTGGACTACAACTCAAACTAGCGCACGACATCAACGTCATCTCTCTCAGCCACTCCCTCTGTTCGCTGATTGGACCGGTAAAAAATTGTCCGGGCGAAAACCTAAGCATATACAGCAGTCCCAGACGTAGTACTGAAGGAAAATGAAAATTGAGCGGAAGTACGTAGGAGGGCAGAGCCAGGCTACTGGCCCGCCCTCATGGTTTAAGTTGCTAATATTTTCAGTATTGCGATGGGCATTTTCTTTATGGTCATGCAAAATGATTTTGAGCGCATAATTTCCTGTGATAAAATTAAGTAGGAAAAATTATTAAATAAAATAATTTCTAAATTATTATTTAAATAAAAAAAGAAGGTTAATAAACAAGTAACAAGCAAAGTTAAACTAATTTTCTTCATTTCTGCGAATACTTTGCCTACAAAAAAACCCAAAAATCTTTCTTACCCCCCTAACTCGATAGTAGGGTTGGGCATTGTTTTGATTAGAACGATTCTGATTCCGATTCCGATTCTTACTTTCGATTTCGGTTCTTTTCTATTCTCGATTCCGATTCTTTGAGGGGTGGAGTCAAAACATGTCACAGGCTCATTTCACAGAGGAAAATTATATTTTGATTCAATAATGAATTTTAGTGTTTGGGACTTTCTCCGCTGGCATTTTCCCTTGCTTTGCTGCAAAGGTGAATGGAGTTTTACACCGAGTCTCCACCGGTTTAGCAATAGCATTAGCAGCAGTATTATTAGGACTGCTACTCTGCGCACGTTCCTGTATGTGCGCACTCCAAGCCGTCAGTAGCCTCACGCAATGTTGTCATGACAACCAGTACACAACATTCACTTCAGGAGGTTTTATTTCTTATCATACACGTTACAGAAAAGACAAGAGTTGCGTTTGTTTCTATTGACTTGAGCCTGGTTTCTCAAAATGGTGCGTGTTTGTGCTTATCCAGGGTGCCATGACAATAGTGCGAATTATAGTAGGCATGAGTTTCTTTCTTGCAAAACCCTATAGTATGCCTCTGAACACTTTCCATATATGGCGCGCGTCTCCCTGTATCATTGCGTGATACATTTGTTCATTTATTGTAATGTTTTAGCCTGGTCGCTATTCACTGCCATAGGCCTAATAGGAGTGCGTGCAGGACTATTTTTTTAAATTTATTTCTGCTTTTGAGGTCCGAAAAAGATAGAAGGACATAGGGCACTGGGACAACAGCAGGGTGAGTAAAAGATGGCTTTATTTTCATTTCAGGTTGAACTATTCCTTTAATAACATTGGTTAGTGCAGGGTTGCCCGAGAAGGAAGAGACAGTGGACCTGCGCAGCATATCAAACACGCTACACTCGTTAATTTTTCACGTTACACCACATATTTGTACATATTTGTAGTGCATCCTAACCCTAACCCTAACGGTATAGTCTAACAAGCGTCGGCCCGTGCCTGTCCTCAGACTCTCTTCCAGCCTAAGCGAGTGCTGGGTCGGGGGGAGCTGTTGTAATTTTACCAAACCTAATGTGTTGCACTGTGCCGACCCAGGCTTTCTTTAAAGTGAAATAAAGCCACAGTTTTGAGCGCCGCTTACCTTGCTCCATGGCTGCAACAGAACGAGCGCGGCAAGCACTTCCGGAAATCCGGTGGCCACTATGGAAACCAAAACTTGCGTGTTTGGAACTGATGATCGGAATCGAAAACAAATTTTCTAAACAATTCCAATGGTATCGTTATTTTTTAAACGGTTCCAAGTTGGAACCGGTTCTTGGTGCCCAACCCTACTCGATAATCAAATGTCACCCATGTTCATTATTCATTACCACAACAAACTCTCCAAGAGTTGTCATGACAGAAATAATATGGTTGCTGCACTATGTATTAGTACACTTATGTATTTGGCAGATGGTTTTATCCAAAGCAAATTAATGCATTCAAGGTATTCATATCCTCAGGTTATATGTTACCTGGGTACGGAACACATGACATTGGTGTTGCTAGTGTAGTGAAGTGCTGCAGTTGGGTGGCGTCCTCGCTGTGTGTGACTCCGCCCTAGAGGCTTGTACAACCCCAAATCAGAAAAAGGTGGGACAGTATGAAAAAAAAAAAAAAAAAAAAAGACGTGATTTCTAAATTTACTTTGACTTGTATTTCATTGCAGACAATATGAACAAAAAATATTTCATGTTTTGTCTGGTCAACTTCATGTCATTTGTAAATATGCATCCTTTCCTGTCATTCAGACCTGCAACACATTTCAAAAAAAGTTGGGACAGTAAAGCATTTACCACTTTGTAATGTTGCCATTCCTTTTCACAACACTTAAAAGACCTTTAGGGACTGAAGACACCAAGTGATGAAGTGTTTCAGGTGTAATTTTGTCCCATTCTTCCTGCAAACAAGTCTTAAGGTGGGCAACAGTACGGGGTCTTCCACACATTCTCTATTGGAGACAGGTCGGGACTGAGGCAGGCCAGTCAAGTACCCGAACCCTCTTCCTCTGCAGACAGGACTTTGTAATGTGTGCAGAATGTGGTTTTGCATTGTCTTGTTGAAATATGCATGGACGTCCCTGGAAAAGATGTCTGCTTGAAGGCAGCATATTATGCTCCAAAATCTCTATGTACTTTTCAGCATTAATGGTGCCTTCACAGAAGTGCAAGTTACCTTTGCCAAGGGCACTGACACAACCCCATACCATGACAGACCCTGGCTTTTGGACTTGTTGCTGGTAACAGTCTGGATGATCCTTTTCTTCTTTGGTCCGGAGCACACGGCGTCCATTCCTCCCAAAAAATACCTGAAATACTGATTCATCTGACCACAGTACACGTTTCCACTGTGTGATGGTCCATCCCAGATGCCTCCGAGCCCAGAGAAGTTGACGGCGCTTCTGGACACTGTTAACATAGGGGTTCCTTTTGGCACAGTACAGTTTTAACTGGCATTTGTGGATGTAACTACGTATTGTGGTACTTGACAAAGGTTTGCCAAAGTAGTCCAGAGCCCATGTGGTGATATCGCTTATAGATGAATGACGATTCTTGATGCAGTGCCGCCTGAGGGATCGGAGATCACGGTGGTTCAGCTTAGGCTTGCGCCCTTGTCCTTTACGCACTGAAATTCCTCCAGATTCCTTGAATCTTTTAATTATGTTATGCACTGTTGAATGTGAAATATCAAAATCTCTTCCTATCTTTCTTTGAGGAACATTGTTTTTAAACATTTCAGTAATTTTATCACGTATTTGTTGGCAAACTGGCGATCCTCGGCCCATCTTTGCTCCTAAAGGATTAGACCTTTCTTGGATGCTGCTTTTGTACCAAATCATAATTACAATCACCTGTTGACATCACCTGTTTCAAATCACATCATTATTTAACCATTTTACCTCATTACTAGCCCTAAATTTCTCCTGTCCCAACTTTTTTTGAAATGTGTTGCAGGTCTGAATGACAGGAAAGGATGCATATTTACAAATGACATGAAGTTGACCAGACAAAACATGAAATATTTTGTGTTCATATTGTCTGCAATGAAATACAAGTCAAAGTAAATTTAGAAATCACTTCTTTTTTTTCTTGCGTTTTCCATACTGTCCCAACTTTTTCTGATTTGGAGTTAATCAGCGTCTCATTCATACGGGTATATTAAGGTGGCTGTATTGTCACCAAATATGGCGTTAATGTGTCTGCCTTTCTAGTGCGTAATTTTTCTGCTGTCGTTCTGGTGTTCTGGCTGGAGGTGAGTGTGGTGACTGTTTGTGATTTGTTGCTCAAACTTACGGGACTTTAAACAGTTAACAGTGTTATTCGTGTCAGGTGCTGGGCTGTTTGCGGATAAGCGCACGTTGTGCTGAGTGTTTGCAGCTATTGACAAATGCGCTGTTTGCCGGAAATAACACCTGTTATACATACACTGCACTAAGCATCCCTGGCGTATTGCTGCTTGGCTTCCTGCTTGCCTTTGTAAACCTTGTTCATCTCTTGCTGCCGGACGAATGGCGCGATCGCTACATGTTTGGTGAATTAAGTTGCCAGTATAAGAGCACTTGAAGACTTCTGCTCGGATTGGGACATTCATTGCTGCTGTTTTGTTCCTGATATTCTAACCATTTGTTTTGTTTTAATAACCTGCTTGAGTGCGTTTACTTCCATGTGAGCAACTGCAGCTTTGTTGATGTTTGTTTCGCTCGCTTATTTGAGTTATTTTCCTTTATTATTGTGTGATTATTTAATTTATCTTTCTTTATTACGGTGTGATTATTGAATCTATAATTTTTCCTGTATTTTGCTTGTTTTTTTGGTGCTGCCCTTGTATTTTTTTTGTGTGTTGTGAATAATATTTTCTTTTTATTAATCATTGAGAGTGATCCTCGACCTGTACAAGCGGCTGTGAGTAATAACCGGCCTGCGAAGCTGGGACAGGTTGGTGACCGTGGTCAATTTCTCAAGTACACCTGGCTGCAGCCTGCAGATTGGGCGGGGTTGCACCTGGGGGGCGGGGTTGCACGTGTCACCCCGCCCATAACGCTTCTCATTGGTTAGTGGTAAATAATGACGTCGGTCGAGGCGGGGTCGCTTCTTGGGCGGGACTGCATAACTCGTCCCACCCACGACTTTTTTATTGGTTAGTGGCGTTAAGTAATGACGTAATTCTAGGATCTCATTTCCGCTGCTTATCGCTGTATGGTGAGTACAGACGAGCTACGCAGTTTGTTTACAATTTTTAATTTTAAAGTGGCGTGTGGGGTGTTGTTAAAAGGAAATGTGAAAAAAAGAAGATTGTGTAACTGTACTCACTCAACCATATCACACGAATAATTACCAGGGTTGCGTTTCTCAAAAGCATTGTTAGGCCTAACGTTACGCGTATAACGTTTATATATGTGTATATGCGTTTATATATGCGTGTGTTCTAAAATAAGCCCCTTAAAAAGAAATGCAGTGGTAAAACTACACCAGGAGGATAGATATTGGACAAGTTCATATTAAAAGTATACAAAATTATATTGTAGGACTTTTTTTTCCCATGAATACAATGATAAGCCTAAATGTTAAATATCTATATTATTATTATTAATTAATTAATTATATTAAAATGAACAGAAAACCAGACAGGTGTGTTGAGGCAAGTTGGAGCTAAACTCTGCAGTACATGACCCTCTAAGTCCGACTTTGGACACCCCATATAAAATAATGAAGCATTTTATGGTAATACTGATGATCTCTTTCCTTCTGTTTGCAGGCACTGTCACCCCCATTTACATTCCCTGTGTACCCTGTTATCTGTATTCTTTGTTTTGCTCTGTTGATTATTCTCCAATCCTTACTCTTCTTAATCCTTACACCTCCATTTCTCTCCTCTTTTTGTCATTGTTCATTTTATAACTCAAAGGCTCTTTTAAGAGCCATTCCCCCTTGTGCAAAAATGCACAAAACTGTGTTAAGCAAGGAGGAGTGTGAGCGGTGTTTAAAAGACTGCACTAGCAAGTGCCCGTTCTGCCAGTACACCAGCATGCCACAGCTGATGTATTACCACATTCAAAACCACTTTCAGCGGGCAGTGCAGCATCAGGGTGAGTTTACAGACTTTTGCTTGTCACTTTAGATCAAGTAAAATATGGTGACAAACCAGTCAATAATACACTCTGCATGCTTCTGATTTCATTGCGTTTGAATTTGTAATAGAATGCTTAATTTTAAGGCTCAGGTAAACCTTATTGTGCAAATATCCAAAGTATAGTCTTTGTTGCTCAAATCACAAAAATGGGTGATGACAATTTGTCACTGTCTTGTGAAGTGAAGTTTAATTTTAGATTATTTTTAATACCTCTTTTTTTTGGCCTTTTCAGATTTCACCATTTTAAAATGCAGTTTGAAATGTCGGGCAAAATCCCACTTTCACTGCTGCTATTGTTCAGTGACGCTGATAACTCGGGCAAATTTGTTGAAGCATATTGCCAGCCATCCTTCACCACCAACCAAGCCTCAGTCATCCTCTGTCCAGCAGTCGGGGGCTCAGTCATCCTCTGTCCAGTCACCAGCCATCCTCCCAAAATCCTTGGCAAAGAGGACTGTCACTTGCAGCCATACATTGCATACAGGTTGAGGTTGTTCTTCAACTCTTGAAGTTTGGTTTGCTTAACTTTTAGGTGATTTGTTTGATCTTTTTCTTTATGTACAGCTTCCCAGTTGCAGTGTGACCCTAAATGTCCAAATCCTGTGGTAACAACAAGTCTAAACATGATCAAAGCAAACAAAGCATTTTGGGGAACGATGCCAAATGAGGGGCAACAGCAGCTGGTAAGTTAATCTTTGCAAAATTTTCTTAACAAGATGCTGTTCATCAACCTGTGCATTTATTTATCTTTATCTGAATTTTAGCTAAACAATGCTTTGGATGTCAGAAAAAGCAAATATGAGCGATTGGCAACCGTATATAACACAACACTGCAACGATCAGACCTGTGCTCTCTGGGACTCGAGAAATATGTTGAGGGAACGGTACACAGTTCAAAGATTCATTTGAAGATAGAAACTCAATAAACACTCATCATTAATTACTGTTTTATTTAAACGCAGGTTCTCAACTGTTGCCTGAAAGTGGTAGAGGCCATAGCGAAATCACAGGTGAAATATTTTGTGCTCCTATTACTTAAGCTGCTTACAGGGATAGTTCAACCCAAAAATGAAAATTGTCATTCATTTAGTCACCCTCAAGTTCTTCCAAACCAGTATGAGTTTATTTCTTCTGTTGCACATAAAAGATGAAGACAATTGGTAACCAAACAGTTCCCCATTGTTTTTTTTCCAATTCAATGGAAGTATGTACAGGTACAATCATACACCAAAATTTAAATTCTTGGTTGAACTACCCCTTTAAGCAACTCCTTAGCTGAAATATACATACTTTTGTAGATGTGCTTACAGTGGTCAGAATGTTAATACTCTCAGCTGTTGGTGAATTTAGAATTTAAATGTAACACCAAGGCAAAATCGAGAATGTTAAAGTATGTTGAATGTTTCCATACAGAATGTGAATGTATTTTCGGCTAATTCATATGTGATTTCGACATGGCCAGACAGCACACTTGAAGAGCAACTTCTGCACCTGCCGGTATGTATATAAGTTTAATATGAAACCTAGTCACACAGTTTCCAAATTTTTTAGATTGACCAATATTATTTGTTTTCAAGCTGGATGAAAACATTGACTGGTTTATCTTCCCAACATGGATACCAGGACATTGGATGGTTTGTGTAAGTCATTCTTAATCTGTAGTCTTTATCTGGGATAACTTATGTCAGCATAATATTGTCGATAAATTGCTGTTGTTGTCTTTCGGTGTGTGTATATATTGTGACTTATCAACAGATTATGAAGCCAAGGGAGCATGACATTTTTTTCCTTGACCCTCTACATGGCAAAACATTCAGTCAGGAAGAATACATGCTCATCTACAGGTTTTATAGTGCACTGTTCAGAGTTCAGAGATTGTGGTCGTTCCAAACCACGTTCTGATGCGCTTGTGGTCGTTCCAAACCACATTTTGATATAATTGTGGTCGTTCCAAACCACATTTTGATACGCGTGTGGTCGTTCCAAACATCATTTTGATAAGATTGTGATTGTGGTCGTTCCTAACCACATTTTAATAAAACTATGGCCACTATTAACTGTTTTTTGCAACTGTTTTTAAAGTTATGGTCTGTGTTTTGTCATCACAGAAACATTGCACAAATCTTGTCTCCTGGGCATTGGCATGAATACTGTGTCAATGATATTACGGTACCAATATTCATATCAATATGTAATTGTAAAAGCATTGTAAATGGTTTAACTTTTTGTCAAGGTAATTTGACTCTGTGCATGTCAACATCAACAGGGCCTTCCACGACAACATCTGAGCAACAGCTGTGCTGTTTTTGTCCTGATGGTAAGTTAATAATGCTGATCTGGCGTTTGCTAGATGTTTATCCAGTACATGTATCTAAGCAAATGTATTTGTAATGTTTTTACCATTTCAGTATTCACTGAGCTTTGTGACAGGAGGTCCCTTTGATTTTACAGAGGTAAGTGAAATATGCAATGGCAAACCCCAATATTATTAAAAGTTAATTGAGTATTTCTTTTTTTTATCTTAGGCTGACGTGCCTTGCATCAGGAGGTGGTGGTGTTTGTTGCTTTTGGAGAATTTCCCCTTGAGGTTTGTTTTTTTGTCTCTACACATTATACAAACTATTGAAGCTCCAATTAGTTTTTCTCATTCAGGGTTTGTACGGCCAAGAAAAACCTGGAAAAGTCATAGAATTCTAAAATGGCTATTTCCAGGGCTGGAAAAGTTTTAGGAAGTCTCAAACATTTCAAATATGAGTATATAATAGAATGTTTATCTGATAGTATTGGTTAAACTACAATACTTACGGTTCATTCAATACATCTTACTGGAAAAAAAATTATTAGTCATTAATTAGTTAAGATGAGGTGCTTTTGTCATTTGAACATTGATTTTTATTAATCTTATTTTTAAAAATTAAATGGAAAGTAATGGAAAATAATTGGTATATATTGGTTGAAAGGTACAAACCTTGTGCTTAACACATACCTGTCCTGTATTCCTTTTTATTATAGGTCTGATGAAGAAAGACGGGCAAGAAAGAGACAAATGAGGCATATTGAAAAAAATGTACGAGACATTTCATAAGATTTTTTTAATCTCTTACCATATATAGACTGACTTATTTTTGTTTTGCTATCCTTTTAGGCACAAAAGGCAAACATGACTCCTGACTTGCAACTTTTGAATGTAAGGTTCCTTTTTTTTCTTAAGTGCTGAAATCCTGTCGTATTTCATTCAAGCAAATAAAGGATTAATCCTTTTAAAAATACTTTCCAGCTACCCTGGAATGTCTTGGAGATGATACTTCTAGAAGTAGTGCTAGAGGATGGAGATGCTGCCTACATGAATCTGTCTCTTACTTGCAGTTGCTTTAGAGCAATTGTAAACAAGGCCCTGTTCAGACAGAAGGCGCACTATGCATGGCTTGACAGTAAGTTTGTTAAATGTGTGCAATAAAGTATGCATAAGGCCTAATGGGTATAAGAGTGGCTTTAGGTAATCATGCTTCTTGCATTTCCTAAAGCAGTACCAAGGCTAACATAATCTTTGACGTGCATTATGAAAGATTTCTCTTTTGTGTGTGTTTTTGGCTACAGGTGTTGTGGACTGGGGGAAATGGAGTGAAACATCAAAGGCTGAATTGCGGGTGCCTTTTGAAATTAAAGAGTGCAGAACATGTGGAACTTTTTTCAAAACCTGCTCAGGTTTTATTGGAAACGGGAAGCGTGGTTGCCTTAGAGGATTCTACGACAGCATAGAGGACCCAGACTGCTGTTTCATGTGTCAGTGGTAGAGTGTCAGGGGAAGTGTGTGAAGGAAGGATGAATGAATGAATGATTAAAGGTGATTTAAAAGAGGAAAGTGTGTGAAGAAAGGAAGGATGAATGAATGAATGATTAAAGGTGATTTAAAAGAGGAAAGTGTGTGAAGAAAGGAAGGATGAATGAATGATTAAAGGTGATTTAAAAGAGGTAAGTGTGTGAAGGATGTATAGAAAGACACCGAGAGATATGTACAAAAAGAGAGGTGTATGTTTGTCTTTATCAAAACTAATTAAACTGTTTCATACCTAAATAATTAACTACTTGTCTTGGCTTGTTATTCATTTTACCATAACCCTTTTCATTATCAAGTAAATCCATAATCTATTATTATTAATGCCATTTTAAGACTTGACACTCTTGCTGAGAATATTACACTTTTATTTAAATGTTAATAATTAATGTGCAACCAAAGCACTTACAATATGAAATGGTAATAAAACAGAAATAACTTACAAATAAGTTGTAAATAAACAATATACATGAACAAAAATAACGTTATCCAAATGTTAACAAACTTACAATGTGTTTGATAATATATATCATCATCAGGTATAAGTAATTAACGGATTCACAGTTTTGTTTTCTACATGATAGCACGCACTTCATAAGTATATAAGAAACTGTGAGCATTGCTTTCTACCACATTTCCTGTTTTGGGATTAGCGTCAAGTCTGACGTCACTAACCAATGAGAAGAGTTGCGGGCGGGACGAGTCGTGCAGTCCCGCCCCAAGTGCGACCCCGCCTCGACCGACGTCATACTTTGCCACTAACCAATGAGAAGCGTTATGGGCGGGGTGACACGTGCAACCCCGCCCCCCAGGTGCAACCCCGCCCAATCTGCAGGCTGCAGCCAGGTGCTTCTCCAATTTCTGTAACTGAGTGCATGTTTGAGTAGATCATCTTCTCTTTGTGTTATTTTTGTTTGTTGATGGTGTCTTGTAAATTGGGTACCCATGTGTAAAAGAGAACCATTATTTCCTTTTTTTGTAATTTGTTTTTCTTGTGTTTCAGGCACTGTGAGTCCGGAGCAGGAAGGCTAGTTGCTCTATTTGGTGGTGGGTCCGGATGCACAGTGTGTGGTCCACAACCCATAGTGATTGATCTTGGTTGACGTGAGTGTGCAGTGTAGTGCACGTGTGGGTGCTCCTTGACCATCGCTGATGTTGGCGAAGTCTGGCACTAGCTCGTCCTGCTCCGGATAGTCACAAGTCCTGATAGGCCTTTCTTGTTATTGTGTGGTAGTTATGATTGAGCCCAATTGCCTTGCATTTCAGTATTTTATCTTTGTCTAATAAAGAATATTTTTGTATAATGTCATACCCACGTCTCAGAGTCTCTGTGTAACGGAGAATCGAACCTGTGTCCTTAATAGGATACTTCCCTGGCTTAGTAACCAGGGTGGCGTAGTCGACTCTTTTCCTCTTTTGTTCTGTCTCTCTTCATGCTCTTAAGTTTTTTTTTGTTAATGAACCTACCATGTGCCACACTAGTTATTTGAATAAATATAAAAATAAATCTTCTCTTTTTTAAATGCATAGTGTTCTTAAAGACACATATTCATGAAGGTGTATTCCTACAGTATACTAATGTATCTTATTTCTAGTAAAGTGTCTATTAAATTATATAACCTAAATAATAAACGTTACATTTGTATATTTCTAGATTTCAAGTATGCAATCAATAAACTGGTGTACATTTTCACAGGGGGTAAAACATTTTTATTTTATTCAAGTTACAAAAAGAAATACACCAAAGTTCTCTCCTACTCATAAAAGTTCTTATAGCATTTTCAAACATGAACAGATAAAAAAATGAATGAATGACTATATATCAAATTTCACTGATAAAGCTAAAGAAAACACAGCAACATTTAAAAAATGGCAAAGATAAGAAAAATGCATTATTTCTCTCTCTTTATGAGAGAAAAAAAGAAAAAGTGCAGTCAAATATGTTCACAATCTCAAAACAACTCCTTTACAGCATTCATGAAACATATTTCACATCCACAACAGCAATTCTTTATCAGCTGACCTCTATCCTAAACCCTAAACCCTCCCTCATACCAAAATAAATGAATCTACTGTAAATCACACAACAACTGCAAAACATGCGTGTACAAGATAATCAGCGCAAAATCAATATAACTGTAAGGTAAAAAAAAATCTAAAATAGTCTATTATCTAAACAATATATGATAATAAATATAGTTGCGTTTGCATTCTTTAATATAGTAATAAAGAATATGAATAAATGAACCAAAAGATGAGTAAATGAATACCACAGTATGGATATGAATATGCAAGTTTATATGAATAAAGAAAAGGATAAAAAAGAAAGACAATAATAAATTGGTTATAACACAAGCTTATGTGTGCTCTTTGAAAGCATAGCCAGATAAACTGTTCTTCTTTCCCTCAGATAAGACACATACGTGCACAGATGGCTTTACAAAGTAATATTATTTCCCAACGACAGAGTCAAATACAAGAAACGTTAATCAAACATAATTTCTAAAGATTGCCTCAAAAGGCAGAATGCTCTATGTTTTACAATAAATTATATTTTAAGTAGAGCTGTTCTTCTGTCTTTCTATGTCAAGCAAACATTGGCCGTAAACACTACAAGTATTTTCTCAAATTGCAACACTGTTGGGGATTTTTTCTGGGGACAAATAACAATACTTAATTGTCAATCCTTCATTCCGGCTCTTGATGTCTTCGGTCACCTGATCTAGTTCCTTTTGGAAATTCTTGATGGCTTCCTTCACTGGTTGCTCTGTGAAGCACATATCTGGATACACGCCTAAGAACAGCTGGAAAAAAAGTCATTTCTTCAGAGAGAATAACAACATTGTCCTGTTTACAAGGTAAACTGACCCTTCTCTAAGCTTCTCAAAGCTTGGTTACTGTCATTACGTTAGACAAGCTTATAAAACATCCCAGGAAAGAATTGGGGATTTAAGTGTTGATATGACATCTACAGGCAATTTTAATTACATTTGTAAGGTGATGTAGATGGAAATGTATTACAGTAAGCTTATAACATTAGTGTTAACTAATGTTAACTGAACTCTTCCTAATTTTAAAATGAGTGGATATTATTAATAATATTTGAGCCTACATAGATTTCAAAACATCATCTCTGGTCTATTTTTTTTTAACCCGTGCTCTTTATTGTGGAAGCTTGTTTCCACCACAGAATAAAAAATAAAGGTAGACGTTTCTCACAATTCAGACTTTTTTCCTCTCTCGCAATTGCGAGTTTCAGAATTGTGTGATATAAAGTCACAATTGTGAGATAAAAAGTTGCAATTATCTTTTAAAATGTTTTATTGTGTGGCAGAAAAAAGCTTCCATACTTTACCCTCAAGCTAGTAGCAAGGTAATTATTTTCATTTAACTTTACTTAACTTCTTACCTTAATTGTAAAAATCTAGTAATCTGTACTATTAACATACTATGCCTTGTTTAAAACCCAAGTTAAGATGAATTGATTGGTTTAAGTTTAAGTCAGGTTTAAGTCAGGAACGCCTGTCTTTTAAAAGCAGATTAGACAAGCGTTTCCAATCCGCGAACTCTGCTCAACCTCCACGTCGGGGCTTGACATTTTCTCCTGACCTCCACACCGAGGTGTCGAGGTCATGGAAACGTCCGGTTTCGTCCACAATTTTCAGTCCACAAACATCTACATATAGCAATATATTAGGGCTGAAAAAACATGGATATGGTCAGACGCTCACGAGCCATCTCTCTCCCGATTCGGCATCGTCCATTAAAGCCCCGACATTGCCCACCAAGCTATTAAGAGCTACATCAGCGCTGGTGGGCAAAGCATACTTGGCAGCGGGTCATGCTGCGGCATGATGGCACACAATGGCTATTGAGCAAGCATACCAAGCTGACCAGTTAAAAGATCTGGAGGAAAGTGAGGAGATCGGAGCTGATGTTGTTCACAAGCTCCGATCATCAGCTGATTTAACTCTCCGTGCCACCAAGGAGACGGCCAGATCTGTTGGCCGTTCTATGGCAGCCCTGGTGGCCACGGAGAGGCATTTGTGGTTAAACCTCACTGAAATAAAGGAGAGAGATAAGAACTTTCTGTTGGATGCGCCGTTTTCTCCTGATGGTCTGTTCGGTGACGCTGTTACTACTGTCACCGACAGATTTCAGGAAGCAAAGAAACAGGTGGTGGCACTCCAACAGTTTCTTCCTCACAAAACCCAGACTCCTGCTGCTGCTGGGCGGGAGCGCAACAAAAACAGAGTCGCCACTCGTACCCGCCTACAGAAGGGGTGGTGCGGGGGGGGGCAGCGCTCTCAGGCGCAGCCTTCAAAAGGTAAGACGGATCTGAGGACCGTCATTATTTCCAAAAAGGCTGCATTGAAAAGATCCTGACATAGCCTGACAAGCCAGACCCACATCAAGATGTTGGGTCTGGAAACTCACCATTGACAGGGCTCAATCCGAGGGGCGGGATAAACGGTTGTCTTTCAAATTCCCTCTGCATGCAATTGGATAGCGCCATGAGCGCCACAACCAACCAGAGCAAAGAAGGTGAAGCCACGCTAACGTTAGTTGATATACTTTTGCCGTATCCGGTAGGCAAAACTTCGAACACATCTTCTTTTCTTAAGAATGACTTCAGTGCCGTTCTTTGTTCTTTTCTCAAAGAAAAGCTTAGCTCCAAGTCTTCCAGAGTCGCGGCCAAAGCCGATTCAAAAGACCGCTGTTCGGCAGCTTTGTTTACGAGTAGCACGCAGAACCTCCGCAACTCTGCCGTGATGTGCCATCACACACGCTGTGATTGGCCTGACCAGAGTTTGTTTTTTCCAGCTCTCAGGTCTACCGAGAGTTGCTAGACTACACTCGCGGCAAAATTAATTTTCTGCCGCTAGGGTACGTCTAGATTTCTAGGCTAATCCTGACCCCCTTGGTGTCAGGATCTTTTCGACGCAGCCTTCTTAGAAATAATGACGTCCTCAGATCCCTTCGGTGCCCTCACAGGGTCGATCCGCTAACCCTGCCGCAATGCCGGAGCATGGAGAGCCCTCGCAAATCATCCGAGGATGGTTTGCGCCCTCCGACGAGGGCCACAGTGCAGTCGGGCCAGTCATTCCCTGCAGGTTCGCTGCTTTAGGGCGCTGCATTCACTGTGCAAAGTACATCAGAGGCCAGCCTCGAGAGGCTGGTACCCTTAGTAGATTTTATGGCAGAGTGGGAGAATCTTTCAAATATATCTTGCTGGGTCCTGCATATCATAAGAAAGGGGTACGCCATTCAATTCAAAGGGTGTCGTCCACCCAGTTTCAAGTACTGGACTTCCTGCAGGAGAGATTCTCCACAGGGTTAGCTCCCTCCACATTAAAGGTGTATGTGTCGGCCTTAACAGCTTACCACACTCCTTTGGGTGGTGTTTCATTGGGGCGACACCCGCTAATTACTCATTTCCTTCGTGGCACTTTGAGACTAAGATTGGCGGTTCGCACCAGGGCACCGGCGTGGGACTTGGCCATTGTGTTACAGGGCCTGTCTTTGGCTCCGTTCAAGCCAATTGAAGAAGTTCCTGAGAAGTTTCTCACTCTAAAAGCTTTATTTCTGCTCGCTATTTCATCTCTTGGATGAATTGGAGACAATCAAGCTTTATCTGTGGCAAGGCCAAGTGTTGGGAGCTCCGTGTCGTCAAGTAACACGACGGATGCTTCTCTCATGGGCTGGGGGGCAATCATGAGTGGTCGCTCGGCCCAGGGCTTTTTGGCAGGACCATTATCGTTCCTGGCACATAAACTGTCTGGAAATTATGGCATTGTTTAAGGCTCTGAGACACTTCCTGCCGGAACTCAGGGGCCAGCATGTGTTAGTTCGTACACACAACACATCGGTGGTCTCCTACATAAACCATCAGGGGGGGTTGAGATTGTGCTCGTTATACAAGCTGACTTGCCAGCTCCTCCTGTGGGCCCAAGGGAAACTGCGTTAAATCAGAGCAGTTTATATTCCGGTATTTAAATGTGGAAGCAGACATCCTGTCAAGACAGGGGCAGAGGCCCGGGGAATGGAGACTCCACACCGAGATGGTGGAGCTCCTGTGGGAGAACTTCGGCAGAGCGGAGGTCGATCTGTTCGCATCATCAGAAACAGCTCACTGTCATCTGTGGTTCTTCTAATGCCTCCAGCTCCCTTGGGACTGGATGCTATGGTACAGGAGTGGCCGAGGCTGCTTACGTATGCATTTCCCCCGATCGCTCTGCTTCAGGGAGTTCTAGAGAGAGTACGTCGGGACGGGGCCTGTCTGTTACTAGTAGCCCCGTTCTGGCCGGACGGAGTATGGTTCCCGGACATAGTGTCTCTCATCGACGGCTCTCCTATGGAGATTCCGATCAGGAGGGACCTACTCTCTCAGGCGAGGGGAGCAATCCTGCACACTTGCCCAGAGCTGTAGAAACTGTGATCTTGGCCTCTGAGGGGGCTCAGCTCATAACTTCAGGTCTCTCAACTGAGGTTGTGGAGACCATTCTACAGTCTAGAGCTCCCTCCACATGGAAACTTTATTCCTTGAAGTGGAAATGTTTTACTTCATGGAGTGTGGATCACCAGTGGGACCCAGTTAACTGCCCATTGGGTGCAGTGCTGGACTTCCTGCAGGAGAGATTCTCACCAGGGTTAGCTCCCTCCACATTAAATGTGTATGTGGCGGTCTTAGCAGCTTACCACACTCCTTTGGGTGGTGTTTCATTGGGGCGACACCCGCTACTTACTCATTTCCTTCGTGGCACTTTGAGACTTAGATTGGCGGTTCGCACCAGGGTGCCGGCATGGGACTTGGCCATTGTATTACAGGGCCTGTCTTTGGCTCCGTTCAAGCCAATTGAAGAAGTTCCTGAGAAGTTTTTCACTCTAAAAGCTTTATTTCTGCTCGCTATTTCATCTCTTGGAAGAATTGGAGATATTCAAGCTTTATCTGTGGCACCCTCATGCTTGGAATTTGCGCCCGGTATGGTTAAGGCTTTCTTATATCCTAGGCCGGGTTACATTCCTAAGGTTCCTACTAATGTTGTAGGACCAGTTATACTGCAGGCCTTCTGTCTTCCTACCTTTCGGACGTTGGACCAGGAAACACTCAATCCGCTCTGCCCGGTTCGGGCTCTAGATGCTTATGTCAACAGAGCTGCCCTATGGAGGAAAACTGAACAGGTGTTCGTGTGTTTTGGGCCACCCTCAAGAGAGCATCCAAGCAGAGAATGAGCAAGTGGGTGGTCGGGGCTATCGGCGCTTATGAGTCGGCCGGTCAGCCTTCAACTTTGGCTGTACAGGCCCACTCTACTAGGAGTATGGCGGCTTCTAAAGCTTTGTTATCAGGGGCATCCCTGCAAGAAGTCTGTGATGCGGCGGAGTGGTCCTCACCACTCACTTTTGTGAGGTTCTACGAACTTGATCTCAACTCCACCCCAGGAGCACGTGTGCATGTTCCATGAGACAATGATGGACGGGCATCTGGCTCGTATGGGGACGTGGGTATTGTCGTTCCCACAGCAGTGACACAGGGCGAGTTCCCTTGAAAGGGAACATATCGGTTACGTATGTAACCTTAGTTCCCTGAATAGGGAACGTGATGCTTCGTCACCTTGCCATACTCCCTGCATGCCCATGAGTGCTTACTTCAGGCTTTTTCAGAAACTAGTATCTGTTTTTGTTCACGGGTGCTTTATAGTTTCCGGGTCTATGACGTCACCCACCTATGACGTTCTGTCACTCTATTGGACTGGTTACACACGTGCTTCAGGACAAAATCACGCAGAGGCGTTCCCACAGAGGTGACGCAGCGTCTCGTTCCCTATTCAGGGAACTAAGGTTACATATGTAACCGAGGTGATTTATATTATTGTAATTATCTTCCAATTGATGCAGCGATGCAAACCCCCCCCCAAAAAAACAGTTATTTGTTTTATAGGTTGCTCTTAAAATGTGACCTAACTAGAGCATTAGTTACTTATGTCATAAACACCTTGTGAAAATTTTAATTGGGTTGATATAATTCCTCTATATTTGTGACACACACAGACTTCAACATTCAGCATCAAAACACAACAATGGTAACAACAATGGTAACAACAATGGTAGCTATACTAAGTCAAGAGTACATTTAAAGTAAATGATCAAGTACTCTCAGTTTTTTTTAGTTATTAGATCTCTAGTGTAAGTGGACTTTACTAAGCATTTGTCAGTACAACATACTATTGCTATTTCACTCATTCTTTTTTTTTTTAAGGCAATTGGTTGTCATGCTTTTTTAAGTAAGTCTAACTAATTAGATTATACTGATGTTTAGATGTATATATTTTATTGTTTTATCTGCCCAGGGACTGCGGATGGAAATTAGCTGTGGCTAAATCTGGTGTAAAGCATCTTTTCTTTTGTAAGATTAATGTACTTGCACATGGTCCCTGTCAAATAAATAATGAACTTAAACATAATAAACTTAAACTTAGACTGTTAACATGTTCTTTACTATTTCAAGTGTAAAGTATACCCATATCAGACATCAAACCTCATTATTCTGGAACCGACTGAGGGCCCAAACTGTTCCTTGAACCTTGCTGGAACATCCACGGTCAGGCAGACTCTCCATGATCCACTTCAAATCCACTAGGCCCTTCTGTTCTGGAGGCGGCTTGCGCATGGTGGAAGGACTGTTGGGGATCCAGGCATACCAGTCAAACTGGAACATAAAAGTAACATTTACTCACAGATATTAGATTATAGATATTATCCAGGGCCCGTATTCATAAAGAATCTTAATGCAAAGAGTAGCTCCTAGAGACAAAATTCTAAGACAATTCTTAGAAATGTGGGCATTTACTCTTAAAATTAACTAAAAAAAAGCATCTTAACCCTTAAAAGAGGTCTTAAGGTCAAATTTGTTAGGAGCACGGACGAGGACTTTTAAGAGGCTTAAGAGTTTCTTTAGCAGAGGAGAAAATGGCAGAAAGACGAAGAGGGAGAAGAAATGTGTTGCAGACAATGGATGACAGTGACTTAATAAGACGCTATAGATAAGATCGTGCAGGTATCATGTTTGTTGCATTAAACCCAACTTTCAGACCACCAATTAAATAGACATGCCAGCAATCAATGTAATTAGAAAGAGTGGAACAATGTTTATAATTCTAAGCCAATCAAATACCTTATAGGAAATTAACAGCATGGTAAATAATAAAAGGATTTATATACATATATATATATAATGTGTGTGTATGTGAGTAAGAGAGAACGGTAAAATAGGACAATTTGCGCTTGTAATTTCAAAGTGAAGGCTTAGAATGGACCCTATACTTAAAAGCGCTCCTTTTTCCCCCTTTTTGGACAACCAACCAATCACAGTCTTCAAAAGACTTCTTTTGTATTTTCCTTGCTCAGAGTTGCTCTCAGATCGGTCCTGAATAGCTCTTAAGCTAAGACTCCTACATAAAAGTTTTTAAGCTAAATTAGGAATTTTCTGAGAGGACTCTTAGAATCTTTATGAATACGGGCCCAGAATTTTGCCTAGCAATTTTTAACTCTCCTACAGATGAAAGTGTGTAATCTCACCTGTCCAAAGTTGACCGCAGCATGTTGTGCTGAAGATGTGAATATCGCAACAGTCAGGTACTCAGATAAATCCTCTCGAGTCTCCAGGGACTTTTGAAACTCTGTAAAACAGTGGCAGTATGCATTTACCTTGTGCAAACATTTAAAGGTGACTTGATACACACAAAGATGCATATACAAGAATACAAACAATCATGATTTCTTTTAGGCGAGGTCTATGGGCAGGTAAAAGTTTGAGCTTTTTCAGATCTTTTGATCTAATGGACAAAATTAGCTTGCTTGATTTACATACAAATGTGACCGGAGACGGCCTGCAGAAATATACATTTGATTGAACAATATAATATTCATTTTGTAGAACAAACAGATAAATATCCGTCAATGTGCACGCAATGATATTGTGCGCTATTTTGCTCCAGTAGTGTTCCCCACAGGGCTCTGAACCGGTTCAAGGAACGAAAACGAAAACCGGAAACAAACTAAATTTTAAGAGGAACAAAAATGAAAACGAAATCAAAATCAATTTGAATCGTTCTGAACAGAAACGTTAATTGGAAATGACTATTAACCGGTTAATAACGTTATTTTATCGTTCTCTTTAATATTTTAATTTGGCAGTGACCAATAATGAATAGAGTAGCTCCAGCATGTGACGTTGACGGATCAAGCGTGAGTGAAATGTCATCTGTGAATCTACCGGTAACGCAAGTCAGTGTGAGCGCGCAGTTTCATGTCTCAAGTACATTTCTTTCCCCACTGAGGTCTACAATGAATGTGCAGGTATTGGAGGACATTCTTTTCGTACGTTTAAATAAGCAGTACGGACTTTAAGCTCAAATAGACTGATTTAGGCTAGTTTATGGATTTTGTTTAAGCCTATCCAAGTACTAGCATTTATCGCACATTTTTCGTATAGTCTTTCAGGTAGCCAATACAGGACAGGTCCAGGGCCGTGCAGAGAGTTCTTCAGAGGCAGGGGCTCAAATGTAAAAAAGGGGCAATATGTAAATATATATATATTAGGGGTGTAACGGTACACAAAACTGACGGTTCGGTACGTACCTCGGTTTTGAAGTCACGGTTCGTTACGGATTCGGTACAGCAGTTTTACAAAATTGCTTTTTATTAATTTTTATTCAGCAGTGGTTTAATGAAAAAAAAAAAATTGTGTCTGTCCTTAAATGAATTCAGTTATAACTAAACTTTTCTTAAAGATAATGCTGTAAACTATATAGGGAGCCCTTACATATTGCTATTAAAGTTTAACAACAGAGCCCAAACTATTAGCCTAAAATTAATTTGCTATTTATTTTTAGAGATAAAAATCAACACTCATAAGCTTCACACAAGGCAGTTTTTGCATTAATATCTAAATCTAATTATTATTATTTTTTCTCCAACTCATTGAAATATAATCATTTAGTGGCTGTAATTTTCATGACAGGTTATACATTAAATAAACAAGACATCACTAACAGGCTAAGTGGTATATAATGAATATATATAGACTAATATAACGAATATATAGGCTAATATAGTGCATGTATTCAGTGAAGAGTTAATCTCTCTAGTGAACTCACAGCTGTGGACACTGAATGACTTCTGTTCTGAGGTAAATGTGATTCTACATGACATTGTTTGTTTACAAGCTTTTTTATTGTCTTTCCGCGGTTGAAACACTAATGGAGCAATTACACAACATATTATACGTTTCAGTAAGTTGTAATGTATCCTCAACATACCTTTTAGATATTCATTTCTTTAGGAAGAGATGATCGCGTTCACTCGCGCGCCGCGCGCTGCCTCTTGAAGTTGAACTGATACTGAATACTTAATATGTTCGTGTGGGAACTCGGATTGAAGTGTGTTCCGCGCTTTAAACAAGCCGACTGTTAACTGTTATAGATTACATTCATAAACGTTCGGTACACGCGCGCACCGAACCGAAAGCCCGAAACGTTAGTTCGTCTGTCCGTGTAATTTTGAACCGATTTATGAATAAGAACAGAAAATTACCGCTCCACTTCACATGCCCAATGGAATTTGAACTTGCTTTGCCAGATCACGATTGGTTGGTGTATATACATGACAAACGGGCATTGGTGAATTGTGTAATACTTTAAAATATATAGCCTAGTATATAGATTTGTATTTAAATCAACACATTAGCTCTGATTATGGATGAAAAAAAAATATTGGTTTACTTTTTTCCCGTAAGGCCACACACTCTCTGAAAGGACCATATTTGTCTCGAGAGCCGCTTCCGAACAGAGGAAAATCAGCAATCAATCAAAACGCACGCAACCCATAGCAACGCGTTATGGCAACGCCTCAACAGAAATTGTCCGACTTTTGAGCCGTTCGTTACTATTGTATACATTGTCATCAATGTCATGTTATAATAATCACAATTATTTAGTTTTATTGACCACGATATTATCATTGATACTTGTCTGAGAGGGGCACTTTTGATTCATTTTGAAAAAGGGCAGGGGCTCGAGCACCCAAAGCCCACCCCCCCCCCCCCCCCCCCCCCCCCCCCCCTCTGCACGTGCCTGGACAGGTCAATGTTTTCTATATATAATAATTATAATTTGTTACATTTATATATATATAGACGGTTGATGCTTCGTATTAAATGGTATGTTATATTGCATTAATTGATCGAGCTTTATTAGCTGACTGAATTTGATTATGTGATGCAAGGACGTGTTGCGCAGTGTTTGCTGTGAAATTACCAGTTGACAGTGCATTAAAAGATCAATTGTTAACCAGTTTATTTATTCTTTATTCGTGCAATTTTTAAAATAGGTCGTGTTGAAAAAAAAGTTATGTACAAAGAATGTTATCACTCTTCTGAAAAGAATTAGGCAAATAGGACCACTTTCGATTATCTAACGCTCCATTTAAATTGGTCAATATTTTTCCAGCTGTTTATGCTTTGTAATTAATGCATTTGTTTCTGTTGTTTTTTTTTTTAATTTTATGAAATAAGTATTCAAGTTTAATTATCATGTGTTATATTGTTATTGAGTGAAAATAAGTCTTTATTTATACATATTTGTTTAAAGCATAGGCTAAATTAAAATAACGTTATTAACAGGTATTTTTTCAAATCAAACCGTTTTCGGAACAGTAATGTTTAATGAGGAACGCAAAAACAGTTTTTAAGCCTTGGTTCCCCACTTGGCGAACCCTGTTGAGTTCCTCCACCACCACCTTCAGCAGTCAGACGTGGTGGAGTGTCCAACACCAGGCCTAACACTCATAAGTACGCCCACTGGTTGACCCCTGTTCTAGGCTAGGAGCCCATATGCTGTGATCCCTACGTTGATTCTTCAGCGATTCTGACAGCGAGCCCATGTCTGTCCCTGCTGGCATTAACTCCCTCCTAACTTGGTCGGATCTACCCCAGATGGGTACATTCATGGGCAGTCCATATGTGGAAACTGCGAGCCAGGCCTTCTTGTCCAACATCAGTGCCTAACCTCACAAATGCGCTTCTAGAAGAATGGTCCAAAATTCCCATAAACACACTCCTAAACCTTGTGGAAAGCCTTCCCAGAAGAGTTGAAGCTGTTGAAGCTGCAAAGGTTGGGCCGACTCCATATTAACAGTAGGTGGAGAGTAGGGGGTCTTTTAGAGGCTGTTTGAGTGAATTTGACAACATGGGCGTTTACACTACGAAAGCAATCCGGTCAAATGCATTTTCGACTACCTCTGGAAGTGGTCAAAAGTGGACAAGCTCAAAACATTTAGACCCCGTTTACACCTGTATTTAGCGCCGTCCACGATTGACCAAAACACATCTTAATACCAGGTGTACACAGGGCCTTTGATAAGTTAAACCTGTACTCACTGTCAGAATTATTCATGCCAGAGGAAACATCCTTAACAAATTCTTGAATCTCTGTATCGTTTTGAACGGCCTCATCGCTGTCATAGTAGATCTTGACCACAGTAGAAACAAAACTACAGAAAGAACAAGATGACAAATTAAATTAATAATAATAACTTTTCATTGGGCTAATTGGTACTTTTGCACTAGTAGTATAGGATCTGAATTGATACCACCTACCAGTTTATTGTCTCCCAGATCTTCATGCCATCATCTCTATAATAGTACTTGGGCACATCTTCCATTCCTCGAGCTTTTATGGCCTCAGGGAAGCACAGGGACTCGTAGGTTAAAGACTCCATGGCACTTTGCATCAATTTATCCATCCCAGCTCTATTGAGGCTGGTAAACTTTGGATACCAAGAATTCAGTTAATCTTTTGCCTAAATATTTTTAGCACTTATTTTACTCAAGTGACAGAAATTATGGCTTGCCAGAAAAAGACAAAATAATGAAATATGAATAGAATTGCTTTGGATTCTATCAAGATGCTGTTTATGTGTGGATATATTAAATTAGATGTAAAGCTACCTTGCTGAAGACCCCGCCTTCATTGACAAGCTTTTCACGGGCCGCTACATTGATTGCAATTGTGAAACGAACATGAGGTTTCAGTAACTGTAAGAAGCAAATGATACATATAAACATGTGCATTATATCATAATTTATTTTTCAAAAAGCATAACCTGAAACAGCAAAAATTGTTTCCATGTCATTCCGTGGAGGTTTTTCGTTAAAATTAAACCATGGTTTTAAAAATAGAGATAAATACATTAATAAATTGACACTTGAAACCACAATTTTCAGTTTAGCACTGAATCTAAATATCAAGACGGGTACCTTGTATACAGGATGGACTGCAGAGAGCTGTCTGTACATGGCCATTTCAAAAACCTCTGATATCAGATGTGTCTTGAGAAAGTGTGTGACCAGCTGGTGTACAACGAAGTCGGAAGATTTCACCCACATCTTGGCAAGCATCCAATCATATTCATTATCACTTGGGACAAAGATTGGGCTTGTTTCCCCGTTTCGGTTTTGACTGAGCTGATTCAGATATAATAAAGCCAAGCAGGACATTTGTACTTCAGTGAGTAAATTCACAGCAAAAGTAAAAAAATTGTTTTTATTTTTGTTTTCATTTGATACTAATTCTATATGGGACAGATACCTGAATGGCAATCGGCACAGTTTTGTCCAATCTGTCCTTGTACAGCAGGCAGATGGGTGCAGCCAAATAGCGCTGAGAGCTGGATGTTGGCACTCCATCCAGTATTTTATAATCTGCTATGTAGATGTTTCCTGCCTGTAAACACGTGTACAGAGGTGTATAGTTTAGAATGAACTAAATGATGTGAAGGATGTCACGATACAAGCAAGTCTTGGATTTGACCAACTCAAGTGATGAATGTCTTAATGTTTCTGACCTTTAATTCGTCTTGTAGTGTGACACCTGTCTTCAGAAAGCCCTTCACCATCTCATGTGTGACTGGAAAATTGTCCGGAAGTTCCACACACTTCCTGATCATGACAGGATTGCAGCCATTCAGAAACTGATAGCCAAACATGTAATCCTTAGTCCAGTCTTGCATCACGGTCTCTGTCCAGATTTTAAAGGGGAAAATGTATATCTATTTTTTGTTTAAATTAAGAAAAAAAATTTACATTCTTGACAAAGGGAGAAATAATCAAACCTAGATTTTTCGCGATGTTAAAATCTTGCAAAATCTTTTCAAAATCTTTCAGTATCTTTTCAAAATCGGTCACGTCGTTCAAGGGATAGAAGTAACCTTTTAACCAGCCAAGACCGTAATCCACAATCCTGAAACAAAATGCATAGAGTATAATTATAGACATGAACACTATTTGTATGGTACTGTATTTGTTCTAAATTTCATTCTGGAAAACTGAGGAAAAATGTAACAAGGACTGCGGCCATCACACATTCCCCCAAACTAACCCTCTGAAGATATTCCATGTAAACTCTGCAGATTTTTCTGTATCAAACCAAACTTCTTTAGGAAGTTTCTTCACATTGCCATCTGCGCACTTAGGGATGTCTGGGCTCCACTCCTTCCAACTTCAACAAGAAAAATGACAACATTTACTGGTACAATCGCACTGTCATGTACACTCTAAAATAATGGTGCTATATGGCACCAAAAGTGGTTCTTGGCTCGTAATCATAGGGGAACCACTTTTGGTGCCATATAGCGACAAGCTTGATGATGAGTTAAACTTCACAGACCACATTGCTAGAACTGCCCGGTCCTGCAGACTTGTCTTATACAAGATTAAGAGGATCAGGCCCTTCCTACTGGAGCTCTTACTATTCTATATATCCATTTTTAAAAAAAAAACTTTACTACATGTACTTTGCTGGACTAACTGGGACCAGTCACAGCACATGCATATTGTTGCGCCTTCATCTTCAGACAGGAGATGCAGAGTCTGTTACCCTCGAGACGTGGTCTATGCCAAAGAACCTCTAATTATAATATTTGCTGGTCTTTTAATAAACTTGCTATTCTAACGTATATCATCTGGCCTCCCGAGCCTTTCTGGTAGAACAAAAATATAGTACATATATTTTTTTGTTGTTGAAAATTTTATTTATTTTTTTCTTCAAGGAGCACCAGAGGATTAGATTACCGCCTATTAGATTTTATGGCCTATTTTGATTCTATTTTGATTCCAGTGTGTTAATTCATGTTTGCTTTTACATTTGCTTGAGTTGTGCAGTACTGGGCCACTGTAAGTAACTCAAATAATTACTGGAGTAAAAGTAAGAACATATCCAAGGTCACTCGTTACTTACTTTAGAAGAGTTAACTTATATAGTAAAGAATATTGCTATAAACATTTAATGTAGTGTGGAAGAATCCAATGTTCAGCCTTGAGTTTTACTTTGAAACTTTTTTTTTAATGTTAAGAAAAACGGTCCAATTTCACTTTTAAAATAATAATAATATGAAACTTAAAATATATGCAAATGTCTGATACATTTTTTTCAGATGTTTCTCATTTAATTTGTAATTATAACCATTATAATAATGGTTATAATGTGACATTATAACGTCTCGGTTACATATGTAAACCTTGTTCCCTGAAGGAGGGAATGAGACGTACGTCGGAACGTCACCATTAATTGTCACCACTAAGCAAGCCATAGGCAACAATGACAAAGAACAAAAACTACATTCACGAGTTCACACTTACAGATAAGTCAAATAGAATAAATGGTATGCGTATTTTCCTGTCCCTGTTTTGATTTCAGCAAATCAGTTTGAGCGAATGCTGTCAACGTGATTAATATTCATGAACCCAGCAGCTCATCAATCCTTAGTGCGTTGTATATTGTTATTAGTAGTAGAATTAGTATTATTATTATTATTATCTTTTAATAATATAATATAATTAATATTATCAATTTTTTTACAGAAACACCAACAATATCTTAAGCACCACCACCAGTCTAAAGTTCAGTTAAATGACAAATATGCATTAATACATGCTTTCCAACAGTTTTAGTTCTAATTACTAAAGTTCTATCATTATATAGTGCTTGATTATCATAATATCATAACATAGTCTAATGCTGACTGATGTCAAGCGTGTACGTTCAGATATTTAAAAAGCTATGCCATTTTACAAAATATTGATACATTTGGTGGAATGTATTTATATATATATATATATATATAATAATATAATATAAAAGTATATCAGTCTGGCGACTAAACAGAAAAATGTACTAGCCAATGGCGATTCTATTGCCAAGGTGTGCGTAGAGGGTTGGCTATCCAATTGCGTGCAGACGGAATTTGAAAGACAACCGTTTATCCCGCCTCTCGGATTGAGCGCTGTCAATAGAGAGTTTCCAGACCCAACATCTTGTGCTGCGTTCCAGTTCATTTTTATCATGCCCTTCACTCGTTATCTTCCCTCCATCTCGTTCACTCGGATGTGCGTCATTGCTTACGTTGCATGAGTGTCCACTACTGGAGGAACATTTGCAATGGACTGAACTGGAATGTCCTAAGCCCTTGATCACTTGGAATCCACTATGGAGTTGATTTATTATTCATTTTTTTCCTTTACGAAATTGTTTAATGCAGCATTCTATATGTATATAGGCGTATTTGGGTTGTTTTAATTTTTTTCAAATAATAAAAATATCAGTTGTTTGTGGTGGGGTAAATTAAAAACGCGATATGCGGTGACGTCACAATCGTGTTGCATTGTGGTATATGAAGCTGCCTGAAGTGTACATATGAAGTAGACTCTGTCAAAATCGATATAATTATATATGTCCATATAAACTTCCCTTGTCCACTTCACGAAGTGGAACGCACTTCAAAATGGCGGCGGGATTCCCCCGAGGGGAAGTGCTTAGGGAAGTTTGCAAGTGCGTGTCTAAAACTGGAGTGGAATGCAGAATAGACGAGGGTTTGGGTTGTCAGGCTAACATTCTCTGTTAATGCTGTGAAAACAGCAGGTAATGCTCAGTGAGTTCACAACGCCGCGACACCAACACCGGTAGAAGAGGCTTCTTCCCTAAGAACAGACTCTTCTAAGATTCAGTCTCAGATGACTCGAAGAGCAGAAACAGTTAGACCACTCGGCCCCAAAGCTAAAACCTAAGGTGCATTGCATCTGCCTCTGTATTTATACCCGTGCTACGGGGCGAAGCGTGAGATGCAAATATTGCAAGCCAATGTGTATTGGCTTGTTTAGTTACACTCGAAGATGATTGGACTCACATGCGTTTCCCCATAACGTCGGTGATGTTATGACATCCGAAAGGGAACCATTGTTATAATACAATATGGACCTGTGTATAATGTATATGTGACAATATCTACAATATTTATGTCAAGCACACTGAACTGTATCTAGTGAGTAATAAAGAAAAAATGCAACAAATTAATATTGCTGAAGACTGTAATTGTTTCATCAAACCTGAAATTTTCCCGTCTAGATTCCAGTTCCTTTTTTCTTTGCTCTTTAAACTTGTCATCCTGAGGCAATCGAGCTAAATAAACACACAAAGAAATACATAGCACACATTTTACACATAGCATTTAAGTAAACTCATTCAATAAACTCAATTTTAATACTTTCAAATAATAATAATAATAATGTTTCATTTAAAACTGGATAAGGAATAAAGCGAGTCTGCACGTACCAGTGCCTTCTCGGATAATCACTTCATCGTCTGCTATCCAGCAATAACAGGGGAACTCAAAGTATTTTCCAGAGGGTGCTTTCACTTTGATATTCTTACAAAACCAATGAAAATTGACAAAGTGTTTCCCCTTTTCAAGTTTCACCTGGACAATGTCTCCAAAGTCATCCTTCACACAGATGTCGAAGGAGAACTCCTTTAACAACAACTTTTGTTAGATGGGGAAAAAAAACAACCAACCAACAAACAAACAAACAAACCATAAACATCTCTCCACAGACTTTGGGGACGAGGGGTTAATCCTAATTATGCCACCCTCAGGATGCCCATGTTTTATCGCTTTATCTCACCAGATGCGGAGGAGTTCAAAAAAGTAGGTTTTCAATGTAATTCAAAATGGAAAACAGCCAGTTCGGACCATGGCATCAGAGCCGGCCCAGCCACTAAGCGAACCTTGCAATTGCAAAGGGCCCCGTGGCCAGCAGAGGGCCCCCTAGAGTCATTGCTGAAAAAAAATCATACATCAAAAGTAACATAAAATAAATAAATAAAAATAAAGAAAGAAATGGGCCTACAGTGCTCTTTATCAGGCATCATGATAAGCACAGTTGTTATTTATTTAGTTCTTTATTATGGCGAGTTCCCCGCTAATCTTGACCCCTGACTGACCCTGTGATGTCAGTCACATCATGTCACTCGTCAGTCAGTGACTCCGACGTCGACGATGTCTGACAACAAGAAACGAAAATATCTTTCTGGCCATGAAAAACGACAAAAGAAGAGCCTGGAAGAAGAAAAGAAGCAAGAAGATAAAGGTACGTAAACCTGTAGGCTTAATTTTCCGATACCTATGTATGTATGGATAATCTGCAGTCTAAATATAAGTTAGTCTCTCTCGCTCGCAGTATAGCGAGGCGGTTGTTATAGCGAATAAAAACCGCCTCGCAGCTCGCTATAGATTATCCCTCTAATTACATGGATACCTACCAAATCAATAAATAATTTGACACAAAATATTGATTGAAAAAGGAGTTTATTGATTTAAAAACGATTGTTGCTTCCGCTAAAGAAAATAGTCCGTTCCGCGTCCATAGCAACGCTCTGCTCAACGGTGCGTTATAGCTACTTCACAGCGGGCTGTTATCAAGACGTAACAGACCCGCATTCTACATTGGAATTCAACCAAGCCATGTAATAAATGCTAATAACATGCTGCATAAAATTAGTTTAGTATTATACCATTTGTTGTGATGTTAAAGCATTTAACAGAACAATACAACCCCAGTTTGGCTTCTTCACTAAAGGGCTAACATTAATTTACTCCTTATGTCCCCTTTCCAGGGGCACTATTAAAGTATATGCTGCCAGTAAGCAAAGCTCCAGCTGTTGGTGAGTATAAAGGTACTGTAAAATGATAACCTTCTGCATTTTAAAAAATTAAGTCTAACTTTATGTATAATTATTTTCTTTATTGCAGCTCCATCAACCACTCCTTTTCCTGGTTCACAACACAGTCATGTCACCCAAGAAGACACAAATACACAAGTTTGGATTTTAATAGTTCTATTGAAATGTTACCTAATTCTTATTATTGTTACTTTTAATCTTGTTTGTGGTGTTTTAGATATTGTTAATTTTGTTTATTTGAAAAGTTAAAACATTTAAATGTTCTATTTATTATTTTATATAATAGTTTATTTAAATGTATTAAATATTACTCTATTTGCTCTATTTCATTTCAATTATATATAGGCTGTTGTTTGTGCCTCTTAAACTCTTGTGTCAATTAAAAATGTTTCTTTGATTGTCAGTGAAAATCACTTTATCAGTCTTTTTATTCAGCAAGTTCAGCAGTGTGTTCATTGCACTGCACTGCCATTCAGCTCAGTGGTATCATAATTTTACTGTTAGACATCAAACATGGAACTCAACTCAAGAACTCAAGGTCTTTTATTGTCATTCTGTACATGTTGCCACATAAGAATGAAATACGTACTCAGGACCAGCAGCGTAAAAAAGAAAATTAGCATACAGTATACATAGAATAATTAAAACATAATTTAATAGACAAAAAAATAAAATAAAAACATAGTAGATATAATATGTACAGTATAGTTATAAGGTAGTCATTGCTTTTCTTTAGGCCTTACTTAAAACGGTCAAAGGGGCCTCCAACCAAATTTTGCTTAGGGCCCCCAAAGGTCTAGGGCCGGCTCTGCATGGCATAGTCACTGTTCTTGACAAATAAAGCTTCCAAAGAGGTGCTTTAAAAAAAGAGCCATGAACAATGTGTTTAAACGAGTTTCAGATGTTAAATCATTCAAAGTGTTAAAAAAAAATTTTGTAGGTGGCACATGTATATACTGTAGTTGTACCACCTGACATGGAAAGTGTACCAACCTAACCATACTTGAAAGTAGCAGTTTTTTTTTTTTTTATCAGTAATTGAGAGGGATCTACAAATCTTTTCACTCTGCCACAAGGATCAGTTGGGCTCCTCTGGATGATGCATTATCATCTTTACTGTTATTTCCTTATCAGTTTATAATTAAAGAGCCATGTTTAAAGTTGTGCCACCACGACATCTGAGAATATATACAATTGCTGTTCAAAAGTTTAATTATCTTAACAGCTTTAAAACTACTGATATTTATACAATTTGTTTACATGAAAGGTTTCAAACCTAAAATGATGCCAAAGTATTTTGCTTTAATTTTTATTATTAATAAAAAACTTTTAAAATAATTTATTTTGCATTCTATTATTTTATTATTAACTATTTATTTGTTCGGACAATGGCACCGCCTGATATTTTGAGGGTTTAGGATAAAACATAAAATAATATAAATGTACTAAAAATGAATTCAAACTAAATAGTTTTTATAGAATAAAGTATATTTTTTATAGAATAAAGTGTCATGAATATATACAATTATTTTATGAGGAAATAATGCACTTAGACACAAAAATATGCATGTCATTGACCCATATATATTTAATGGATGCACGCTATATCGGCCACCATATCGGTATATATGTTAATTTTTTATGTTATCGTTGCCGGCCTGATAAAAAAATTGTCTGATATATTAAAGCCGATAAATAATATTTCCTTCAGCTGAGACAGTTCAGATGTTACTGTTCTCCATGATGGGTTTGAATTGCTTGAACACAAAATTATAATGATAACATCATCATTGTGTGCTAGAGACATGGATTAAATGGTGAGACCTTTGTTTTTGTAATCAGCCCCAAAAAATCATATGAAACTTGGATTTAGATTTATCGACCGATATATCGGTTATCGGCTTTCAAATATAAAGAATTATCGGTTATCTGCCAAAATGTTCATCAGTGCATCCCTAGTATATACGTATATATATAATCTCATAATGGAAATAAAAAAAATAACTTACAATAAAAATAATCAAGTCTTTAAAGTTCTTACCGTTTTTAAAGCACTAAAATAGGACTTGTTCACCAGGGTTCTTTCACTGCTCTGATTCTTCGAGTCTATCAGCGTCAGGTAAATGCTGTTCGTTGTCTCAGCAATCATCTGTCTACCAGTCGATACACAAACCTTGTAGGTCGACATTGTGCCTGCACGAAAGATGAACAATCTCTGAATCCTCACTTTATTCTCAAGCAACTTTATATGAAGTTCACTTCCGGCTCAACTCTCCACCTCCTTTGACATTATAATGTGTGGGTGTGGTCTACCAATCAAAAAGATCATGTTAATATCTGCATATGTCATATATCAAGTTTCTGAACTTATAAAGAGATATAGAGGTATTGCTGTGCTACAGGCAATCCCCTTTCACTGATAAGCTTTTCCAGTTACAATTCAAGATTCAAGAGTTTTATTTCAATTGTTTTATTTCAAGAGTTCAATTGCCCTTTAAAATGTTCCTCCTTAATAATATCATTAATATAAGATAATATAATAGAAGAGTGAAGAGTCATATAAGAGTGTATATAAATATAATTTAATGTGGATATGATAGGTTCAAAATAGCTCTCAATATTCAGTAAATGATGAAGAATGACATTTTAACTTATAAATAAATTCTGACGGGACTTTCTGGGTTGATTTAATCAGAAGCACAGCAAGAAACGAGTGAAAAAATAATGAGAAGTAAGTGATTTTAAAGGCTTGTGTTAATGATATTCATAGATTTTTCTACTTGTTAAACATGCAGATAAATAAATATAAATAGGCATATATATTTCAAAAATGCTTCAAACTGCATTTATTACTTTGTTCTATTAAACCTATTAAAGCTCAGGTTACAACCTCTCACATCCAAAAATGCTCAATGTTTCTAAATGCAAGAGAAAGAGGCTTCATATTATAATGAAAGGGTTATATCGGTTCTGAATGTATTTATTACTGTCTTGTCCTGCGATCTGCAGTTTATAAGTAAAATAAGCAGTCATCAAAATATCGTAAATGGCATCACAGTGTAATTTGGTGGCTGTTGGTGTATCAGTTGGTGCTGTCCGTGTGTAGTCGTTTTTTCATTTAATATTGATTCACGAGTTCACACTTACATCAAATTAAATAGAGTAAATATTATGCGTATTTGGCGTGCTGTCCGGGGGAGGGCTCCGGGCTCGGAATTTTGCCCGAACCCAGAGTACCCCCCCCCCCCCGTGATGGAAATAGTCTAGAACTAGACTACATATATTAATTTGATGTCTTATGTGAGTTTAATTAAGTGAGGAGAAGGGGTGGTGGAGGGATGCTAAGAAACTGTCAACGACAGGAAGGTAAATCGGCAGTCTATATACACCTCCTATCGTTGATTTTTTAATGAGCTCCTCTTGTGTTCAATTAGGTTTAATTATCTGGGTCTGCTCCACTTAACAGTTTTAATTTCCTGAATGTGTTCCTCCCGAAATTTGTTTATAAAACATCAAAAGTGGAAAAATGAGAAAACAGCAAATTCGTTTTTTTCCCGTTTTTTTCCGTTTTTCGTTCAGAGGTAGAAAAGCGAATAAACACTTTGAATATTGGATTTCTACACCGGGAGGGAATTATAGACCCTTTCTGTTGATTAGTCAAACCGAAGATCAAACTATTCCGTCATCTGAGCTGCGTTCAGCCCCCACAAAACGTTGCAAAACGTTTTTTTAAAAGGACACGGTGGTGCGTTGAACACCCTGTTCTGTTGACGCAAGAGTTGCAACTATGGCAGCTGAGAAGGCCATTCTGTGTGCTCTTTTTGAAGAATTTTCGGAGCCTGATGAAATCGATATAAAAAGGCCTAAGTGTTTAATACTGCAAAATACATGCAACCACTGCCCTTGCCTTCCAGAATAACAACATCCCAATCCCTTTTAATTAACTTTTTTTTATCTCCTGGTAATCAATTCTAATTTAATTATTTTTATTTCTAGCTCTTCTAGATTTGCAAACTTGTTTACCGTTTTACAGAAAGACTGATTTATTTGTCAAATTGGTTTAGGCTATTGAGAAGTTGGTTCAGAGAATGGGTTTAGTGTTTTAGCAATTCAGAAAAACTGTATTTTGATGCGTGAACGAGATGTTTCCAATGTATGTGCACTGAAGATGGCGCCGTCAATCCCCTTCCGTCACTGAATATGCTTTCATTTGAATGGAGACATGGCGGGGAAATCAATAATACCGTAATGCAATCTCTGCCTTGTCTTATATCCAGCGCGAAGGACTCCTGCACATTTAAATCTGCTGATTGTTGTCCATTTTTAGTTAAGGATAAAATTAAAATAAATACCCAATCAGTCAAACAAAATAAATACAATACAATAATAATTATTTTGTGTGACAGATGCACAGTGATCATATGCATCAAAATGCATTAATATATGCAGTGTTTTGAACGCTCACTCTAAAAAATTCTGGGTTAAAACAATTGGGTTAAACGTTTGCCTAACATGCTGGGGGCAGTTTAATTTAACCCAACTATTGTTTAAAAATTACTATATGACTGGCTTAAAATGAACCCAAAATAAAACAAACAATTTAAAACAAAAGTTGGGTTGATGAGTTGTAATGAGTTGTTTTAACCCAGAAAACAACACATTACAACTCGTCAACCTAACTTTTGTTTTTAATCCAGAATTTTTTAGAGTGTACAATTCACAAATACAAATATCTGGCACACATTTATAACCCGTAAATCACAAATAAATGGCGAGATGTTAATTGTAAACTTCTTTAAAATTACATGTTTTCTTATCAAAACAATCTAAATAAAGATAATACATTTTAGATAATGATGTTTTGTGAATGTGTAAAAATACACATCCATCTTCAGAGTTTTTGCTGGACACGTTTATTTAATTTCTTTATTTGTTTGCATTTTCATAGTTGTTGTGAGGATGAATGACACTGCGTGTGGGTGTAAGTTTACGAAACCGAGATCTTTTCAGCTGTTTTTCTGAATAATTCTACCTGTGTTAGGCAACACAAGGGCATTTATCGATGAACTGTCATAACTGCTATTTCATATTCTCGGTGTCCTTTCCCATGAAAATGTAACATATAGAGGCTTCTAGATGAGGGACCAGATATTCCTGAACACTACAGATAATCTTTCCCCTTTCATGTAGTTTCACAAGAAATCTCTAAAGAATGTGCTTGTCTTTTCCCAGGTGATGCTTTTATAGTCAGACAGTATGGGGCGTCGTTTGTAAAGCGGCTCACGCTGAAAATAACAGCAACATTTTGACACATTTAGCTTCAAACAATGTTTAAAAAACTGGTATGAATTTTTGGCGGTCACTTTTTTAGCACATTTACAACAATATTTATCAACTTAGAAATGTTAAATCTAAATGTTAAATCTAAATCTAAATCTAAATGTTAAATCTAAATCTAAATGTTAAATCTAAATGTTAAATCTAAATCTAAATGCTAAATCTAAATCTAAATGTTAAATCTAAATCTAAATGTTAATTCTAAATCTAAATCTAAATGTTGAATCTAAATCTAAATGCTAAGTCTAAATGCTAAATCTAAATGTTAAATCTTGTTACATCTAAATCTAAATGTAAAATCTAAATGTTAAATCTAAATGTTAAATCTAAATACAAAATCTAAATCTAAATCTAAATGTTAAATCTAAATGTTAAATCTAAATATAAATGTTGAATCTAAATGTTTCGGGTGAAACTAAATATTTAACTAATATGCAAATTCAGAATGTAGATAACCGGTTTTAACATTTAGATTTAACATTTAGATTTTACATTTAGATTTAGATGTAACATTTAGATTTAACGTTTAGATTTAACATTTAGATTTAGCATTTAGATTTAGATTTAACATTTAGATTTAGATTTAGATTTAACATTTACATTTAGATTTAGATTTAACATTTAGATTTAGATTTAGCATTTAGATTAAGATTTAACATTTAGATTTAACATTTAGATTTAGATTTAACATTTAGATATAACATTTAGATTTAGATTTAGATTTAACATTTAGATTTAACATTTAGATTTAACATTTAACATTTAGATTTAACTATTTAAAATATCTCTAAGTTGACAAATATTGTTGTAAATGTGCTAAAAAAGTGACCGCCAAAAATTCATACCAGTTTTTTAAACATTGTTTGAAGCTAAATGTGTCAAAATGTTGCTGTTATTTTCAGCGTGAGCCGCTTTACAAACGACGCCCCATATTTCCGATCATTGAAAAATCCTAGGCCTAAGGCTATTTGTTTCCAAGTGTGCAAATATGTTCTGTTTAACTTAAAGGCTAATTCTTTGCATTGTGCTTGTATTTTCTGTTTTAGATGCTCTTACACAGCAGATAAGGACAGCCGCCATCACCCAATTTAGGCTACTTTAGCCCAGGCTGTGCAAAAGTGGCTGAGCCATGAGCCAGACCGGTCAGAGGAATGGACGACAAATCATTCAGACGTCAGAGAACTGTAAATAGGCTAAAGAGGACAAATAATGAAATAATAAATTAATTTGTTTTTACCTTAAATAGTGTGGTGTGGTCAGTGTTTTAGGCTAGGCTATAGGCATACAAGCTTTCAAATGTTCCATCACTTTTTAACATCCTGGCTGTAGATAAATCAAGATATTCATTAGGATATTTCATTTATGGGATTACATTTTCGTGTGAAATCATTTTCTATGGCTTAAAAACGATTGAAATTACGTTGATCCTTAGTTCAGTTGAAATTTCAACATTGTTTCTATATTCCTGATAATTGAAATGCCATTGAAATTCTGTTGATCTACATTTACTTACAGTGCACTTATTACAGGGACAATCCCCCTGGAGCAACATGGAGTAAAGTGGTGGCACACACTGGTGGTGACCGCTGGGATCGAACCAGCAACCTTCTGCATATCAGTTAAGTGCTTTAACCCACTGGACCACCATCTCCACTATGGACAGATCTATGGACAGGATTTCAACATTGTTTCTATATTAAAACAGGGTGCAAAATTATGTTGAATCAACATCAGATTTCGATGTCGATTCATTGACATAATGTTGACAACATAATGTTGATTTAAAATAGTTTCAATTACTGTTTGCTATCTTCCTATTGAATTAAATATTTAATTTGTTCGTATTATACCAAGCATATGATATTTTATTTACATGTTATTGACCACGGGAGCAGTGCGTTCCCCGGTGCGGGATCACAAAACTCGCTCCTCCACCGTGAATAAATCACCATCCGACTGCAAGAGTTTTATCACTGAGGTGGCATGCTAATTTATTTTCGCGGATGTCCACATGGCAACAATTACCGTCCAATTAGGGCTTAAATTGTATTTATTTTGTGTGTGTGTGTGTGTGTGTGTGTGTGTGTGTGTGTGTGTGTGTGTGTGTGTGTGTGTGTGTGTGTGTGTGTGTGTGTGTGTGTGTGTGTGTGTGTGTGTGTGTGTGTGTGTGTGTGTGTGTGTGTGTGTGTGTGTGTGTGTGTGTGTGTGTGTGTGTGTGTGTGTAATTTCAGAGAAGAGCACAATTGCCAACATTTCGCCATTTATTTCTGCACTCGAGCTGAGCTTTCAAATCCCTGTTAAGCCCATTGATGAATTCTGATGCATTAATGAGCAAAAACAAAGTGTGTTATGGCGCAATTTTTTTTTTCAAAATTCTACGCAAAATTCTTCTGGCATCATCTGAAACCTCTCGTTTTTGAAAGAGCGAACAGTTTATAAGAAGAATAACAGACATATAAACTTCAGCTGTTTGAGTTCTTCTCTCTGACTAAAGCATCAGCTGGGAAAAGACAAGCACATTCTTTAGAGATTTCTTGTGAAACTACATGAAAGGGGAAAGATTATCTGTAGTGTTCAGGAATATCTGGTCCCTCATCTAGAAGCCTCTACATGTTACATTTTCATGGGAAAGGACACCGAGAATATGAAATGGCAGTTATGACAGTTCATCGATAAATGCCATAGTGTTGCCTAACACAGGTAGAATTATTCAGAAAAACAGCTGAAAAGATCTCGGTTTCGTAAACTTACACCCACACACAGTGTCCTTCATCCTCACAACAACTATGAAAATACAAATATATAAAGAAATTAAATAAACGTGTCCAGCAAAAACTCTGAAGATGGATGTGTATTTGTACACATTCACAAAACAACACACTTTCTATCATCATCTAAAATGTATTATCTTTATTTAGACTCTTTTGGTAAGAAAAGGTGTAATTTTACAGAAGTTTACAATTAACATCTCGCCATTTATTTGTGCATTGACTTCCGGGTTATAAATGTGTGCCAGATCTTTGTATTTGTGAATTGTGCGCTCTAAAAAATTCTGATTAAAAACAAAAGTTTTTAAAAATTACTGTATTTGATTAATAAATGAACTAATAAGTTTAATGCATGATTAAACAATAGATATTTACATTGTTTATTAATAAACGTTCACCTTTTGATTATTATTGTTGCTTCTCGTAATATGCGTCTGATTTTTAATTTCCAACTTATTTTGGGTTCATTTTAAGTCAGCCATTTAGCATATTTTTGAACAATATTGGGTTAAATTAAACTGCCCCAGCATGTTGGTCAAACATTTAACCCAACCGCTTGTCCATTTTCAACCCAACCCAGCATTTTTTAGAGTGAGCGTTCAAAACACTGCATATATTAATGTATTTTGATGCATATGATCACTGTGTATCTGTCACTCAAAATCAGAGCCGGCCCTAGACCTTTGGGGGCCCTAAGCAAAATTTGGTTGGAGGCCCCTTTGACCGTTTTAAGTAAGGCCTAAAGAAAAGCAATGACTACCTTATAACTATACTGTACATATTATATCTACTATGTTTTTATTTTATTTTTTTGTCTATTAAATTATGTTTTAATTATTCTATGTATACTGTATGCTAATTTTCTTTTTTACGCTGCTGGTCCTGAGTACGTATTTCATTCTTATGTGGCAACATGTACAGAATGACAATAAAAGACCTTGAGTTCTTGAGTTGAGTTCCATGTTTGATGTCTAACAGTAAAATTATGATACCACTGAGCTGAATGGCGGTGCAGTGCAATGAACACACTGCTGAACTTGCTGAATAAAAAGACTGATAAAGTGATTTTCACTGACAATCAAAGAAACATTTTTAATTGACACAAGAGTTTAAGAGGCACAAACAACAGCCTATATATAATTGAAATGAAATAGAGCAAATAGAGTAATATTTAATACATTTAAATAAACTATTATATAAAATAATAAATAGAACATTTAAATGTTTTAACTTTTCAAATAAACAAAATTAACAATATCTAAAACACCACAAACAAGATTAAAAGTAACAATAATAAGAATTAGGTAACATTTCAATAGAACTATTAAAATCCAAACTTGTGTATTTGTGTCTTCTTGGGTGACATGACTGTGTTGTGAACCAGGAAAAGGAGTGGTTGATGGAGCTGCAATAAAGAAAATAATTATACATAAAGTTAGACTTAATTTTTTAAAATGCAGAAGGTTATCATTTTACAGTACCTTTATACTCACCAACAGCTGGAGCTTTGCTTACTGGCAGCATATACTTTAATAGTGCCCCTGGAAAGGGGACATAAGGAGTAAATTAATGTTAGCCCTTTAGTGAAGAAGCCAAACTGGGGTTGTATTGTTCTGTTAAATGCTTTAACATCACAACAAATGGTATAATACTAAACTAATTTTATGCAGCATGTTATTAGCATTTATTACATGGCTTGGTTGAATTCCAATGTAGAATGCGGGTCTGTTACGTCTTGATAACAGCCCGCTGTGAAGTAGCTATAACACACCGTTGAGCAGAGCGTTGCTATGGACGCGGAACGGACTATTTTCTTTAGCGGAAGCAACAATCGTTTTTAAATCAATAAACTCCTTTTTCAATCAATATTTTGTGTCAAATTATTTATTGATTTGGTAGGTATCCATGTAATTAGAGGGATAATCTATAGCGAGCTGCGAGGCGGTTTTTATTCGCTATAACAACCGCCTCGCTATACTGCGAGCGAGAGAGACTAACTTATATTTAGACTGCAGATTATCCATACATACATAGGTATCGGAAAATTAAGCCTACAGGTTTACGTACCTTTATCTTCTTGCTTCTTTTCTTCTTCCAGGCTCTTCTTTTGTCGTTTTTCATGGCCAGAAAGATATTTTCGTTTCTTGTTGTCAGACATCGTCGACGTCGGAGTCACTGACTGACGAGTGACATGATGTGACTGACATCACAGGGTCAGTCAGGGGTCAAGATTAGCGGGGAACTCGCCATAATAAAGAACTAAATAAATAACAACTGTGCTTATCATGATGCCTGATAAAGAGCACTGTAGGCCCATTTCTTTCTTTATTTTTATTTATTTATTTTATGTTACTTTTGATGTATGATTTTTTTTCAGCAATGACTCTAGGGGGCCCTCTGCTGGCCACGGGGCCCTTTGCAATTGCAAGGTTCGCTTAGTGGCTGGGCCGGCTCTGCTCAAAATACTTATTATTATTGTATTTATTTTGTTTGATTGATTGGGTTTTTCTTTTAATTTTATCCTTAACTAAAAATGGACAACAATCAGCAGATTTAAATGTGCAGGAGTCCTTCGCGCTGGATATAAGGCAAGGCAGAGATTGCATTACGGTATTATTGATTTCCCCGCCATGTCTCCATTCAAATGAAAGCATATTCAGTGATGGAAGGGGATTGACGGCACCATCTTCAGTGCACATACATTGGAAACGTCTCGTTCACGCATCAAAATCCAGTTTTTCTGAATTGCTAAAACACTAAACCCATTCTCTGAACCAAATTCTCAATAGCCTCAATTATTCTCTGAACCAACTTCTCAATTTGACAAATAAATCAGTCTTTCTGTAAAACTGTAAACAAGTTTGCAAATCACTTTTTGCCAAACTCTAAACACATTCTCACTCACTAAACACATTTCGCACTGTGGGACATTTGTGTCGCAAAACACAACTAAAACACAGCTGTCATCATTTACACACAACGACTCAAAATTGTTCACACACTTTTTCTAACGATTTTTAATGATTCAATTCAGCCGTTTTCTCACAACATTAAACACAAATCCAAATTTTCAAGTTAAACTCACAAAACCTCTTCTGGCAAAATCAAAGAATTGCTTCAAAACCATTTCACCTGTTCTCCATTTCTATCTCTACACAGGATTAACGATCTATTGTGTTTTAAATTCATTGAAAACTCTATTAAAACCTACAACAAAGAAAAAAATAATAACATTTAAGCAACAGCAAGCAACAATTTGAATAACGGATTATTCATTCGGTTATTATATTAATTTTAAAGTAAATCAGTGGTCTACGCCTAAGTTGTAATGAGATCTACGCCCTTGTTATTAGACTTATAAATCACTAAATCATTTGAAGACAGTCCCAGATTACCCAAAGCATGCTGTCCCACATTCTCAATCATACTACTTGATAAAGTGGGACAACAACAAAATATTTGAAAGGAAAAAAAAAAAAACTAAAACATTTTAATAGCCTACATATTTTGTTGCTTGAATAGATCACAAACATAATTTGAAAACAATTAGGAACATTGTCTTATTTATGACAGATTTATGCCCTTAACATTATTCTAGTCAGAATATCCCAGATAGCAATGAGTCCGCGGACCACCGGCAGTGATCCGGAGGCAGTAGAAGCGGCAGAATGGCGTAATTGCAAACACGTTTGACGCAAGCCTGCAGTGCTCCTGTCAGAAACTGAAGCTTCCGCGCCTCGATCGCCCCCCGGTGGCTGGTCCCAGTATAGCTCATAAACCCCACCCCTCCATGTATTTGAATGGACGCGAGACACACTAAACAATTCAGTACACTTCAAATAATTGTTTCCTAAAGATGGTTTCTGTCATTTAAGGCAGTTTTTATGACGATGATTCCATTTCAAGTGTTCGTTTTTTAAATAAGTTTAGTTTTAGTGAGTTATGTGATGCTATAAAAACGGGGGGTGTGACGTCATGATTGACAGCTTCTCTGAGTGAAGTTGTCACTGATGCACTAACAGACTTTTTTGGGATTTTTGGGAGGAGATTGGAGCTTTAGCTTTAATTTCTACATTTCTATAACTGTTTATTTCACACCAACATAATGAATTGTTATGCATCTGCGAGAGTGTGGGCGGGCTCTTGATAATCGCGCCTCTACTTCCTGTTCTCTACTGCGCAACTCCGGTCCTGAGATCGCTACTGCGCAGACTCGGTCCCAAGATGTCAGCGCCGTGAGCGGGCCTACGAAAGCTTCAACTATGGTCAGCGGAAGTCAATGAAGTCGCGTCGTCCATATTTTTTTACGGTCTATGGTTTGACGGCGCACCGACAACCGCCATTCCGCCGGCGTATACCGAAGGCGACCCTTCCACGGCCCGCTGGAGGCAAAGGCTATTTTCGAGCGATTTGCCGCCGCTTATTGTAGATATATAGCCTATGTAGATTGCAGTTTATCAAGAATTGATCAACCCAGGCAAATTCCCATTTGGCGTTTCAATTCCACATTTCAAAGTCCATTAACTGTCATTGAAACAAGATAATATAAATTATATAAGTTAATAATGTTAATAATATAAAGAGGTCAGGGATGAAAATAATTACCAGTAAACATATCAAGTAATGAGGATATGTGGTACCAAAGAATGTGCAGGATACCAAATAAATCGAGGCACCCTATAACATCATTTACAAGCATAATTTCTAATAATGATAAATGGTCATTATTTAGAGTAAAGCTCTGGAGTAGAATAGACCATTATAATGGCATTGCTGACATGGGGCACAAGATTTTCACTGCTGCAATAAGATCTGTCTCTTGTTTCTGTATATATATATACACAAACACACACACACACACACACACACACACACACACACACACACACACACACACACACACACACACACACACACACACACACACACACACACACACACACACACACACACACACACACACACACACACACACAGAGTTAAAAACAGCAGTAGAACAGACCATTATAACAAGCCTGACTACGAGTTCTCTGGTTTTCCCCGACCTGCAGAATGAGGCAGCGCAAATTGGCATAATTATCTTCAGTTCCTCGTGCGCCTGTATAAAGGACAAACAACCTCGCCATCCGGTTTAGAATTGGTGTTCCGTCTTTTTTAGGTGCTGAAGAGTCAAGAATCTGTAATAAACCCTAAAGGCTTTGGAGCAACAACAACAACAACAAAAACTAATATTTGATCATTCACATATATGCTATAACGATTTTATAATCGCTTCAAATGTGAAAAGTAGTTAAGCTGTCAGTTCCACTCTAACGTTCTACACCTGCTCCGGAGCAGGTTATGTTCAGGGTTAGTGTGCTTAAGAGGTATTCAGATGTGTTTTATATAATTAATATAGTTATTAATATAAGCAAATTTGTTTCAGTTATATAATATACAATATTATATATAAATTTTAAAGAATTAGAATGAAAAATAAATAGAAAATAATTGTAAATGTTAATTCAGTTCAAATATATTTATTATTAATTTTTTTGTCATCTCACACATGGATCTGCATTCAATTAATTAGCATCAAACAAACAATATAATCCTTATTTTCAGTGAATAAAGATTATTTATTAAAAGAAAACATTGAAAAAATGATTGCATAACCACTAAATAGGTGGCGCTGTGCACTAAGTAGGTTATGTTAACTGCTATTAAACGAAAGAAGAAGAGGAAGTTAAATGGCGCGCTTTTTCTTAGCGTCTGTTTCCGTGTTGAATCATCTATTCGTCATTCTGTTGTGTTAACCGGGAACATACTCTGAGTTGGCTGAACTTACTCCCGGACTCGTTTTTGGAACCAGCATACCTCGAGTAAGCAAGGTTTGGGATAATCAACCGAGAGTTCAAGGTATATGTGACGGTAAGTTAACTTTGCTGTCTGGAAAACTCCCAGCCTCCTCTAAAACAAACGTATTCGTCTTGTAGTTAAAAACATCCACATGATTTTTACACTGATAATTCTATAATCCCACCCACTTTAAAGCGGCGCTAACAGCAGTGGAAAACCAAAACGAGCCAAAGTGAGCCATGCCGAACCGAAGCAAAGTAAGCTAAGCCGAGCCGTATCAAGAGTTCCCATGCAGTGGAAAAGCGCCATTAGAGCACAAGGCCAAACAGAGTCGATCGATGCTTATGCAATGGACTAAAAGAATAAAGCAAAGGATTGTGAATTTGAAGAACTTACAGAGTCACTGATAAGGGACCGAATTGTTTATGGTATTACAAATGACCAGATCAGAGGCAGGTTATTACAGGAACCTGATTTAACCCTACGGAGTGAGTCAAAATCAGTTAAAATCACTGCAATTAATAAATTCACTAGCAGAATGCAAAAGATGTGGATGTAAAAAGCCTGTCACTCAAATAATCATTATGCAAAGAAATGCATGAGTCGCTTACAAACAAACAATGTAGAATTCATATATGTGCTTTCTCGTCTCTGAGAAAGCAGGTCCTTCCTCAGAGGAATGGGCCAAGGAGGTGCTGTCGCATAGAGCACTAGTTCCAGGAACCAGGTCTGGTTGGGCCAATACGGCGCAACTAACAAGATCTGCTCCTTGTCCTCCCTGACTGAATGTCATATCAGTGCGAGAACCGGATGCGTGACAGAAATGACACAAGAAAAATCACACTATAAACTAGTGACATATTCAGGCCACAAGATGTCGCCCTTGGGTCAGAAATGCCCAGAATGCCAGTACAAAGACAAGCTGTACCCTCTTGAGTTTTAGGTCATAGAGCAAAATGTGCTTGCACAATCCTGGGAAGAGAATCGTGCAACACTTTGGGAGTAATAAAAAGGATCTTTGAAATAAAAGGAGACACCTCAAAAGATATTCTGAGTAAATTTGGAGATTTGTTTACAGGTCTGGGTTGTGTTCCAGGAGTCCATCACATTCAGACAAATCCTGAGGTCATGCCAGTGATTCCTGCTCCCAGGAAAGTTCCAGTGGCCTTGAAAAAAGACATTGAAAGAGAACTGGAACTTATGGAAGGGATGGGTTTCATCAAAGAATGGGTGGTGACAATAGTAAAGCCCAACATAGACCCTCAAGATCTAAACAGAGCAATAAGAAGGGAACATTATCCTCTAAAAAGCTTGAGGAAGTTGTGGCAGAAATGCCCAGAGCCAATATATTCTCTGTGGTGGACGCATATCAGGGATTTTGGCAAATCCGGCTGGATGATGACAGTTCTAAACTCTGTACATTTAACACACCCTTAGGAAGTGTTGTGAACTTCTGTTGTTTTTTTGAAGTAGAGACCAGGAGACGTCGGATCAAGACAGAAGTGATTCTTTTAATGAGAACTCTCTGTGCTGCAGGTCGTCCGAAAACAGTCTGATTTAACAGTACAAAATAATGCAATTTATCTACATGTTAGGGGGAGTGGTTATACAGCAGAGGAGGAGACATTCAAACAAAGGAATGCATATGTTGTGTAGGTAAAGGACACACCCTAAACATTCCTGTCTCATCAGCCGTAATTCAATCAGCATAACAGTGCCATTCAAATGCATAGATGCTAATCCAATCACTCAGGCAGTATTGCTCTAAACTTTTCATGGTAAATAGTCAGGAAAGTGCATAAAGACAAAAGACTTAATGTCTCAACCACTTACACAGCCTGATGTAATCTCCTTAGAATTTCCTCAAGTTTACTTCAAAATGTAAAACACAAATATAGATAATGTTTTCAGTTATATTCTATTACATTTGAACCTAGATATAACAATGTATAAATTTGTAACCCCACTGGAGGTACAGTTTTACAAGGCTTCCTTTTGGGATTTCAAAGGTGTTTGTCTCAGCATCAGTTTTGGTTCCTTGCCTCTGTCACCTTTGGCTTTTGGCTTGCTCAGTTGGGGACACTACATTTTCAAACTATATTACTGATCCGCCCGCATTGACACTATATGATAATTGAACTGAGTTAGATGAAATCACTGTTTTCATTGCCCACGGCCATCCCTCACAATCATGTCACCCTCAATCATGGCTATCTATTAAAAAAAGAGGGAACATCTGTAGCACATTATGAATTGAACAATAAATAGAATGTCAACAAGAAAAAAACTGATTAACTGGCAGAAACTGTGAAAAAAGAAAGAAATTAAAATAGCAGCAGTTAAAAGATATATTTCAACCACAGAACCTTAAACAAGAACACAAGTTAAGCAATGACAGCGTGGGTTGCGCTGCTTTTCTCTCCGCAGGGTCTGTATCCAGAAGGCCAGAGCATCTCCCTGGGTTTTTTTATTTATTCCACGCCGATATCCATGTCACCATCATCTGCTTCATTAGCTCAAAAATGTCACTCCAGAACCTGCTTAGTCTGCTCTTCTTCAGTCAGAGAGCTCCACTGTCCGACTGCTGCACTTGTGTAGCGATGTTGTCCAACAGATCGACCATTAGGTTGTAGAAAATAGATATTTCAAACATAATGCTAATTATGTGCTACATATGAAAGGCACATAGATGGTGCTAAGTTGTGGTCTGTGCTTGACAGCTGGCCTCTGGAAGGAGGCAAATTTAGGCCTGAACTGAACATTACCTTGACAGGTGCCACAAGTTTCAAAATGGACAATTTTGGTCTCCAGTGAAAGGCCTGAATCAAGACTATATATTAGCCAATCACTTCTATTAGTAAAATAAAAGAATGCAATTAAACAATGGGTTAATGGGACATTTTATTCCAGGAACACGAAAGAACTGTATACAACAAAGAACAGCATAAAAATGAACAATAAATAAAATAATGTTAACAAGAACAAAACTGATGAACAAATAATAACAATAATAATTAAATAAGTTTACAGTTAAACTAAAAATATTGATATAAAAATATATAAATATTTATAATGAAATGTAGGACTTGTTTGCATTCATTGTAACTGCAGTTGTGCAATCACACACTCATTACATGCAGAAAAATGTCCAGTGCTGAAGCAGTCTGCAGAACTTTATTTCCCAGATGATAGCAGTCTCTGGCAAAATAGTCCCATTTGTTGACATCAAAGCCGCTTCCTGCGACTAATGTGGATGCAATAACAATATACAATAAATAAATACATTTTAATAAATAGAAATCAATAAAAATTGAAACTATAAATCTAATAAAACACATCACACAAATCGTCTCAAATCCACTCATTCTTTGAGAATATGTGCTTACCTTAATAACCCAAACAATAATGTTGTAGCTGAACAAGAGGTATTACAGCCCACACGCTGCCCGGCGGGTCATGGGAATAACGGCGCTGTGGCTGCTGCATTCATCCACATGAAAGCGGAGCACATCCTAGCAACTCCTCTCCGAAATCGCACATCTCCGAGTCTGAGTCGCATAACCAATGTTATGACACATCGATAGTCCATATGCAAGCTCCCAGTATTGTGACGTAAAACATTGATAGTCCGTTCGCAAGCTCCCAGTATTGTGACGTAAAACATTGATAGTCCGTTCGCAAGCTCCCAGTATTGTGTGTAAAACATTGATAGTCCATTCGCAAGCTCCCAGTATTGTGATGTAAAACATTGATAGTCCATACGCAAGTGTAACCGATGGCAAGAAATGATCACACTTGGTCCGACTACGCCACCGGGGCTTTAATACCCACGGACATAACTAAACTAAACTAAACTAAACAGCAACACAAGTTCTCTCTCGCTAATAAATGAAGAACATAGACGTGACCCTCAAGTACAACACTTTTATTAACAATTAGTACTAAAATTTATGAATAGGCAGAATATTCAAATCACAAGTTGAGATGTCTAGTCGTTAAATAAAATATTAAAATCAGGACCCTCAATCTGCATATATGGTCAACCAAGCTTGCGGGAAGAACAGAGGAGAAGTCACTAGGCCAAAGACCCACAGTTTAAACAGCACTCACCACACGTGTACACAAACCAACACATTTAAAAAAGGTGTAGTAAATACTGCAAATACTTAACACGCTCAATACCAATGCAGTGTTTGTAAACCTCATGCAGTGGAGAAAAGACCCAGAAGACCCCAAGAGGAAACTCCCACACAGGCTGGTTCCTAAAAAATAGAAAGATGGGTTAAGTTCCCCTTTGGCACATACAAATAGACCCTTAGCGGTTGGTACAAACAAAACCTAAGTAACAAAACAAATAATAACAAAAATAAATAATTTCAAAACACACAACTCATAATAATCAACTTAAAACTTATGAAAAACAAGTAAATAAGGCATAAGCAAAACAGCAGGGCCTAGACATCAAAGGTCCATATGCATAGAACTCCACAAAGTAAGATCTGTCAACAGAAAACAAAAACTTAACTTATTCTTCAACAAAATAAATAAAATAAACAATACATCAACACATTAAACACCAGTCATGGCACAAATCTAGCAGCGTCGTGCCCACTCAACACAATCCTCTAAATAGCTCAATTACACAAGAATTATAATAAACCTAATCATCTAATACAGACATACCTCTGCCGTAATCCAAGAGTGAACAAGAAATGTGGCGCAATAGCTCAAACTAACGACACTGTGTGATACGGTTTGTTGATGACACTGCAAACACGGCATGCCCGACTTGCATGCGATCATATAATACCCACGCGCTCACAGTCTTGCGACGGGAGGGGTTCTCTCTACAATATAAGATAGATCATAAGAAACAACATCCTTATGCAAACTCCTATAACACCTAAAATGCAGTGCGCCTACCTCGCTATGGCGCTTCAGGGTCACAACACCGGAAGGGGACGGGAAGGAATCAAACGTCAGGCAGTCGCGCCACCTGCTGGCCTTCGCGGCATTTATAGGACAAAATAAACATATGCCCCACCCCGTACACCATCCTAATCATCCACTTGGTTACACAAGCTCCCAGTATTGTGACGTAAAACATTGATAGTCCATTCGCAAGCTCCCAGTATTGTGACGTAAAACATTGATAGTCCATTCACAAGCTCCCAGTATTGTGACGTAAAACATTGATAGTCCATACGCAAGCTCCCAGTATTGGGATGTCGTAAAAAAAAATCTAGACATCCAGCCACTCCAGCTCCACTTCCTTCCCACAAAAGGACCTCTTCTTGACGCCATGGTCGAAGCGGATCTTCTCATCTTTTGCAATGTCCTTGGTGGCCTGAAAGAGCAGGACGTGCCTGTCTCCTCCCTGAAGCTTCAGTATGCAGTGGAGTGGCTGCACGTTGTAGTTCTTCCTGGAGTGCGTAATCCATCTCCCTGTGGTTTCCAGAGACGGGTGGCACTCGCAGGGGAAGGTCTCCGCATCGATGCAGACTTCCTCACTGCCATGTTTGAAGAAAAACAGGTTGCCCAGCTCGTCCTGCATCTCTGCCATCTCCCTGCCCTCAGCACCTGTGATCACCTTTCCGTGGAAATCACACAGGATGGAGCCCTTCCCGAAGGCCTTGGTTGCAACAACTCCTGTGGTCAAAAAGAGGACTCATTAATGTGCTGTCCATGATGTTATTATATTCATTTTTTTAATGGATTTTACTGTGCTCATAAGACATTTGTACATACCTTTCTGCTCCCCAAAGTCCTTCACAGCCAGACCCGACCATTTCTGCTTGGTCACCCCCCTGATGATGGTCGGGTCACCCTGCGCCTGTGCTCTGCTGAGCGGCCTCCCCTTTGCGATGACGTCCTCTGGGCGGGGATGATTGGCCGTCCACCCCTCTGCCTCTATGACTTTAGCCACCTTCACTGCAGTTGGGGCAAGTCTTGAGCATTTTGCTGTCAAAGAGAGAACATTTAAATAAAAATTCAGGTTCACACACGAGTTCTAAATGTTTCTGTTGGAGCAAATCTAATCATTGGCTAAGAAAGTATCTACACTTACACAAAAGATGTTGCTCTCGCTTGCTGTACTGCAGAGCTCTCCACTTGTCATAAAATACTTGGTCGGCAGGGAACCCAGCGTTTGCTCTCTGGGTTTTGTTGGGTGGCTGGCCATTGATTCCTACAGGGAAGGCCAGTAGGAAAGCGTCAAAGTCCGGTGTTGGGCTGCCAACCTCTTCTTTCACCCGCCTTCTCTTCTCTGCCCGGGGGCCCTCTTCGCCAGAGTCGTCAGAAGAGGAGCTGCAACATTAAAAAAGGTTTCACGGTTACACACTGACAAACGGATGGATGAGCGTTGAGAGACATTATAATTATAACTGTTTCAGATAATATTTTATACATACCTTTATTGTGATTTTTGATTTTATTGCAAAACAAAACACCTGTGACCCAGCAGGCACCGGACGTCAATATGACGTCAGATTGACGTTGGACCCCAACGTCGGACAGACGTTGCATTTTGGTCGAAAATGAAAATCGGGTTGAGTTCAGAACACAACATCAGATTGACGTTGGGTTCTGACGTCAACCCGATTTTTATTTTCAACCAAATTGCAACGTCAGTCCAACGTTGGATGTTGACATCAGTCTGACGTTGGGTTCTGACGTCAATCTGACGTTGGGTTCTGACGTCATCCCGATTTTCATTTTCAACCAAATTGCAACATCCGTCCAACGTTGGGTTCTGACGTCTATCTGACGTTGGGTTCTGACGTCAACCCGATTTTCATTTTCAACCAAAATGCAACGTCCGTCAAACGTTGGATGTTGACATCTATCTGAAGTTGGGTTCTGACGTCAATCTGATGTTGGGTTCTGACGTCAATCTGACGTTGGGTTCTGACATCAACCCGATTTTCATTTTCAACCAAAATGCAATGTCCACCCAACGTTGGATGTTGACGTCAATCTGACGTTGGGTTCTGACATCAACCCGATTTTCGTTTTCAACCAAAATGCAACGTCCATCCAACATTGGATATTGACATCAGTCTGACATTGGGTTCTGACGTCAACCCGATTTTCATTTTCAACCAAAATGCAATGTCCGCCCTACGTTGGATGTTGACATCAGTCTGACGTTGGGTTCTGACGTCAACCCGATTTTCATTTTCAACCAAAATGCAATGTCCGCCCAACGTTGGAGGTTGATGTCAATCTGACGTTGGGTTCTGACGTCAATCTAACGTTGGGTTCTGACGTCAACCCGATTTTCATTTTCAACCAAAATGCAACGTCCGTCCAACGTTGGATGTTGACGTCAATAGAGACAGAGCGTATTTAGGCCACTTCCACACCGGGGGGGAAAACAATCCAACGCTCTCCATTGACTTTGCATTGCGGGAGGCTGCCACATTGTCATTTCGGACTTATAACAAAAAACAAAACAATGTCTAAAAGCTGATATGTGACAAGGTGTACAGCAAACAAGCTAAACAACACAGAATTACGTTTTTATAAGCTGTCGACTCAAAAAAACGAGCGTTTAAGAAGATAAAAGTGGATACAGGCAATACGAAGTGAACCTTGAGCAGGAAAAATGGGTAAATTTTGGGATCCTGACACTCAGTATGCCTCAATATGTCTATGTGTGCAGTAAACATTTTGTCACTGTTAAGTCAAATATCCAAATGTCCGTTTTATATATTATATTTACTGTTGCTGATTACGTTCCCTCTAGTCGTCGTAGTTCTCAGTGTAATATGACCCGCGCGCTCTGTCTCAATGGCCTGAGTCCACTTTTTTGTACTTAAACGCTCGTTTTTTGGGTCAACAGCTTATAAAAACGTCTGGGTTTTTGCTTCTGGGTTTTGTTTAGCTTGTTTGCTGTACACCTTGTCACATATCAGCTTTTATACATTGTTCAGTTTTTTGTTATAAGTCCGAAATGACAAAAAGGCCGCTTCACGCAATGCAAAGTTAATGGAGACGGTTTGATTGCCCCCCCCCCCCCTGTGGGCGTGATCTTCAGATTATGACGCGTGTCGCTCTGTCTCTATCTGACATTGGGTTCTAAACTCAACACCAGATTGATATCAACCTCCAACGTTGGACAGACGTTGCATTACATTCATATTGAAACTGGCCATTATCTCATTTGTCATCAGCCTATGGATATAAAAAGAAAAGGATTTAAATGTCCAAATAATTAATATTACTTAACACATTATGAACCGGTTGTCATAGTTTTTGTCAGGTTCGTCATATCTAATGCAGATGTCACACTGGTTCTACTCTGGTGCTAGATGGAAGGTCATGGGCTCACCCAGATTGCCAGGTTTTTATCCTCTGGCAACACAAGTGATAACATGCAATTCCAAAATCTAAAACCTAAAAATCTCTAAACATTTACTGAGGTCTGTTGTGAATATGTACACAAAAAAGAGAAGATATAAAAAACAACTGACTGAGCAATTATTAGATGGAACCAAAAGCAATGGTTTAGGATATTTCACAGTGATATCACCAGTCTGTAATCGTTGTTGTTGCTGCTGCTTCTTCTTCTTCGCCTGTTTTAATCAAGAGATGCTGTACTCATTCAGGAGATGTGTAATAGCGTCCCCTACCGTATAACATGGAAAGTGGAAAATATCGTAGAGATAACAAAAGACAGAAAAAAAATCACTCACGATTCTTGACGGAATAACTTTTAATAAGGGTCAATCTATATCTATATGCAGTGATATATAATTTAATGCAGACTATGCAGTAATAATTTACTATTTGTGTACCTGAAAATCTAGTTTAGACCTATATTAGCCTACATCATTTGTATGTTTGTTCTGCTGTATTGATTTGTGCTATTGCTCGTAATTTGATTATTTGTCCTTATTTTATTACTGATTGTCTTTAACAATATTTAAAATATATATTAGTTAGGCAAGTAGTTTTTGGAGTCATAACCTTATTTATTAAGGTTACATGGATCAAAAACAACAAAAACAATACTGGGCTTATTTTATTTTATTTATTACTTTTTTTGTGGTGGGGTCAGTGAAAATGTTGGCAGGGCAAGTAGAAAAAAATTCTTATATGAAAAATGAGTCCTTATAAAAAATGTTTTTTTTAAAAACAACGGACGCGTGAGCTCCATGTAGAACGGAAAAGGTGACAATACTAAACAGACAAAATTATTATTTTTTTTCTTCTTAAAAACAACAAAATCCGGAGAAACAACTCAAGCAAAGCCTCCTTGGTTGTGTTGTAAATAGTTGTGTGATGAATAAATGTTGTTTTATATTTATTTACCAAATGTTCACTCTTGTCATTTCAGCTCACTGTAGAAATGCACCAATACAAACATCCGCCTACTGCGTGCCGCGTCTGACAACACCACGTAATCCGTAACACACCCGCTCCGCGACACTAGTAGTTCCCTTTCGTTCAGTCACTACGACGTAACGTTAGTGACTAACAAATGGGGGTTTCGCTTAGAAGCCTATCATCTTCGAGCTTAGAGAAAACGCCCAATGGCGTGCCAATGCCATGGGGCATGCGGAATTTGTATACGTAACTCCGCCTCACCGTGTGAGTATATGAGGAAGTACGTGGCAATATCGCATTATGTTTCTGCTTTCGGAGCCAAGAGTACCTACCTCTTCACTCCTACAGCCTTCTGAGACTCTGTCAGCTTCTTCGAGGCGAGCATCTTTCCAGTCGGTGTTGGTGTGACGGCGCGTTCCAGTGATCGCATACTTCCTGCCTGCTGATCTGTGCAGTGGTCCGTTTGACAGCTAGTGTGTGTTTCCCTGGGCGCTTCGGCATCGACTGCAAGGTTTTCTCTCATAAAAGAGCTTGCACGTGGCACGTCCTTTTCAGGATTTTTCGCCCATGCACTTCTGGGTGCGGTAGATCCCTTCTGCCTTTCGACGGGCACGAGCGCTGCGTGACGTGTTTGGGCTTTCAGCACGCTCAGGCGGCGCTCGTGGATGACTCATGTTCTCTCTGCGGGAACATGGCCATCTCGGTGCTTCGATCGAGACTCCGTGAACTCCGTGCGGATGCCGGAGCGAGAGTCCCCTCTGTCACCCCCCAATCTGCGGTCTCCCCTGGAGGCGGCACTTTGGCTGGTGGCCAGGGTGATCTGAGGGTGACGGTGTGGAACCAAGCTCCGACGCTCATGCCTCGGCCCACACCCCCCTCTCATGCACCTGACCCGGCCCGTGTTCAGGCGTCTACATCGGGGCCGGCTCTTGCCATCCCGACTGTGGCTTTTGGCGCGGCGAGGGCTAAGAGATGTCTATCGCCGCATCACAAGGTGGGCTGGAGTCATCTGAGGATGATGATTTGGCTGTGCTGCCACCTTCGGGCGCCAATGCACCGAGTCGGACCCAGAATTGACAGCCATGCTGTCTCGGGCCGCCGCAGCGCTTGGGTTGGAGTGGAATCCTCCGCCTCAGCCTGAGCGTTCGCGGTTGGATAATTGGTTTTTGGGGGCAGAGCGCTCGGACACCCATCCGACCACTCCTCCAATTCCTTTCTTTCCTGAGGTGCATGAAGAGATCGCGCGTTCCTGGAAGTCCCCGTTGTCTTCCCGCGAACGTTTGGAGAACTCTTCCGCCTTACCTCCCTCGATGGAGCCGCGGTTCATGGGTACACTGGGGTCCCCCCAGTCGACCGCTCTGTTGCGATGCAACTGTGTCCGCAGAGTGCTTCGACCTGGCGCGGTGACCCAAAGCACCCCTCCAAGGCCTGTATGTTTTCGTCATCCCTGGTGGCGAAGACCTATAGAGCTGCGGGGCAGGCCGCTGCTTCTTTGCATGCCATGGCAACTCTTCAGGCTTACCAAGCCAAGTTGCTGTGTGACATGCACGAGGGGGGGGCTGACCCAGGACTCAGCAATGAGTTGCGTGCCGCCACCGACCTTGCTCTCCGGGCGATGAAGGTGACCGCACGCGCCCTGGGTCAGGTGATGTCCACAAATGTGGTCCAGGAGCGACACCTATGGCTCACCCTGGCCGATATGCGTGACGCTGAGCGAACCCGTTTCCTCAACGCCCCCATATCCCAGGATGGGCTATTCGGCGAGGCGGTCGAGAGCTTCGCCCAACAGTTCTCGGCCGCTCAGAAGCAGACTGAGGCCATAAAACATATACTGCCCCGGCGGTCAGCTGCTGCCTCCACCCCACCGCCCGCGTACGTCTGGGTACGTCTGCCGTCCGTATGACCCCGTTGGTGCAGTCTCTGGAAGCGTGGCTTCAGCTTCCGGGGCTGTCCCGCTGGGTTGCGCGGACCGTCAGGCTCGGCTACGCGATTCAGTTCGCGCAGGCTCCTCCCCGTTACAGGGGAGTCCGCTATACCATGACCGTCCCGAGTCCCGAGATGGGCATGGCAGTCTGGCACGCTCCGGGTCCAAGTGACTCGGGCCTGCTTACAGACGCTCACCCCGTGGTCGAACCTCAGTTTTCTACGGGCCGGTGTGCCCTTAGAACGAGTTTCCAGGCATGTTGTCGTATCGACGGATGCCTCTGCCACGGGCTGGGGTGCCATGTGCAATGGACAAGCAGCCGCGGGCTCCTGGACAGGACTCCAGCGCCTCCTGCATGTCAATTGCCTCGAGTTGCTGGCAGTACGGTTCGCCCTGCACTGCTTCCGAGCGTTGCTGAAGGGTCATCATGTGCTTGTACGGACAGACAACACGGCCGTAGTAGCGTATATCAACCACCAGGGCGGTCTACGCTCCCGCCGTATGTCTCAACTCGCCCACCATCTCGTTTTATGGAGTCAGAAGCGCCTGAGGTCCCTTCGTGCTGTCCATATTCCGGGAGTCCTGAACCACACAGCCGACGAGCTCTCGCGGTTTCAGCCTCTCCCGGGAGAATGGAGACTCCATCCCCAGACGGTCCAGCTGATTTGAGAACAGTTCGGCGACGCACAGGTAGATCTGTTTGCCTCCCACGACTCTTCCCACTGCAGCCTGTTCTATTCCCTGACCGAGGGCACGCTCGGCACGGATGCACTGGCGCACAGCTGGCCGCGGGGCCTACGCAAATATGCGTTCCCCCCAGTGAGCCTACTCGCACAGCTCCTGTGCAAGATCAGGGAGGACAAGGAGCAGGTCCTTTTGGTCGCCCCCTACTGGCACGGCCGGACCTGGTTCCCCGAACTCATACTCCTTGCGACAGTCCCTCCCTGGCCTATTCCTCTGAGACCGGACCTCCTTACTCAGAGACGGGGCACCCTATGGCACCCGCGTCCCGACCTGTGGAACCTCCACGTGTGGCTCCTGGACGGGACGCGGCAGGTTTGAGTGGCCTGCCACCTACGGTGGTCGCCACCATCACTTCCGCTAGGGCAGAGTCCACTAGGCATGCCTATGCATTGAAGTGGAACCTCTTCGTCACCTGGTGCTCTTCCCGCCAAGAAGACCCCTGGAAATGCCCGATTGGGTCCGTGCTTGAGTTCCTCCAAGAGGGGTTGGAGCGAAGGCTGTCTCCCTCCACCCTCAAAGTATATGTGGCCTCAATATCTGCCCACCACGATATCTTGGAGAACAAAAAGGTAAGTCAGCACGACCTGGTCATCAGTTTCCTGAGGGGAGCGAGGAGACTGAATCCTCCTCGCTCTCCTCTCGTACCCTCTTGGGACCTCGCAGTAGTTTTAAGTGCTCTGCAGAGGCCTCCCTTTGAGCCTTTGCGGTCGGTTGATATTAAGTTCCTGTCTATGAAGACGGCTCTGCTGACCGCATTGGCCTCAGTTAAGAGGGTCGGGGACCTGCAGGCATTTTCGGTTGACGAAGCGTGCCTGGAGTTCGGGCCGGCTAACTCTCACATGATCCTGAGACCCCAGCCTGGATATGTGCCCAAGGTTCCCACCACTCCGTTTAAGGACCAGGTGGTGAACCTGCAAGCGCTGCCTTTGGAGGAGGCAGACCCAGTCTTGGCATTGCTCTGTCCAGTACGCGCTCTCCGCGCCTACGTAGACATGACGCAGTGTTTCAGGACCTCAGACCAGCTCTTTGTCTGCTATGGTGGAGAGCGGAAGGGAAGTGCTCTCTCAAAGCAAAGGCTGTCTCACTGGATAGTGGACACCATTGTTTTGGCTTACCAGCAGCAAGGCCGACCATGTCCCCTTGGTGTGAGGGCACACTCCACCCGGAGTGTGGCCTCCTCTTGGGCTCTAGCGCATGGCGCCTCGCTAGCAGACATCTGCAGAGCTGCAGGCTGGGCGACACCTAACACATTCGCCAGATTCTACAATCTCCGAGTGGAGCCAGTGTCCGACTATGTACTCGCCCCCCCGAGGGGCCGGTAATGGGCCAGGCTCAGGTGTCTTCGCTTGCTCGCCACTCCACTCCTCGGACTGGATACGTGCGATATATCCTCAGGTGAGCTCCCCGAGAGCCCTGAGCTCCTCCAGCACTGTCGACGCCGACATCAGTTCAGTCTGCCCTTTCGAGCCCAGACCCTCATGTCCGGCTAGGTGCCCCTTGTGCATGGTTCCCCTTCGGCGACCCCCACACGTGTATTTCACCGTAAGCCTCCGCAGTGAGCGGGTTTCTTCCCTTGGCGTGTCCCCGCCACCCCTAGGGTTAAAAATCCACCTTCGGCTGGTACCCTAGAGTTTTCCCATATGCAGCCCTTAGCGGGTCATATGTGTACTCTTAAGTCCTCCCTACGGGTAGGCATCTTGGCCTTCCCTCCCTGGGATATGCTTCCCAGTGTACCTTGGTATTCCTGTGATAAGTGGGAGTCCTTCGTCCGTACTAGTCTTACGACAGGGTACTCACACTTACGCAGGGCACTGGAAGACAGCTGAGTGGCGGGATTATATTGGGACCCCCATTCGTTAGTCACTAACGTTACGTTACGTCGTAGTGACTGAACGAAAGGGAACGTCTCGGTTACGGATGTAACCCTCGTTCGGAGATCTTATATATTTACGGTAGGACATTCACAGAATATCTTCATATCCTAATGAGTTTTGGCATCAAAGAAAAATTGATAATCTTGACCCACACAATGTATTACAGAAATACCCGTGAGACGCACGACTGCTTTCACATCATAAATAAAATAAAGAACGAACCGAATAATGCATTTTCAGTTGTTGTCATGGCTGTTTCTTACATTGCTTACTCAAAACGGCCATTTAAGACACAAATGGCTCATCTTGGGCACGGAGGAGATGCTTGAGCACAAAGACTCGGCCTTAGAAGGAAACTCTGATGAGCCTCAGACGTGTCGCGCTCTTGGAGCCCACGGGGTCAAAGCAGGTCGGCCCTTGAACGTCCAACAGAAAGGCTGATGGAGACACTCAAGGGCCCGGGCTCAGTGTGTTTAATGAGCTGCCCAACATTACAGCACCTGCTCTTGAAGCTCCACACACACACACACACACACACACTCTCTGCTCTACAATCAGTGTGTGTCCAGCGGGAAGGCCACTAAAGCCGTCCGCCGCAGTGATTTACAGGGCCCAGGGCCCCGGGGCCGCTCTCCGCCTCGGGTGATGAGGTCTGGCAGGAGCTGCTCAGGTTCGGGTCCTAAGAGCCAGGCGTCTCCTGGATTCCCAGACCGTCCCCCAAACACAGGCATTGCCTCGGCAACCGGCCATTGTATAGCAGATTGTTGGGTGCTCGTTCCCTCAGTGTGGGGATCTATTCAGATCTGGTGAAGTGAATGTGTGTTTGTCATTGGTCCTCCAGACGTTCAGACAAACGGGTCAGACCTGACAATACTCACACCTACACATTAAACTACACTCTAAAACATGCTGGGTTAAAAACAACCCAAGTTGGGTTGAAAATGTACTAACCCAGCAATTGTGAATGTGTTGTTTTAACCCAGCAATTGGGTTGTTTTAACTCAGCAATTGGGTTGTTTTAACCCAGTGAATGTGTTGTTTTAACCCAGTGATTGGGTTGTTTTAACTCAGCAATTGGGTTGTTTTAACCAAGTGAATGTGTTGTTTTAACCCAGTAATTGGGTTGTTTTAACCCAGCAATTGGGTTGTTTTAATCCAGTAATGGGTGTTTTTAACCCAGCAGTTGGGTTGTTTTAACCCAGTGAATGGGTTGTTTTAACCCAGTGAATGGGTGGTTGTAACCCAGCAGTTGGGTTGTTTTAACCCAGTGATGGGTGTTTTTAACCCAGCAGTTGGGTTGTTTTAACCCAGTGAATGTGTTGTTTTAACCCAGCAGTTGGGTTGTTTTAACCCAGTGAATGGGTTGTTTTAACCCAGCAATTTGGTTGTTTTAACCAAGTGAATGGGTTGTTTTAACCCAGCAATTGGGTTGTTTTAACCCAGTGAATGGGTTATTTTAACCCAGCAATTGGGTTCTTTTAAGCCAGTGAATGGGTTGTTTTAACCTAGCAATTGGGTTGTTTTAACCCAGTGAATGGGTGGTTTTAAGCCAGTGAATGGGTTGTTTTAACCCAGCAATAGGGTTGTTTTAACCCAGTGAATGGGTCGTTTTAACCAGGCTGGGTTGACAACCCAAGTTGGGTTGAAAATGGACTAACCCAGTAATTGGGTTGTTTTAAGCAAATATTTAACCCATCCGCTGGGTTAAAACAACCCAATTACTGGGTTAGTCCATTTTCAACCCAACTTGGGTTGTTTTTAACCCAGCAATTTTAGAGTGTACGCAGTTTACCTTCATTTCTCTCCGAAATCTGCAGTAAAAATGATCGTGATTTTAACGTTAAAAGACTGTAAAAATGCTACAGTTAAAACCATAGTGTCCCTACTATATACAGTGAATAACTAATACAGTTTTTTTTATTCGCTTTGGTACTATTTTCAAAAGCAAGGTGTACATTTTCAAAACTCATAGTGCTAATATCACAACAGATCATCAAAAGGGCACTTTTTTCAAACATTTCAGCATATTTTCAATTGTGTGAATACAATACACAAAACCACAAAGTATCCTTTTCACCACACAATATAAGTGTTTCATCTTTATAAATGTTTCATTCACAGTAACTGCCTTTCATAAAGCTCTTACTATCAAACTTTTGATTCGCATCTTTTCTTGTTCAGTTTAATACATTTGTCTATTATATAATCCAACTGACCTTAATGGTTAATCAATCAATCATTTGGTACACCAATAGATTTCTATAGATATTGAGTATATAGACAGTTTCTAATTTGTTTGCAATTTCCGAAATGGATAACCATATAACATTAATTATTTTTACATTATTCGTGATTTATCTTAGATTATAAGGTGTGTGTGGTAAATTCTACATTATGGGGACAAAATGTCCCCATAAAGATGGCAATATACAGTAATATCCCTTGCAGGGACATTTTTTGGTCAAGCTTATAAATCATACAGAATGAGTTTTTAAAAATTTAAAAAAATGCAGAAATGTTTCTGTGACAGGTAGGTTTAGTGTAAGGGGAGAGAATATAGAGTTTGTACAGTATAAAAATCATAATGTCTATGGAGAGTCTATGGAGTATGTGTGTGTGTGGGAGGGGGGATAGGTGGGACAGAAATATTTGCAATTTGTGAATAGAGCAGAATAGAGTATAAGGGAGTGGAAATAGTCAATGACGGTGTAACATCAGACTGATCAGAAATCAGAAGAAGGGAGACAGATGGCATCAAATATAGCATTTTACATTACAGTATGTATATGCCATGTGATACTGTAAACCGATTACCATGGTAGAGACTGTCACATTACTGTAACTGTAACCCTTATAAAGCTCAACTATACAGTAGATTCAGTCATATACAGTGAGAACATGTATTGGCAGCAAACTCTGATATAGCACAGAACCTCATGACAGTGTCATAACTTTATCACACCAGACAACACACTGAATACTATTACAAACATCATGGGTTCAATGACATAAGTTAGGTAATGTAAGTGTATTTTCTAATGAGGCATATGTAGCCTGTTACTGTAGATAATTCAGCAACGAGGGAGATTTGAAACATGTATCTTGCATTGTTTGCTGTTGGATAAACTGATTGTTTAAAGTACTGAACTGAAAGAAGATAATATTGTTGTGTTTTGGTGATTAAACCAAATGTTCTCATCACATATTATAATAATCTTGTGTTTGAAACAATGATAATGTGGACTGAAAAAATGTGCAACTGAATGAAAGCATGAGATCAGGTTTTGAAAGAATGACTAGCTGTGTTACAAGTGTGAGCAGTTTGGATTTTTGTACCAAGAGTTTTGAAAATGTACACCTTACTTGTGAAAATAGTACCAAAGCGAATAAAAAAAACTGTAAATCGAACCATATACATTTAATGTAATTTTACAGTAAAATACCGTTAAATGACAGTTTTTGGAAGTGAAAAAGAACAAGTATTTGTGTAATTTACATTAAAAAAAAACGTAAATTGACATTCCCAGAATTCCCTGCTGTTGTTTTGAACTGTCTATTCATCAAAGAATCATGATTTTTTTTTTTTTCACAACTGTGTTCAACACTGATAATAATCATAAATCATAAATCCTCATATGAGAGTGATTAGTGAAGGGTCATGTGACACTGAAGACTGGAGTAATGATGATTTGATCACAGGAATAAATCACACTTTACTATTTATTCACATAGAGAACAGCTGATCTACACTGGAGTGTGTCTGTGTGTGTGTGTGTGTGTGTGTGTGTGTGTGTGTGTGTGTGTGTGTGTGTGTGTGTGTGTGTGTGTGTGTGTGTGTGTGTGTGTGTGTGTGTGTGTGTGTGTGTGTGTGTGTGTGTGTGTGTGTGTGTGTGTGTGTGTGTGTTTGTGTACAGCTGATCTACACTGGAGTGTGTGTGTGTGTGTGTGTGTGTGTGTACAGCTGATCTACACTGGAGTGAGTGTGTGTGTGTGTGTGTGTGTGTGTGTGTGTGTGTGTGTGTGTGTGTGTGTGTGTGTGTGTGTGTGTGTGTGTGTGTGTGTTGTGTGTGTACAGCTGATCTACACTGGAGTGAGTGTGTGTGTGTGTGTGTGTGTGTGTGTTTGTGTGTGTACAGCTGATCTACACTGGAGGAATATTTCACTGTTTTACTGGAGTTATGATCAGCTTTGATGAGCACAAGACTTTTTTTAACAACATTTTTAAAAAAGCGTATCAATCCCAAACGTTTGGACGGCAGTGTGTACACTCAAAAACATGCTGGTTTAAAAACAACCCGAGTTGGGTTGAAAATGGATAAACCCAGCCGTTGGGTTGTTTTATGCACACATTTAACCCATTCACTATAAAACAACCCAACCGCTGGGTTTGTCCATTTTCAGCCCAACTTGGGTTGTTTTTAACCCAGCATTTGTTAGCGTTGTTGGGGTAACAGCTTAGGACCCCGGACCAGTAGTGAAAAATGAAGACCAGGAGTCAGGAGTCAGATTAATTAAAGAAAATTTACTGAAGAATAGTTTGCAGTTTCATCAGCAGAAGCCAGCTTCAAGAGGAGTTCGTAGGCCGCGCTTCCTCTAACAGTCTCCCCGCCTCCGTCTAACGAACATACAATTTTCTGAACAGTTATACTGTTTTCAAGGTCTAGACACGTCATTACTGCCATGTGGAATGATTCTGATTGGTTCTAACAACATGCAAAGTAAGCAACTTTCCACCCGTAGACAGATAGGGACATATATCTCTCAAAATGCGTAGACTCTGTGTCACCCAGGCCCAGATTAATCCTCAATGACCTCGGAGGTCACAGAAAAGACGCCTCAAAGTCTGGAATCGTTTGCAGAAAGGACCATCTCCAATACTGGATTTGCACAGAATCATGAAACGCACACACAAAGTTTCCCAGAAAAACAGTCTCCATCAAGGTCGGGACATCTTAACTAACTATCAACAAAGTCTTTCTCCAAACATGCTGATACTAACTCTAATTCAGAAGTGACTTTATTCTATTCTATAAAGAAAGAAGATATATCAAAGAGGTACATTTTTCCCTGAGTCCCCAAAGAATCCCATAGATGTTTCAGGGATGACCCCGGGGGGTCACTCAGGAAGACATACAGTTAACATATGCTGATCGTCTTGACCCAGACATCAGAGCAGCACCTCAACAATAGGAATTCAAAAGCACAGCAAAAACACTTCAATCATCAAAATCACTCATTGAATACAGAGAGGATTAAATATAAATAGGTTATATGTGAATTGATTTAGTAAATGTAGGAAATGGTTATAAATTGATTATCATTAATTCTTATTTTGATATTAGATCATAAAATCATTCTTGAAGGATATGTGTCTGATGAAGAGACAAGTGATGTTTGGCTTGACCCTTGACCCTTCAGCGTGTATAATAACAATTGTTCACCATTGTGAGAATGATTACGAGCATAAAGTCTCAAAATACAAAACTGACCACATGTATACATTAAAGATATGGAATTAATAAATCTGTGTAAATAAAAACAAATTCAATTATATATTATAGAGAATTCATAAACGTCATAAACATGCACAATCACTGCACGATCACTGCACAATCACTGCAAAATCACTACACAATCACTGCACAATCACTACACAATCACTGCACAATCACTACACAATCACTGCACAATCACTGCACGATCACTGCACGATCACTGCACGATCACTGCACGATCACTGCACAATCAATACACAATCACTGCACAATCACTGCACAATCACTACTGCACAATCACTACACAATCACTGCACAATCACTACACAATCACTGCACAATCGCTGCACGATCACTGCACGATCACTGCACAATCAATACACAATCAATACATAATCACTGCACAATTACTGCACAATCAATACACAATCACTGCACAATCACTGCACAATCACTACACAATCACTGCACAATCACTGCACAATCAATGCACAATCACTGCACAATCACTGCACAATCACTACTGCACAATCACTGCACAATCACTACACAATCACTGCACAATCACTGCACAGTCACTGCACAGTCACTGCACAATCACTACACAATCACTACACAATCACTACACAATCACTACACAATCACTGCACAATCACTGCACAGTCACTGCACAATCACTGCACAATCACTGCACAATCACTACACAATCACTGCACAATCACTGCACAATCAATGCACAATCACTACACAATCACTGCACAATCACTGCACAATCACTACACAATCACAGCACAATCAACTCACAATCACGGCACAATCACTGCACAATCACTACACAATCACTGCACAATCACTGCACAATCACTACACAATCACTATACAATCACTGCACAATCACTGCACAATCACTACACAATCACTACACAATCACTACACAATCACTGCACAATCACTGCACAATCACTGCACAATCACTACACAATCACTGCACAATCACTACACAATCACTGCACAATCACTCACTGCACAATCACTACACAATCACTACACAATCACTGCACAATCACTACACAATCACTACACAATCCAGCATATATATTATGCTACATATTAAGTTAATGAACCCTTCCATAAATGACTTATGACAACCTCATTCAGGATTTTTTTTCTTGTGTTTTTATTGCTCTCAAGGCATGAAAAACAAGATTTTTTAACATTTTGTTTCCATGGGGAATCATCGATTCGTCGCTCTGTTGAGAATGTCTTGTGTGTTAACCGGTGTTGTGCCAAATTTCCTACCAATACTAGGGGGTAATAATCTGGCAGGGGGTCTGATTATACTCTGAGTTGGCTGAACTTACTCCGGGACTCGTTTTTGGAACGAGCATACCTCGAGTAAGCAAGGTTTGGGATAATCAACCGAGAATTCAGGGTAATCCTTACGAAAAATAACCATGGTTTTATTATAGTAAAAGTGTAGTAACCATGTTTTTTGGGCTAATTGTTTACCATTTATATAACCAGTTTTACCACAAATGTTAAACTATGGTTAGAGTAGTTAATTTGTGGTTAGAGTAACAAAACCATGGTTCATTTTCGTAAGGGAAGTTAACCTCACTCAAAAAAAAAAAACATTTATGATGCTGTTCACTTTATTTAAGCAATTCATCTTGATTTAACACAATTGTATCAGGTTTCTGGTTCAAATGTGATTGATTCATGTTAAACTGACTTAAAACCGTTACTCTTTGACATAACTTGATGTTTTCATTTTGAAGTAACATGTTTCAATCAAGTAACCCAATCAAAACCAATCACTTCCCATCATGCTTTGCAAAGGGGCTGAATTCGGAGAGTAAATGTTTAAATAAAGTGCTAGTTGATGCATTTTTAACAAAATGAAGAGACTTTTTAAAGGGATACTCCACCGTTTTTTCATATTAAACGTTTCGGTTACGGATGTAACCCTCGTTCCCTGAGGAGGGAACGGAGACGTAAAGTTAGTGACTAACGAATGGGGGTTTCGCCTAGAAGCCAATCATCTTCAAGATCTTAGAAAACGCCCAATGGCAGTGCCAATGCCATGGGCATGCAGAATTTGCATACGTAACTCCGCCCCACCGTGTGGGTATAAAAGGAAGTACATGGCAATATCGCATTATGTTACCTGCTGAGGAGGCAAGACTGAACTCCCGGCCGTTCCAGCCGTACAGCGGATGTGGCAAAGGGACGTTACGTCTCCGTTCCCTCCTCAGGGAACGAGGGTTACATCCGTAACCGAGTCACTGGGACACGGAGCGTGTCTGAATGCCATGGCCATCTCGGGACTCGATCGCAAAGCCAAAGCTGAAGCGGTCTCATATGAACAATCCGAGCGGCGTTACCGCGGCTGCAGATGCCATATGCCCCAGGAGCCTCTGAAATAACTTCAGTGGGACCGCACTCTTGCTCTCGAACTAACGAAGGCAAGTCAGCAGTGACTGCGCACACTTGCTGGAAAGCAGCACGAACATGGCGAGCGAGTCGGAAACCATACTGAGAAAAGAGATCCTCTGCACGGGGCAGAGTCGCTCTTATCCTAGTTAACCCGAAGGCCCAGACGGGCTAAGTGCCGGAGCACTTGGACTGTGTGTTCGCACACCTGCTCTCGAGAGTGACCCAGTATGAGCCAGTCGTCGAGGTATTTCAGGATGCGAACCCCGTGCTGCCTGAGTGGCGCAAGGGCTGCCTCGATAGACTACGTGGAGTCACGAGGGGACAGAGCTGGCCCGAATGGGAGGACCGCGTACTGAATGTCTGCCCCTTGAAGCAAACCGTAGGAACAGTCCGCGTCGAGGAAGGAGACATGGAAGTAAGCATCCTTCAGGTCGATCGCTGCAACCAATCTACCGGATGAACGCATCCTAGGAGGCGTTCGCTACCAACATCCTGAACGGAAGCCTGTGAAGGGATCGGTTCAGGACGGGCAAGTCCAGGATTGGCCGTAACCCACCGGTTTCCTAGGGTACAATGAAGTAAGGGCTGAGGAAGCCGGACTTCATTTCGGCTGGAGGGACAGGTTCGATCGCACCGTTCGCCAGTAGGGTGGCAACCTCCGCACGCATGACTGGGGCCTTTTATTGGGCCCCACCATGGAGCGCGGACTCCCCGGAAGCGGGGAGGAGCCTGTGCGAACTGAATCGCGTAGCCGAGCCTGATGGCCTTCGTGACCCAGCGGACACTCCCTGAAGCTGTAGCCAGGCTCCCAGGAACTGACCAGCTGGGTCACTCGAACCACAGACGTACCCTGGGTGGGGCAGCGAGACAGCGTGACATGGGAAGCGTAGCTTCCCGGTGTGGGGGCACAGTCAGCAGCTGCGTCCTGACAGAGGAGACCACTGGGAAGGACACACGTTCCACTGGGGTCTGCTCTGAGACGAGGCTGGCGACAGAGAGGGACGAGAGCGGCGCGGCCCGGGGGGTGGCACACACTGCCATCACCGGTCTCTGGGACCTCAGAGATGGGTAAACCAGTTCTTTCAAAGTGCCGCCAGCCCGGGGGACAGTAGCAGAAGGATTTTCCCCCGGCCCTCCACCGGGGGAAGGAGAGGCCCTGCTACCATCCCCTGGAAAGAACTGGAACCCATCTCTGTGTTGTCCCTCGCCCCACGGCGGCGATCGGACTGAGGCGACTGAGCCGGCGGCTGGTGCAGCAGCTGGCGCCAGGGCAGTACGTGTTACAGCCTCAGTCTGCTCTAGGGCGGCCGAGAACCGTGGCGCGCAGTTCTCAACCGCGCTGCCGAAAAGGCCAGCCTGGGATATGGGCGAGTTGAGGAGGCAGGCTCACTCAACCTTTCAGCACATCACCAGGTAAGGCCAGGTGTTTCTCCCGGACCACAGCTGTGGACATCGCCTGACTGAGGGAGCGTATGGCCGAGGGATCAGTGGCGGCACGCAGCTCATAGAAGAGCCCTGGGTCAGCTCCACCCTTGTGCATGTGCAAAGGGGCGGCGGCCTGCTCGTAGCTCTGCAGGACCACGCCACCAAAGTAGACGAGCCCACAGGCTTTGGGAGGGTGCTTAGGACAGCCACGTCAAAGCCCTCTGGGGACACCGTAGTGCGCAACAGAGAGTTCAACAGTGGGGGGGGGGCAGTGTATCAATCTAATCGTCATCCCCAAAGGACTCTATCCCACCTTGGGATGCGGCGATCGACATCTCACTGCTATCTGGAGTGTGAACGAAACGAACGAGGCGTCAGAGACGGGCCGCTGTTTCAGTCCTGCTCTCGCGGGAAGCGATGTGCGAGAGGGGGGCGTGGCCCGAGGAACGTATCGTCGGGGTTCTTAATACCACGGCACCCCCTCAGGTCACCCTGGCCACCAGCCAAAGCACCACCTCTCTCGGAGACGGTTAATTGGGGAGTGGCAGAGGGGACTCTCTCTCCTCACGGAGATCATTGAGTCTCGACCGCGACATCGCGATGGTTCCCGCAGTGGGAACATGACACATCCACAAACACTGCCCGAACGTGCTGAAGCCCAAACACGTCGAGCAGTGAATGTGCCCATAGACAGCACCGGAGATCGATCGCACCCGGAAGTGCACGGGCGAACCGTCTTGAAAAAGACGTGCCACGCGCAAGCTGTTTTTTGTGAGAGGAAAGCTCTGCGATAATGCGATATTGCCCACATACTTCCTTATATACCCACACGGTGGGGCGGAGGTACGTATGCAAATTCCGCATGCCCATGGCATTGGCACTGCCATTGGGCGTTTTCTAAGATCTCGAAGATGATTGGCTTCTAGGCGAAACCCCCATTCGTTAGTCACTAACGTTACGTCGTAGTGACTGAACGAAAGGGAACTATGTTATTCTCTTAACTAAGACGAGTTGATACATACCTCTCTCGTCTCAGTGCGTGCACTTAATCGCTCTGATGCACGGTGACATTTTGATAGCACTTAGCTTAGCCCACTAAGCCCAGTTCATTCATTAGGTACCAAACAGAGATCAAGTTAGATGCGACCAAACACCTCCACGTTTTCCCTATTTAAATACAGTTACACGAATTGTTGAACTACCAAGTATGGTGACAGAAAATAAAACGTGGCGCTTTTCTAAGCGGATTAAAAAGGATGACTATATTGTATGGCGGAATAGCACTTTTGAGAGAGTACTTTGAATCTGCGCAGTAAAAAGTCACGCTGAGAAAAATCCTTGGATTTTTCAGGCGTGACTTTTTACTGCGCAGAGTCTTAATTGCGTCAGAGCGATTAAGTGCACGCACTGAGACGAGAGAGGTACGTATCAACTCGTCTTAGTTAAGGGAATAACATAGTTTAATATGAAAAAACGGTGGAGTATCCCTTTAATGCTTAATGTTTTGTTATGTTGGTATTTTAAAGTTTGTGTTATGTTAGTGTTTTTGGAGGTTATTGTGGTGAAGTGTAGAGCATGTGCTTGGGCTGAGGACCTGCTAATAACAATTAAAGCTGCTTTAATAATAAAACAATTGGGCATGCCATGGATGTAACAAAACCATCTTCTGGCTAGCCAATAAGATCTTGTAAAAAGGTTGTGAAATGTTGTAAAAATAGTATTTCACTAAATAAATATATCTATTAAATTGGATTACTTGTTTTGGTTTGTTATTCTAATTCATTTTTAGAAGAATTAAATTGAATAGTTTGGACAAAATTAAGAATGTTAACCATAAATGGCATTGAACTAACCTTACGTAAAAAACTTATGTTTACTGAAATAAACCATTTTAATTAAATTCAACATAACCCAATTACGTGGAACCTGTTGACATAAAAAAAAAGTAAAACCCACGTATCATTTTTGTTGGAGTGTATTATATATATATTATATAAAAAAATTGTATTATAGTATATATAAAATATGCCTTATATACCTTAATAGTCCACTATTTGTACACTTGGGTTATATATATATATATATATATATATATATATATATATATATATATATATATATATATATATATATATATATATATATATATATATATATATATATATATATATATATATATATATTAGACATGTGCCGGTAAACGGTAATACGATGTACCGCAATAATGAACATGCACAATATTGTTATCGTGGGCACTTCAAAATACCGTGAATAATTATTTATTACGAACTATTCAGATTTTTAGAATGAATTGTAAGAATACTTTACCCATCAACCGTTTAAAATGAAAAACATGTCAAAGAGGAACGCGCACTGATGTAAATAGACCGTGCATGAGCCGAGCACATGGCGGAATGAGGAGACGCGCTGAAGTGCACATTCATTCTTCGACAGCAGAGGGCGCTGACAGAACAGCAGAAATGCAGCCGTTTCCCCAGTAATCACATAACCTAATACATAATACTTAAAGACTTAAGGCTATTAATTTTCAAACTTGCATTTTATATTTTAATCTGTACTAAATTACATGCCCTTGAATATGTTCTGACTGTTGTTCAATCACACACTTTACAAGGCTCCAGTATTTAACATTAGTTCCTTCATTAACAAACTGACAAGGAAAAATACTTCTAAAGAATGTATTAATCTTAGTTAAATGTACATTTCAGCATACCTATTGTTCTTTATAATTCTTTTGCACTTTAATCTGTTTTAAATATTTGTTTACTTTATACATTTTTTTTGTATTGCTTTATTGTATTTAAATGTTTGGTTCTTTTGTTATAAGAAAGTGATTTAACCTGTTATAGTGTGACAACACTTTTTTTGCAACTTATTTCAATATCGTGATAATACCGTATACCGTGATAAAAGCTTCAGCAATTAATTGCAACATGAAAATTTGATACCGGCACATGCCTAATATATATATATATATATGGTTTCATTACTTTTTGTGAACATATTTTTGATATTGGCAATTTGCACAGTGGTCTTATTAGTGCCGCATTATATGTTTAAATGTCAGAGAAATGCTTTGAGCAATAGAGTCTGCTGTAGAGAGGAAGGGTGAGTCTTCAGCTGTGTTGGATGTCGCCATCTAGTGTGCCATTAGTGTCCTCACATGTGCAGCAAGGGGGATGTTTATAATGCAGTTACAATAAATACAGTTTGTTAAAGGGATCATTCAAATATTAAAATACTGTCATCATTCACTCATCCTCATGTAGTTTTATACTGATATGTTTTTTCTTACATGCATGATGTTAGGCAATAATCACGGCCTTCACTTTCATTATATGGAAATAAAAGAAGTGATGAAGAACAAATGTCACTAATGTTCATCTTCCGTTGCTCCCTGTAAGAGATTGTACGAGTGTGCACAACACATCTCCATCCACTGCCACAAGAACAAACTTCAACACATGAAAATATTACATTATTTCATATTTACAGTTATCTCAACAAGGCATAATTGTTTCACACCAGTCAGTGTGAACGACTGACTAATGAAAACAGAATTAATGTCCATGAAAACTAAACATAACTGTGACGAACTCCCTGTGATATGACTGACTCCTCTCTGGTTAAATCCAGTTGCATTCAGACAAGCCTCCATTCCAGTATGCAAAACCAATACAATTTAATCCCGCCCTGTTTGTTTTCTATAAGCAGTTTCAGTTGCACTTCATTTTAAGGTGTCCTTATTACAGTGTGAAGACAATTCATTACTGATTAATATTAAAGGTACACTATGTACTTTTTTATTCAAAATGTATGTAATGAGTAAATAATGAGTCAATGCATCATCAATCCTTCTTCACGTCAGAGCGACACTACACTCTAAAAAAAAAAAGAGAAGAGTATAAAATTGTATCTTTCAAGGTACAAGTGGCCGTCACTGGGGTAGGACCCTTTAAGGGCACATTTCTGTACCTGTAAGTCAGGGGTCGGCAAGTTCGGTTCTAGAGAGCCGATGTCCTGCAGAGTTTAGCTCCAACCCTACTAAACCACCACACACTGTAAAATCCAACAGTTGTTCATACTAAAACTTTTTTAGTAAACTTTACTTAATGTTCAATAATTTGTTGATACAATTTAGTTAACTGAACTATTTACATGCTATGCCTTCATTACTTAGAAAACCCAAGAAAACATTACTTGACTGGTTTGAGTACCATTTTGGCAAAGAAAGGAAAAAAAAAACAGGCGGGCAAAAGGTTTTTGAGGCGGGGCAATATTTAATAGACTTTTCACTAATTTCCTCCACTTCCTGTCATCATTATGGAGATCAGTGTTCCATATGGATGGGCACTTGGAACTTAATTCATATTATTAGGGCCCAAGCCCAAAGGGCGCAGAGCCCTATTGTTCTTCCTCAGATTATTAGGGCTCAAGCCTGAAAGGGCGCAGAGCCCTATTGTTTTCCTTAGGATTATTATTAGGGCCCAAGCCCTGAAAGGGCGCAGAGCCCTATTGTTCTTCCTCAGATTATTCTTTGTTTTTTTTTTTTTTTTTTTTTTTTTTTTTTTTTTCGACTTCTCGGGTACTTTTGGGGCACTTAACATGCTCGAAAACTCTTGAAACTTCGCACAGGCGTCGGAATGCGCGGCCATCAGAGCCGGGCTGAAGCTGGTACCCGGGCGTGGCAGGGGGACTCGACAGCGCCCCCTAGAACGCACTTAGAAACTTGGTCCATGTATCAAACACACTTGCACGTACATGTATGAAACTCGGTACACATATAGACCTCATCGGGCCGAACAACTTTCGTGCTCATAGTTATGCGTCAGCCCAACAGGAAGTGAGCTATAATGGGTTGTTCGGAAAACCCATGCTCTGGAATTTAATATACTCCTCCGAGGCCATTGTTTCGATCATTGCCAAACTCGGTCAGCATGAAGTGAACATATCCAGGATGCTAAATTGCGAGCGGATTTTTGATATCTCAAATGGTTTGGCCGTGGCGAAGCAACGAATTTATGGCGAGAAAAGGGAAACAGGAAGTGTGTTATAACTTGTGCAAACATTGACTGGTTTGGATGAAACTTCAGCTGTGTGTTCGTTGTAAGAGGCCGATCACATGGATATGACTTTTGTGAGTCAAAGTTATAGCGCCACCAACTGGCAGCAGGAAGTGTGTCACTTTCAAAAATGCTTTGAATCACCATCTTATTTTCACCCCATTTTCTTCAAACTTCATCAGTATAATGTGAAAACATGACAGATAGAGACGTATGAAATGGATTCCTGAAATTTCAAATACTGTTGCCATGGCAACGTGTCAAAGTTTAATAATCTTTTGGCTGTTTTGAGGCTCTTAGCATGCTTGAAATTGCTTGAAACTGCTTGAAACTCAACACACACATCAGAGATGTCAGTCAGTACACATGGGCAAAGCATCAGAAATGGGCGGGGATGAGGGCCTCTCTAGCGCCACCTTTTGACAAAAGTGGGGGGGTTAGTTTTATCTTCAGTCACCAAACTCGGTACATATATTGTTCTCTTCGAGCCGGACAACTTTCTAATTTACAGTCATTAGCTCCGACCAACAGGAAGTCAGATATTTTGGTTTGAAGGTGAATATTTATGTAATTCAGGGTCTGAGTTTTTACGTTCTCCTCGTAGGCGATTTATTCAATCTCCACCAAACTCGGTCAACATGAAACAAAGATACGGAAGATGCTAAAATGCGAACGAATATTGGATATCTCAAACGGTGTTGCCATGGCGAGGGATTAAATAAGGACAAAAAAAGGGGAACAGAAATTGTCTCATATCTTGTAAAATAATATTTTGATTTAAATTAAATTAAGATTGTATGTTTGGTAATTGAACTTAGATTAATTTAAAATGACTATACTATTTTTCAGATGAATATATATATTTATTTTAAATATTTTTTTAAATAATCAATTCTGTATCTGTCTGTGCTGCTCTCCCCTCAATGAACACAAGATGGCAGCATTGTATTAGTTTTGAAGCAGGATAAAAAAAAAACTTGTTTCTCTCTCTCTCTCTCTCTTGTTTGTGATTTATGAGGACACAAATTTGTATAATGACATGGGTATTACACTGGTATTACAACGTGTATGTGTGTGTGTTTAAAAACATACTAAAACAATGTTTTATTAAAATGTAACCAAATAGCTTTAAAATAATCATACTATTTTTCAGATCAATATATTTATTTTATTTAATATATTTCTTCTGAATATTTATTCTCTGTCTGCCCTCCCCTCACTAAAGGGTGGCAGTGTTGTGTTATTTTTTAAACTCTCTTTCTGTGTGTGTGTGTGTGTGTGTGTGTGTGTGTGTGTGTGTGTGTGTGTGTGTGTGTGTGTGTGTGTGTGTGTGTGTGTGTGTGTGTGTGTGTGTGTGTGTGTGTGTGTGTGTGTGTGTGTGTGTGTGTGTGTGTGTGTGTGTGTGTGTGTGTGTGTGTGTGTGTGTGTGTGTGTGCAGGCCCGTCGCGACAAGGCAGGCAAACCAAGCAATTGCTTGGGGCCCCGAGCTGGCCTGGGGCCCCAAGACAGCGACAGGTTAAGAATAAAATGAAACGACAAACTGTGTGAGCGCCCCATTGATAGTCAATGCAGTAAAGTGCAATGACACTGTTATCGGGATCCCCCTTAAGGGGCCCCTCTCAGAAGTCGCTGACAGCAGCCAGCCAACCACGCGATCTCTGCTGCGGCAAAATACAAAATCTTCGGATTTTAAGCGGAATTTTATGCTTCAGGAAGCCAGAAAAGAAAAAAGAGAAAGGAAGAGGAGGATAAGAAAAAACAAGATAGTGGTATGTGATAAATTACACTGGATAAAATAGCTCTACTTGTCTTGTACAAAAAAAGTGTAAGTTTGCAGCAGGTAGGCTAGCAAAAATATGTTTATGTTAGCTATCGTTACCTGCCTGATGGCAAATGCTGCTTGTAACGAACAGTTAGTGCAACTTTTTTTTCGAACAGACGGAATGACATGAGATTGCTATAGCTTTGTAATAGGTTTTGATGAAAGTGGCATAGCATGCTCTACTAACTATTATTTATGCTATGCATAAATAACCTGGAATAGTTAATATAGCTTGCTATATTAACAATTATTATAAACATTATTTAACCAGAAAGAGGCAGAGGAACATGATTTTTTTCATAGCTTATCTTAATGTGCTAGTGTCGGGATATATACGGTAGTGACAGTTTATGCAAATATGACATTATTTTTATGAGTTACCAATAGATCTTGAACAATTACTTTATTCTGTGGCAATTTTTACACTATTACATTTTGAAGTACAGTATCAGGACAACCCACATGTTTGACTGGTACTGTTTACATGTTTTACTGGTACTGCCCACGTTTTACTGGTACTGTTTACATGTTTTACTGGTACTGCCCACGTTTTACTGGTACTGTTTATTAACTATTTAACAAGGTATTATAGTCATCGGTTGCAACTTTATAATAACCATCCAGATAATGTTTATAGACAGTTTACAAAACAACTAGTAACCCTTAAGTATTCCCAAAGTGTTAGGAATATCTGGTCCGTCTATCTATGTAAATGTAATGTTTATAGATGTTTAAAAAATGGTTACTTAAAGGTTTAAAAAAAAATTAATGATACAGTGGTGTTTTTTGCAAATGTTTTCAAATTTTATGCACAGTATATGCAACAACAGTATTTGCACTGTAAACCTTTTTATTAATATAAAGTGTGGGTGAACTTAAACTGTATGGCTATGCTGCGGTATGCTGTGTGTGTGTGTGTGTGTGTGTGTGTGTGTGTGTGTGTGTGTGTGTGTGTGTGTGTGTGTGTGTGTGTGTGTGTGTGTGTGTGTGTGTGTGTGTCAGTGTCCTATCTGTGTGGATGCGTCTCATGTCAGCTAATCAAGGGACACTGACACACACACACACACACACACACACACACACACACTCGACGCATAGATAGACTCGCGTCAGTTTCCTGCTCACATCGAGTTCTCTTTTGCTCTTGAACAAACCATAACACAGAGGATTGTGAGTATTCTCATATTCGAGTCTTAAATTAGTTAAATAACGTCTTAAATGAACTTAAAGAGTTGTGAGGAAATGAGATACGCGGGACAGCGCGTGAGATCCGCGGCTGTTCTTACAGTGACAGGAGCACTGATGATGCCTGTCATTAATGTTCATCAAAGAACAACGGGAACAGAGAAAATTGTAGCTTTAATGATGATTCATCTATATTTCATTTATTATTTATGCAGTTAAGGAAGGTTTGATAACTATTACATTTCTGTATAACAGGGAAGGCCATGGGTAAATATAACATTTATTATTTTGGTGATTTAGGTAAAATGGTTTAAAAAAACACAGCAGAACCACAGCGCATCTGATATGACTGGCATAACGCTGGCGAAGTTAGGGACCGTCTGCAAAGTTACATACAACATTGAAACGTGTATAACGTTACCAAACTTCACTAGCATTTAAAGAGAATGACAGTCATAAAACTGACTGTAAAGTGTTCATCTAGGTGTCAGGTATGATGCACACATTTTGATATTTAATAAAATAAACTGTCAAATCATATGGAAATATGGATATGCATTATTTCACTTGGATACTGTTTGGGCTCTAACACAAAATATGCTTGATTTAAATGCATCATAGCTGAACACTGATGAGAATATTTCTTGAGAATATATTTACAGAGATAATATTAGAGATTATATTTACGACAAATTATTATTATTTATGCGTTATGCGTTGCTATTGACGACGGCCATTAAGTAAAGAAATCCCACAGAATCTAGCTTAAAAAAGTGCTTAGAGCTGCTTTAGTTATTTGTTGTTTGTTTAATTTCAAATATAAAACTTGTTGAAATGTTTTAAGTGTGTGCATCTGTTCTTTTTGAACACTTTCATCTTGTTTGAACAAAACCGTGATAATATTGATAACCGTGATAATTTGGGTCACTATAATCGTGATGTTAAATTTCCATACCGTTTCATCCCTACTTTAGTGTGAATAAGTAAAAAAGAACTACAAACACCTTGAATTAAATACTGGCCTTCTGGACTTACAAAATTTTGAGCAGGAAAATATAACTTTTATCTATTTTATCCTATGATATTAAAATTAATCTAAATTTAAATTACATCATGGGTGTGGCTTGTGGTGATAGTGGCACCAGTTGCTGCGGTAAATGTGGCACATTCGAGCGATTCTAAAATATTCTCCTGTTTAAATGCATATTGCCTGCCATGCACAGTTAAGCTGATGCCACCGGCGTGGCGGTGCCACCGGCTTGGGCCCGTCATCGCTGCTCGCAGCTTTAATTATTATTATTATTATTATTATTTTTTTTTTTATCGACTAAATGGGCACTTTTGGGGCCCTTACCATGCTCAAAAACTCTTGAAACTTTGCAGATACGTCAGAATCTGCGGCCATCAGGGCCGGGCTGAAGCTGATACCCGGGCGTGGCAGGGGGGCTCAACAGCGCCCCCTATTAAAATTTGGTCTATATATCAAACACACTTGCACGTATATGTATGAAACTCGGTACACATATAGATCTCATCGGGGCGAACAACTTCCGCACTCATAGTCATAAACTTCGCCCAACAGGAAGTGAGCTATTTTGGGTTGTTCGGAAAACGCATGCTCTGGAATTTAATATACTCCTCCGAGGCAATTGTTTCAATCATTGCCAAACTCGGTCAGCATTAAGACAAGATATTCAGGATGCTAAATTGCGAGCGGATTTTTGATATCTCAATCGGTTTGGCCGTGGCGAAGCAACGAATTTATGGCGAGAAAAGGGAAACAGGAAGTGTGTTATAACTTGTGCAAACATTGACTGATTTGGATGAAACTTCAGCTGTGTGTTTGTTGTAGGAAGCCGATCGCAAGGATATGGCGTTTGTGAGTCAAAGTTATAGCGCCACCAACTGGCAGCAGGAAGTGTGTCACTTTTTTTAAAAAATGCTTTAAATCACTGTCTTATTTTGACCCGATTGACTTCAAACTTCATCAGTATAATGTGAAAACATGGCAGATATAGACATATGAATGGATTTCTGAAATTTCCAATACTGTTGCCATGGCAACGTGTCAAAGTTTAATAATGTCTTTGGCTGTTTTTGAGACTCTTAGCATGCTTGAAATTGCATGAAACTTAACACACACATCAGAGATGTTAGTCAGTACACATGGGCAAAGCCTCAGAAACAGGTGGGGATGAGGGGCTCTATAGCGCCACCTTTTGACAAAAGTGAAGGGCTTCGTTTCATCTACAATCACCAAACTCAGTATATATATTGACCTCATCGAGCCGGACAACTTTCTAATTTACAGTCATTAGCTCCGACCAACAGGAAGTCAGATATTTTGGTTTGAACGTGAATATTGGTATAATTCAGGCTCTGAGTTTTTACGTTCTCCTCGTAGGCGATTTATTCAATCTCCACCAAACTCGGTCAACATGAAACAAAGATACGGAAGATGCTAAAATGCGAACGGATTTTGGATATCTCAAACGGTGTTGCCATGCCGAGGGATTAAATAAGGACAAAAAAGGGGAATGTGTGCTGCCCTTCCCTCAATGAACACACGATGGCAGCATTGTCTTAGCTTTGAAGCAGGATAAAAAAAAAACTTGTTTCTCTCTCTCTCTCTCTCTCTCTCTCTGTGTGTGTGTGTGTGTGTGTGTGTGTGTGTGTGTGTGTGTGTGTGTGTGTGTGTGTGTGTGTGTGTGTGTGTGTGTGTGTGTGTGTGTGTGTGTGTGTGTGTGTGTGTGTGTGTGTGTGTGTGTGTGTGTGTGTGTGTGTGCTTCTGTGATTTCTAAGGACATACATTTTTAGACATTTCATGTGTCCCCGTACATATATTTGTCTCTTCGAGCCGGACAACTTTCTAATTTAACTAATCTAATTTAACTAATTTAAAACTTTCTAATTTTAAATAAAAATGTCATGTGCTGTGTTTGCCAAGATCACGTATGATGCATATGCAGGGTATATGCAGGAATCCTGAAGTAAATTTTAATACCTTTTTAAGACTTTTTTAAGACCTTCTCAAAATATTTAAAGACCTCATCGGCGATGAGAACTACTGTTGAGCAATAAAATAAAAATATATAATCATAAGCTATAACAAAAATATATATTAAATTAGGTGAGTGGATAGTTAAAAAAAATTGCAATTACAAAAAGTAATTCTTGAAAAAACATCTCTGGACTAATTTTATAAAATCTAAAAATGTTAATGAAAAGGTACAAATTACTTTGTGTTCTTATTAAATACATTTATAAAAAAACAATTTATATTTAATTTATATATGAATGTAAATAATTATATGGAAGACCTCATCGGCGATGAGAACTACTGTTGAGCAATAAAATAAAAATATATAATCATAAGCTATAACAAAAATATATATTAAATTAGGTGAGTGGATAGTTAAAAAAAATTGCAATTACAAAAAGTAATTCTTGAAAAAACATCTCTGGACTAATTTTATAAAATCTAAAAATGTTAATGAAAAGGTACAAATTACTTTGTGTTCTTATTAAATACATTTATAAAAAAACAATTTATATTTAATTTATATATGAATGTAAATAATTATATGGGCCTATACAAATAATATAACATTTCAAGATTTATAGTTTATTGTAAACGTAATGTGCAGGTCTGTAAAGGGGCAACAAATATATGATAGATACGTGAGAACAAGATTTTTTAAAATCATCTTTAAGTGCACAAAACTATGAAAATATATGAAAGCGTGGCACAATGCGCTTATGCGCATCCCGGGTGCAGAATGATGCGCTTAAAGCAACATGGAGTCAGAGGGCGCAGTGCAGCGCGAGTGCACATTAAAAAGTTCACAACATAAAGAGATGATGAGCGTTGAGCGCACAAATCCTAGTCTACTATGTATATCGGTCGGTTTCTTCACAGTTTTAAATTCCGGTTATTGTGCGTGTGATGCCTTGTGTTGTCACCCGGGTAGGGAGCACAACATCGTTCAGAAACCGCTAGATAAACTCCAGGAAGATAAATTATTTTATCTGTATATCAAGTATTATAACGGGAATATATCATCTTGGAGTGAGCTTTACTGAGCAGCTGACTGACTGTAACCAAACACGACGCGCAGTTTGAATGCTGAACGGAGAATGATGGACAGCTACAGCGGAGGAAAGACATTCAGCTATGGAATGGCTTTAGATGACTTTGTACTAGCAAATCATAAAATACTAATAAAGATTGCTGAAAGATCATGTGACAATATATATTTCTGATGATTATTTAATTACCACGACATGCCTAATCTGAGCAAGGGACTGCCTGTCTTGAGTTTTGTCGACAGACGGAGGTGGCACGAAATGTGACGGATGCGGCCGCTATGCAGGAAAAACCATAGAAAAACCCTGCGGTCATTGTTTAAACTCATCCTACTCCAACCAGGAGTCCGCAAATTTACATTTCCCCATTTCGGAGTCTGTTTCGCAACGTGTGGAGGGCGACACATCACCTAACTGCGCATTTCGCAAAATACGTGACATCACCCATAGACGGTGTGCGCGCCCGAGCTGATCTCACTGACATATCACTATTCAGACAGGACTAGTTTTCTAAATTATATTTGAGTTACAATTCTCATCACCCAACATCTGTGATTTCAAATATATTCAAAATAATGTTTTCAGAGATTGAAGTAAAAAAAACTTTCTCCCACCATTTAGATTTTATTTCTTTTTGTTGTTAAAATCTTGTGAATCTTGTTCAATGTGCAGATTGCCTCTCTCTCAGTCCTTCCCCTCCCCCCTCACTCTCAGGCTCACCCTGGGTGTGTGTGTGTGTGGGGTCTCTCTCTCACCCTGTGAGTTTGTGTGTGTGCCTTTCTCTCTTGATGTTGATAATTTACCCCTTTCATATCATAGACTATCACAAATAACTATCACTTGTGAATAAGTAAAAAAAGAACTATACAAATACCTTGAATTAAATACTGGCCTTCTGGACTTATAACATTTTGAGCAGGAAAAGATAACTTTTCACATATTTGAAAGAGATCTATTTCATCCCATGACATTAAAAATCATCTACATTTAAATGACATCATGGGTGTGGCTTGTGGTGATATTGGCACCAGCTGCTGCGTTAAATGTGACATATTCGAGCGATTTAAAAAAATTATCCTGTTTAAATGCCTATTGCCTGCCGTGCACAGTTAAGCTGATGCCACCGGGGTGGCGGTGCCACCGGCTTGAGCCCGTCATCGCTGCTCGCAGCTTTAATTCTTTTTTTTTTTTTTTTTTTTTTTTTTTCGACTTCTCGGGTACTTTTGGGGCACTTAACATGCTCGAAAACCCTTGAAACTTCGCACAGGCGTCGGAATGCGCGGCCATCAGAGCCGGGCTGAAGCTGGTACCCGGGCGTGGCAGGGGGGCTCGACAGCGCCCCCTTAAGTGGGGTCTGAAAACTTGGTCCATATATCAAACACACTTGCACGTACATGTATGAAACTCGGTACACATATAGATCTCATCGGGCCGAACAACTTTCGTGCTCATAGTTATGCGTCAGCCCAACAGGAAGTGAGCTATAATCGGTTGTTCGGAAAACCCATGCTCTGGAATTTAATATACTCCTCCGAGGCCAATGTTTCGATCATCGCCAAACTCGGTCAGCATGAAGAGAACATATCCAGGATGCTAAATTGCGAGCGGATTTTTGATATCTCAAACGGTTTGGCCGTGGCGAAGCAACGAATTTATGGCGAGAAAAGGGAAACAGGAAGTGTGTAATAACTTGTGCAAACATTGACTGGTTTGGATGAAACTTCAGCTGTGTGTTCGTTGTAAGAGGCCGATCACATGGATATGACTTTTGTGAGTCAAAGTTATAGCGCCACCAACTGGCAGCAGGAAGTGTGTCACTTTCAAAAATGCTTTGAATCACCATCTTATTTTCACCCCATTTACTTCAAACTTCATCAGTATAATGTGAAAACATGACAGATAGAGACGTATGAAATGGATTCCTGAAATTTCAAATACTGTTGCCATGGCAACGTGTCAAAGTTTAATAATCTTTTGGCTGTTTTGAGGCTCTTAGCATGCTTGAAATTGCTTGAAACTGCTTGAAACTCAACACACACATCAGAGATGTCAGTCAGTACACATTGGCAAAGCCTCAGAAACGGGCGGGGATGAGGGCCTCTCTAGCGCCACCTTTTGACAAAAGTGGGGGGGTTAGTTTTATCTTCAGTCACCAAACTCGGTACATATATTGTTCTCTTCGAGCCGGACAACTTTCTAATTTACAGTCATTAGCTCCGACCAACAGGAAGTCAGATATTTTGGTTTTAAGGTGAATTTTTGGTTAAATCGGGGTCTGAGTTTTTACGTTCTCCTCGTAGGCGATTTATTCAATCTCCACCAAACTCGGTCAACATGAAACAAAGATACGGAAGATGCTAAAAATGTGAACGGATTTTGGATATCTCAAACGGTGTTGCCATGGCGAGGGATTAAATAAGGACAAAAAAGAGAACAGAAATTGTCTCATATCTTGTAAAATCATATTTTGATTTCAATTAAATTAAGATTGTATGTTTGGCAATTGAACTTAGATTAATTTTAAATGACTATACTATTTTTCAGATGAATATATATATATATATATATATATATATATATATATATATATATATATATATATATATATATATATATATATATATATATTTTTTATAAATATTTATTTGTATAATGTATTGTGCCTGTGTGTGCCCTCCCCTCAATGAACACAAGATAGCAGCATTGTGTTAGTTTTGAAACAGGATAAAAAAAAAACATTCCATCTCTTCAGGTGTGTGTGTGTGTGTGTGTGTGTGTGTGTGTGTGTGTGTGTGTGTGTGTGTGTGTGTGTGTGTGTGTGTGTGTGTGTGTGTGTGTGTGTGTGTGTGTGTGTGTGTGTGTGTGGGTGGACTGGTAATCCCTGATGTTGGGTGCTGCCCCTTTAAGGACGTTGTTCCGGTGAGCGCAAGTGATGTGATCGTGCAGGAAGAAGTACAGGGAAAAACAAACTGAACTTAGAGAACTGAGTGAGAAAGCCATGTTGATCTCAAATGAAGATTTGAACATTTAATAATTCCAGCTAAAACTATTATCTTACATTATATTCCCAGCGTGGTGAGTAGTGTTATGTTGTTTAAGTGTTGTGATGGTTTGTGTATCACTATGAAGATCGCTATTTGCGATTAGCGCCTAAACGCCTATATGTTATATATTTGTTTTGTTTTAGACATTTACAGTTTGTATTGCCTGTAAAATATGTTGCATTTAGTTAAACAAAGTTTAATGCTTAGTACACAAAGCTGATGTTACAATGTTTTAGAAACGTATTTGGTGATGTGAACATTACTAGATAATAATTGTGAATTGTTTTGTGTTTGCAGTTTGACCACACACGCACACACATAAATGTGCACAAATACTCAACTAAAGTACCACCAAACTCGGTCAACATGAAACGGAATGACTATACTATACTTTTTTAAGACCTTCTCAAAATATTTAAAGACCTCATCGGCGATGAGAACTACTGTTGAGCAATAAAATAAAAATATATAATCATAAGCTATAACAAAAATATATATTAAATTAGTTGAGTGGATAGTTAAAAAAATTTGCAATTACAAAAAGTAATTCTTGAAAAAACATCTCTGGACTAATTTTATAAAATCTAAAAATGTTAATGAAAAGGTACAAATTACTTTGTGTTCTTATTAAATACATTTATAAAAAAAAACAATTTATATTTAATTTATATATGAATGTAAATAATTATATGGGCCTACACAAATAATATAACATTTCAAGATTTATAGTTTATTGTAAACGTAATGTGCAGCTCTGTAAAGGGGCAACAAATATATGATAGATACGTGAGAACAAGATTTTTTTTAATCATCTTTAAGTGCACAAAACTATGAAAATATATGAAAGCGTGGCACAATGCGTTTATGCGCATCCCGGGTGCAGAATGATGCGCTTAAAGCAACATGGAGTCAGAGGGCGCAGTGCACCGCGAGTGCACATTAAAAAGTTCACGGCATAAAGAAACGATGAGCGTTGAGCGCACAAATCCTAGTCTACTATGTATATCGGTCGGTTTCTTCACAGTTTTAAATTCCGGTTATTGTGCGTGTGATGCCTTGTGTTGTCACCCGGGTAGGGAGCACAACATCGTTCAGAAACCGCTAGATAAACTCCAGGAAGATAAATTATTTTATCTGCATATCAAGTATTATAACGGGAATATATCATCTTGGAGTGAGCTTTACCGAGCAGCTGACTGACTGTAACCAAACACGACGCGCAGTTTGAATGCTGAACGGAGAATGATGGACAGCTACAGCGGAGGAAGACATTCATATGCTATGGAATGGCTTTAGATGACTTTGTACTAGCAAATCATAAAATACTAATAAAGATTGCTGAAAGATCATGTGACAATATATATTTCTGATGATTATTTAATTACCACGACATGCCTAATCTGAGCAAGTGACTGCCTGTCTTGAGTTTTGTCGACAGACGGAGGTGGCACGAAATGTGACGGAGGCGGCCGCTATGCAGGAAAAACCATAGAAAAACCCTGCGGTCATTGTTTAAACTCATCCTACTCCAACCAGGAGTCCGCAAATTTACATTTCCCCATTTCGGAGTCTGTTTCGCAACGTGTGGAGGGCGACACATCACCTAACTGCGCATTTCGCAAAATACGTGACATCACCCATAGACGGTGTGCGCGCCCGAGCTGATCTCACTGACATATCACTATTCAGACAGGACTAGTTTTCTAAATTATATTTGAGTTACAATTCTCATCACCCAACATCTGTGATTTCAAATATATTCAAAATAATGTTTTCAGAGATTGAAGTAAAAAAAACTTTCTCCCACCATTTAGATTTTATTTCTTTTTGTTGTTAAAATCTTGTGAATCTTGTTCAATGTGCAGATTGCCTCTCTCTCAGTCCTTCCCCTCCCCCCTCACTCTCAGGCTCACCCTGGGTGTGTGTGTGTGTGGGGTCTCTCTCTCACCCTGTGAGTTTGTGTGTGTGCCTTTCTCTCTTGATGTTGATAATTTACCCCTTTCATATCATAGACTATCACAAATAACTATCACTTGTGAATAAGTAAAAAAAGAACTATACAAATACCTTGAATTAAATACTGGCCTTCTGGACTTATAACATTTTGAGCAGGAAAAGATAACTTTTCACATATTTGAAAGAGATCTATTTCATCCCATGACATTAAAAATCATCTACATTTAAATGACATCATGGGTGTGGCTTGTGGTGATAGTGGCACCAGCTGCTGCGGTAAATGTGACATATTCGAGCGATTTAAAAAAATTATCCTGTTTAAATGCATATTGCCTGCCGTGCACAGTTATGCTGATGCCACCGGCGTGGCGGTGCCACCGGCTTGGGCCCGTCATCGCTGCTCGCAGCTTTAATTATAATTATCTTCCTATTGATGCAGCAATGGAACAAGAAATCATAGTTATCTGATTTCAAAGGAAGGGAAGTAATAAATAGTATATATATATATGAAAAAAATAGTGAATTTATGATATATAACATAACTATTTCATATCAAATAATGATCTTTTAACTTTTTTTGCTAACATTTATGGCATAAACTTTTAATTGGGTTGATATAATCCCTCTATATTTGTGACAATATCTTGCAATTGACCACTGACCATGCTTGACACACACACACACACACACACACACACTCACACACACACACAAAGAAACACGCGCACACACACACACACAGACACAAAAAAAAAAACGCACACACACAAAGAAACACGCACACACATACACACACACACACACAAAGAAGACAGAGTCCGGGGAGTGAATTTTGAGGGGGGACGGAGTTTCAGTTGAAAAAAAAAATGGTTAGATTTTCTTTTCTTTTCTTTTGTTTGGGGGGAAATTAAAAGGATTTCTACATTTTAGCCACTCAATAGTCAACAATATAACGTCTCGGACGCACTTACAGGAACGAACACAGAGCAACGGCTGAGCTCAGTATTTTGACTGAATACGGTTTCTTTCTCACAAAACCTTACAGCATGCCTCACTTTCCATATATATATTGTGGCAGGGTGAAGAATCACGCAACACAGAACTGGTGAAAAGCCCCCGGAGGGTGTGTTTAATACACAAATGTGAACAAACGTAGTGAAGGTGAAGTGCTGGTGCGCGGTGCTTCCTTTCTCCTCTTTGTGCAGGGTGGCTCGCGGTGACGTCAGTGAGACGGTGTGGCCGGAGTGTCACAGGCTGCTATCTGAGGGAGAGAGAGAAGTGTTAGCGCGTCTTGAGAGTGGAGTTGGTGCTCAAACTGGAGTCCCCTGGTGCTGTGTTTTAAAGGGTGTGGTGATCGCCTGCAGCTGCGAAGATCCGGGCCTTGCTGAGTGGCTGCAGGTGATCCGTGTTTGTTTCCAGGGCGACGCTGACGAGAGCTCGGGAGACTTGTCACAATACATATATATATATATATATATATTCAGCCTTACAACTGGATTCACCTTTACATGTTTAATAATATGAGCGGGTTTTCTGCTGCGGCAGTATTACAGTTTTTGCCTATTGCTTACACACGTTTTGCTAAATTTGGCTCATTGTGTCAACTCTACACACAAGCAAATAAGACACAACATTGGGAAATAAACCATTCACATATGTGTCAAATTGAAACTCTACCATCAAAACCCAACAATCCTTTGTCAAAATGTCACTCTGATGACAAAATGATACCCACTTGCATCATATGAATACACTTACAGATCAGCAGCAACACACTGGTCTACTTTATATAAAAAACTACAGTCTTTTGTTTTCAATGTTTTTATTCAGTTCCATAGAGGGCATGTTTTCACAACAACCAAAAAAATGAAGTAATGAATTCAAAATCATTACATTAGTATATTTCACAGTACAGTAAATTCAGTTAAATAAAAAACAATACACTCCTGTAAACACAGAAAAACACAATTGTGCGCAAGTGGGCTTATGGATCCTGCCGTCTGTTGGGGTCTGGCCACAGGATCTCATCAACACCACAAGCAATGTCTTCTCTTGCTAAGCATCGGGGAAAATATCCCCTTGTGTGCCGAATCCATCCCTGGATTGACCTCACCTCAATGTCTCCGCAGGCCTGTTCCATTGCCTGCAGAAGAGGCATACGGGCATGTGGTTGACGGTCATATACGCGCCATCTCCAAGCGGAAAAAAATTCCTCTATAGGATTTAGAAATGGCGAGTAAGGGGGCAAGTACAGAACTTCAAATTGATCATGGTTGGTGAACCAGTTCTGGACCAGAGCAGCCCGATGGAAACTGACATTATCCCAGACAACAACAAACCTGGGCTGCTCTGTTCCATCCTGTACAACTGCATCACGAAGTGCATCTAGAAATGTGATTATGTGTTGCGCATTATAGGGACCCAGTTTGGCATGATGGGGCAGTAGCCCTCGAAGACTTATGGCAGCACACAATGTGATATTTCCCCCGCGCTGCCCCGGGATGTGCAAAATTGCCCTTTGGCCAATTATATCAGGTCCTCGTCGTCTGTTTTTGCTAAGGTTGAATCCAGCCTCGTCAATGTAAATACATTCATGCGGCTGGGCAGCTCCATCCATGTCCAAGATTCTCTGTAACAAAAAATACATGTTGTGGATGGCTTTACTCAAAGCACACACTTACACTACTACATATACAGAACCGACCCAATCCCACCACACAGGTACCGGTGTAGCTTTCTGAATGAATCTCTGTTGCTGGACTGCACCCATTCTTTATTGTAAATGTAAAGGACGGAAACACTTACCTGTACATATTCATGTCGAAGTTCTTTGACCCTGACACTGTTCCTCTCAAATGGGACCCTGTACAGTTGCTTCATGGTCATGTTGTGCTTTACCAAGATCCGTCTGATAGTTGTGATGCTTACTCAATTTATGTTGTTGAATACTTGCCTATCTGCAAGTATTTGTTGCTGTAGCTGGTGGAGACGGATTGCATTGTTCGCTCTGACTAGGTCCACTATGGCAAGTTCCTGCTGTTCGGTGAACAGGCGTTGGCGTCCACCCCCAGCAGGACTTCTAGCCCTTCTGTAGAAAAATGCAACCACAAATTGTTCTTGTTTGCTTCTTTTTTACAGTACTGTGTATACTGAACTTTACTGTATTTACCATACACAGTACTGAAACATCTCAACACGTTATCACGGTATGTTTCACAAAACTACCACTTTTGTTGAAAAAGGAGCATTAGCCACCCTGGAATACAATACATGTGATACAGTAACGTGATATGGTACAGTACTGTAAATACTCTAGATACAGTCTGAGTAGAGTAGAGAGTTGAACACATACCTGTTTTCAAGTCGGAATGTCCTTATTATGGAAGAAACAGTGAAGCGGCTTAGATTAGGATGGACTCTCTGCCCAGCTTCCCTCATAGTCAGGCCATGGTTGATGACATGGTCCACCAAAGTTGCTCTTATGTCATCCGAAATAATGGTCCTTGCGTGGCCTCTTTGACCACGTCCTCCTCCTCTCTCTCTGTCCTCCTCTCTCTCTCTGTCCTCATCTCTCTCTCTCTCTGTCCTCATCTCTCTCTCTCTCTCTGTCTTCCTCTCTCTCTCAGTCCTCCTCCTCCTCCTCTTCCTCCTCCTCTTCCTCCTCTTCCTCCTCTTCCTCTGCCTCTGCCTCTGCCTCTAGCTCTCCCTGCCTCCATGCTTGCAAAGTTCTCAAAATGGCTTAACTGAGGCCTTTTTGTAGCTTGCTGATTGGTGTTCATTTTTGTAAGTGTTCTCAGGTGTGTGTCTATGTCTTTTCAATTAACCAATGTGTGTTGTATGTTGAATAGATGTGTTTTCCCAATGGAACCCTGAGATTTCATTTTTGAACTAAGTGTCTGTTTTGAAATAGTGTGTAGTGTCTAGGAGCAAGTGTGTTGCAGAATTGCAACTAAAGTGCAAAGCAGCGCTTTTGTTTAAGGTATGGTTACACTTTGTTTAAGGTATAGTAACAACAACTTCAAGTTTTGTTACTTTGGTTTAAGCATGTGTCTATAGTGTTCAAGCAACGGGCAAAAACTGTAAGAAACACAACAGTACCATACATGCAAAAATACTGAAATTGTTACTTTACAGAATTGCTAGACGTCCAGATGTTGGGGGCAGAGGAAGAATGTTCACTCCAGAGCAAGAGACCCATATAGTGAACATGGTGATTGCCAATAATGCATTAAGACAGCGCAAAATACAGCAGCGCATAATTGATAATGACACCATCTTTTAAAATATACACAGTGTAAGCATTTCTGCACTAAGTCGTGTACTTGCGCGCCACAGAATAAGAATGAAGCAAATTTACAGAGTTCCTTTCGAGAGAAACACAGAACGTGTAAAGCAACTGCGAAATGACTATGTGCAGGTAAGCTATAGTGTCATTGGTTCTGAATTTGGAAGTGCATACTGTAGTGCTGTGCATGGGCCTGATGTGTTGCCTTTGTTTTGTCTTGTCCAGAGAGTGATGGAACTAGAAGAAGATGCCATGGGACATGAGCTACTTTTTGTAGATGAGGCCGGTTTTACCAGAAGACGTGGCAGGAACATTGTTGGACACCGTGCCATCATCAATGTCCCAGGACAATGTGGTGGTAACATAACCATGTGTGCAGCTTTAAGCCAAAATGGTGTTGTTCACCATCATGCAACCATAGGCCCATACAACACTGCACACATTATTGCATTCCTGGACACCTTACATGACATGCTCACTGTTCAGAGACCAGAGCATACCCGATATGTCATCATATGGGACAATGTTAGTTTCCAGAGGGCTGCTTTGGTCCACAACTGGTTTACAGACCACCCATTCTTCATGGCACTCAACCTCCCTCCATACTCTCCATTCTTAAATCCCATCGAGGAGTTCTTCTCTGCCTGGCGCTGGAAAGTGTACGACCGTCATCCTCATCAACAGGTAGCCCTTTTACAGGCAATGGAGGAGGCATGTGGAGATATTGACCAGGCATCATGTCAGGCTTGGATACGGCATTCAAGGAGATATTTTCCCCGGTGCCTTGGACTGGAGGATGTCGCATGCGATGTGGACGAAATTTTGTGGCCGGACCCAGAAAGACGACATGATGTAGGCTGATTGTTTTTTTTTTTTTGTGAAATTACTATTTTGTGTTCTGACTTTGTCTTGGTTTTGATTAGTGTGAATAAACACCAATACTTGAAGTTTGGATCCTTGTATGTTTACATGACACTATGACAAAAGTATGACCTCAAATTGACATCTGTACACAGAGAAAGCAAAAGCCAGATGTGTTTTGTATTCATACCATCAGTGTGTAGTTGGCACATTGTGTGCTTAGTAGATGATGGCTTGTGTTTAATGTTTGATACGAAAACACAATTTTTACGAAGGTGTGAAGAGTTAATCTAGCTGTGTTCGCTTTTGCAAGAGAACTAAAATGTTTTGATAATTGGGTGAAAGGTTTTCTTATTTGTGTGTAGAGTTTTGCAAAAATAACCAATAGTTACAAAAAATGTGCTTAAGCAATCAGAAAAAAACTGTAATATTCACATTCACTAGTCCATATCGCGATTTGATTGAAGTGTACTGACTTGCATTGGATTCATTCATCCAAAATTTGACAAATTCTGTGACATTACGCATTAAACATTAAGTTAAATTTTTATGACTGGATTCCACTATTCCGTTCGCATTTTCTGCATCGCGGAAATCATAGGCCACGAGCATTGAACCGTTTCCTTTGAGAGAAACTGTCATCATAACATCCACAGAAAAAGGTCTAAGGCAACCCGTCAAAATAAAAGTTTGAACAGTATAATTTTAACAGTAGGCCTAAATCCCCTGTTGTGTAGCACTTTGAATGTACAAAAATGAAAGGGTTTGTTTAATTTTGATTGGAATTGTTGGATAAATGTTGTATGCCTTCATTTGATTGCCAGAAAAATTTAAATAGCTACATAAAACAAATAAATATATATTTAAACTTTTAATAAATTGCTGTTAAATTATTCAAGTTTCAATTAATTAGACATGCTTTTGGTTAATATAATTGTATAAAATAAAACAGATTTCATAGGGCCCTACAAATGAAAATATCATGCATCTGAAGTTATAATTAAATACGGTGCAACAGTGCGTATGATATATCTGTCGTTTTAAATGGCATTCACTCAAGGGCCTGAGTAGATGACACATGCGCATTTACTTTCCACACAGGTACACACATTTTTGGTTGAAGATTCTGATGTGTGTAATAATTTCTTTCTGTTTGATAATAGAAAAAATACTTTAAAGTTTAGAATTAGACAGCCTTGTGTTGTGTAAACAATTGTGCAGTAAAAATTACCACAAATTACCACCTAGTGTCCAACCTACTCTAATACTGTCACTGTTTTACTGGGCAAAACACATAATCAGAAAACACAAACTCAAAACATACCAATGCGGGGAAAACAGGAATCACGGGGAAACAGGAGACGCTAATCAGATAACAAGGGGGAGGGATCAGACAGGGACACGAGAATACTAAACACCACATGTGCTACACGAGACAGGACAGGCATCACAGGACAGGGGGAGGGATCAGGCTTTTGCTACTAGACGCTCCACTAGGAACGGGAGGGACAGACCAGGGCGGGATGGGGAGGGACAGACCAGGGCGGGATGGGGAGGGACAGACCAAGGAGGAACGGGAGAAACAGACCAGGGAGGGACGGGGGAAACAAAAAGTTCAGGCGGCCAGGGCGAGCCGCAGAGTTCAGGCGGCCAGGGCGGCGTGGGTAGAGGAGGACGCCAGGGTGGCATGTCCGGCACAGCAGCGACCACCGGAACACGATCCACCGGAACCACCGGAACTGGGACCACCGGAACAAGATCCCCCAGAACTGGGACCACCGGACCACGATCCACCGGAGCTGGGACCACCGTACCACCTCCGGAGCTTTGGAGAAAGCCCTGTGCTTCTCCCAAGCATGCAGGACTGCCACCACAAAACATCCCATCACAGCCCTCCAGGCCATGTCCGGACTTGGGATCACCGGAGCAGGGACCACCGGAACGGAGACCACCGGAACAGGGACCACCGGAGCAGGGACCACCGGAGCAGGGACCACTGGAACACGGACCACCGGAACACGGACCACCGGAGCAGGGTCCACCGGAACGGAGACCACCGGAACAGGGACCACCGGAGCAGGGACCACCGGAGCAGGGACCACTGGAACACGGACCACTGGAACACGGACCACCGGAACACGGACCACCGGAGCAGGGACCACCGGAGCAGGGACCACTGGAACGGAGACCACCGGAGCAGGGACCACTGGAACACGGACCACCGGAACACGGACCACCGGAGCAGGGACCACCGGAGCAGGGACCACTGGAACACGGACCACCGGAGCAGGGACCCCCGGAACGGAGACCACCGGAACGGAGACCACCGGAACAGGGACCACCGGAGCAGGGACCACCGGAGCAGGGACCACTGGAACACGGACCACCGGAACACGGACCACCGGAGCAGGGACCACCGGAGCAGGGACCACTGGAACACGGACCACCAGAACACGGACCACCGGAGCAGGGACCACCGGAGCAGGGTCCACCGGAACGGAGACCACCGGAACAGGGACCACCGGAGCAGGGACCACCGGAGCAGGGACCACTGGAACACGGACCACTGGAACACGGACCACCGGAACACGGACCACCGGAGCAGGGACCACCGGAGCAGGGACCACTGGAACGGAGACCACCGGAGCAGGGACCACTGGAACACGGACCACCGGAACACGGACCACCGGAGCAGGGACCACCGGAGCAGGGACCACTGGAACACGGACCACCGGAGCAGGGACCCCCGGAACGGAGACCACCGGAACGGAGACCACCGGAACAGGGACCACCGGAGCAGGGACCACCGGAGCAGGGACCACTGGAACACGGACCACCGGAACACGGACCACCGGAGCAGGGACCACCGGAGCAGGGACCACTGGAACACGGACCACCAGAACACGGACCACCGGAGCAGGGACCACCGGAGCAGGGACCACCGGAGCAGGGACCACCGGAACACGGACCACCGGAACACGGACCACCGGAGCAGGGTCCACCGGAGCCGGGTCCACCGGAGCGGAGACCATCCGAGCAGGGACCACCAGAGCAGGGAACATCTCCCTGGCAGCTCGCTCCTGCTGACGAGCGAAACCCTCCACCATCCTCTCAAAAGTACCTCCATCATAAACACTCCTGAGCAGGCAGTCCATGAGCTCATCTAGTGAATTATTAAAAAGGTTTTTGAGAGCCGAGTCACTGAGTTTAAGTCCCTTGGCCGTCTTCAGGAATCTCCCGGCAAACCTCCTGATCTCCATCCCCTCCTGTCGGAGTAGTTGGAGGACTCTGAACCTCAGAATCCTCTCATACTGAGGACATGTGGTAAACGGTTCCGGGATCGAATTCTCTCTCTGCTGAGTCCTCGACATGGTCGGTACGTTGTCATGTCACAAACAAAGGAAACTGGTGCGAGGACTCAAGTGCAGATAAATGAAGATTTATTAACAAAATAAAACATAAACACAAAACAAAACAAAACCCACAATGGGGCAAAACACATAATCAGAAAACACATAAACTCAAAACATACCAATGCGGTGAAAGAGTGGGAGAAATCAAACACTAATCAGATAACAAGGGGGAGGGATCAGATAGGGACACGAGAATACAAAACACCACATGTGCTACACGAGCAAGGACAGGCATGTGACAAATACTGTTATAACCCGTTTACACATGAACAAGGGATCTTCAACATGACGAAAGCAATTATTTATAACATGTACAATGTTATAAAATGAAATAAAAATTGTCCACAACTATGGGACAAGGTCAGCAATCATCACAACATAGGGCCCCATTCCTGTATTTTGCTTGGGGCCCCCAAATCACAAAATCCACCCCTGGGGAAGAGATCCGGTCAGAGTAATAGATACAGACATTTGAGTTGTAATGTGCTGATCTAACCAAGGAAAGATGCAGCACTGTTGGGCTGACTGAGGAGAGGTAAGCAGCTGTTTATATACTCTGGCTGTTGGCTGTTGATTGGAAGATTAGATGGGCTCGCTCCTCCCTAAATTACGTTTGGAACTTCACTTAATTTTCAAAGCACTAAACTGAGTTGTACAGTAACCATCCAAAACAGTCTACAGTTTTCTTTAACCTGAGCAACTAAAAAAAAACATCTTCCCAAACTAGAGTACGCCTAGTGAATTTTTGACCATTTCCACCACTGCACATGTGTATATATAAAGGCTGCCGAACAAAAGCCAAATACATTATCAACCTTATTAGGCGAACTCAAATGAAAGTGTTCCCACATTTCAGAACCATGACAAAGTCTTACAACAGTAAACTAGCGCAATACAACAGTGGTGCGCTTTTTGAATCAGAGTACGAAGCAGTCACGTGGGTGTGTGTGAAACGAAGCTTCGGACATCATTGGTCATGTGGTCATTGGTCATCGATACAAAGCTTCACTGAAAATCGTTTCTTTTTTTGACGCGCGCTTCAGAGCTTTGGTGTCATTGTTAACATCACTAGTTAACACTGTAACAAAACCACAAACTCACATAAAAGCCAAGAGTCAAACTGCCCAACTAAATGAAACACTGATCAACATAATGGTGACTAAATATTTTCAATAAAACATCAACATCTAAACCTCTGTTAATTCTCAATAAGAGCTTCTATAGATGTCTGTCAGGGCTGGAGCCAAACTCTGTAGGACAGCGGCTCTCTTGGACCGAACTTGCCCTGCTCTAAGTAGAGGAAAACGTCTCAGGTTATAACTATAGGGGAACGAAACACTGCGTCCACTAGGGACATCTTTGGGAGCGCCTACAGTGTGATAGCGTCTGATACACGTATGTCAACTCAGCCAACGGCGAGAGTGAGCATCACGGGCGGGTGACGTCACGACCAGGAAAGGATAAAACACATCCGGTCCGATCACACTTCAGCAAAACTGCCGAAGCAAAAGATCACAGGGATGCAGGGAGTATGGCAAAGGGACGCAGTGTTTCGTTCCCTACTCAGGGAACTATGGTTATGGTGTCCACTTGGGACAGCTTTGGGAACGAAATACCAAAACGCCATTATACCAAAATGCCTGTCGTGTGAAACTGTTGCACATTCAGGCCAGAAGCACTGAAGAACCTGGAGCACAATCCAGGTTAAGATCATAGTATCTCACAAACGTAAGAGGCGAGGACCAGCTGGCCGCATCGCAGACTTCTTTGAGGGAAACCCCCGACACCAAGGCCTTAGAGGCCGCCATACTCCTAGTAGAGTGAGCTCTGACAGCTAAGGGACACTGCTGACCAGAAGACTCATAAGCCAGTGAAATAGCCTCGACTATCCACTTGCTCATTGTATGTTTGGACACAGGGAGACCCCTGTTAAGAGGTCCAAAACAAACAAACAATTGATCCGCTTTTCTCCACAGGGCAGCTCTGTGGACATAAGCATCCAGTGCTTGCACTGGACATACAAGGTTTAATCTTTCCTGGTCCAGATTAAGAAATGGAGGAGGACAGAGAGCCTGCAGCACTATAGGCCGTGGAACATTGGTTAACATCTTCGGAAAATACCCTAATCTAGGGTAAAGGAAAGCTTTAACCATCCCTGGTGCAAACTCCAAGTACGAAGGGGATATTGACATGGCCTGAAGGTCTCCTACTCTCTTAATGGAAGAAACGGCAAGAAGGAAGACGGTTTTTAGAGTCAGAAACTTTTCTGAGATGATGTCAAGTGGCTCGAACGGAGCCGCATATAAACCTTCCAACACTATAGCCAAATCCCAAGCAGGAACTCTAGTGCACACCGCAGGCCTCAGCCTCCTGGTGCCACGCAGGAAACAAGTTATTTATGGGTTCCTCCCCACAGTAATACCATCCACATGGGCATGGTTAGCAGAAATAGATGACATATACACATTTAGTGTAGAAGGGGACAACCCAGAAGAGAACCACTCTTGTAGAAAATCTAGCACTGAACCAACAGGGCAGTTGACTGGATCTACATGTCGTTCCTGACACCAAGAAGTGAACAACCTCCACTTCAGGGCGTATAGTTCCCTCGTGGATGGAGCTCTGGAGCTAAGAATCTTCTCCACTACCTCGGTAGAGAGACCAGACTCTATGAGCTCGGCCCCCTCAGAGGCCAAACTCACAGGTTCCACATTTCTGGGCGGGGGTGAAATATTGAGCCCCCTGCCTGAGAAAGAAGATCCCTCCTGATCGTAATCTTCCAAGGTGAGCCATCGAGCAGTGCTACAAGGTTCGAGAACCAAATTTGGCTCAGCCAGCAAGGAGCTATTAGCAGTAGACTTATCCCTTCTCGGCAAACTTTCTCCAGAACTCCCTGGAGTAGAACAACTGGGGGAAAAGCATGCCGCCTCTGCAACGTCTGTACCATGGCATCCAGTCCCAGAGGAGCTAGATGCGTCAAAGAGAACCAGAGTGGACAGTGCGTCGTATCCTGAGAAGCAAACAGATCCACTTCCGCCTGGCCATAAATCGCTCCTATATTCTGGGCCCCCGGGATAAAGATTGCTCTCAAGGAGAGTAACTTCCCCAGAGACCACATGAGGATCTGGTGCGCCAGTTTGCACAGTGAGCGAGAAAGCAGACCCCCTGGTGATTTATATATGAGACCACTGATGTGTTGTCCGTCCAGACCAACTCATGATGGCCCCTCAGGTCTGGGAGGAAAAACTTCAACGCATTGAAGAATGCCATCATCTCCAGGCAATTCATGTGCACCGAAAGATGATGGTCCCCCCACAGACCCTGAGTTGAGCGGCCTTCCATTACCGCTCCCCAGCCCGTGAGAGAGGCATCTGTCGTGAGAGTGACTCGACGACACTGTTCCCCCAACCAGTGTTGGGGAAAGTTACTTTGAAAAGTAATGCATTAATATTGTGTTGCTCCCTTAAAAAGTGACTAATTGAGTTACTTAGTTACTTTTTTAAGAAAAGTAATGCGTTACGTTACTTTTGCGCTACTTTTTCTCACCTGGGCTGGGCTTGTTTTTGTTTTTATTTATAACAAAAAAGTTATATTTCTGTGCAACGGTAAAGACCTCTTCATACCAAAATTGAAATAATAAGCCTCAGGCTGAGGTAAAAATGCAAATTCACACATGAACAGTAGAGGGCGCAGCTCTGCTGTGCTGCCATTCTGGATAATGGTAGAATAGGATGCAGGAGAAAACAGTTTTACCAATAAAAACAAAAAAATATAGTAATTTTCATCATCAAAGGTCAGCAGCAAGACATTGGTAAATTGAATATAAAGGTAGATTGTGCATAAAAATACTTGTTTTATTTAACATTTAATAATTTGAGGTTTGCATAGTACTCTGATTTTGCATTTGACTGATTTTATTCATTTTGAGGAGTACAGAATCTTTATTGTGCAAGTGAGATAAATAAATGCTCACATTTAGTCTGGAACTACAATAACCATCTTGTTTACACACAACGCCTCTGCACTTATTTTTCTCAACATGGGGACAGGAGAGCTGTCAGTCAAATTAATGTGAAAAAGTAACTCAGATATTTTGTTGTAAATTTGAAAAGTAATGCGTTACTTTACTAGTTACTTGGAAAAAGTAATATTATTACGCAACTCAAGTTACTTGTAATGCGTTATCCCGAACACTGCCCCCAACACAGGACCCTGGGACATGAACCAGGCTTTCTTCCATATGACCAAGGCGTGGAGACACCCGCCATCATGGTTTAACATGCTAATATTTTCAATGTTGCGATGGGCATTTTCTTTATGGTCACGCAAAATGATGAACAAACAATGATTTACATTTTGAACGCATAATTTCCTGTGATAAAATTAAGTAGGATAAATTATTAAATAAAATAATTACTAAATTATTATTTCAATTAAAAAAGAAGGTAAATAAACAAGTAACAAGCAAAGTTAAACTAGTTTGCTTAATTTCTGCGAATACTTTGCCTACAAAAAAAATAAAAAATCTTGCCCCCCCAACTCGTTAGTCAAATGTCACCCATGTTCATTAAATATTACCATGACAAACTCTTGAGTTGTCATGACAGGAATAATATGGTTGCTGCACTATGTATTAGTACACTTATGTATTTGACAGATGGTTTTATCCAAAGCAACTTAATGCATTCAAGGTATTCATATCCTCAGCTAATGTGTTACCTGGGTACGGAACACATGACATTGGTGTTGCTAGCATCATGCTCTACCAGTTAAGGTATTTATTAATATAAGTTATTTGAATAAATTAAAAAATAAATCTTCTCTTTTTTAAATGCATAGTGTTCTTAAAGACACATATTCATGAAGGTGTATTCCTACAGTATACTAATGTATCTTATTTCTAGAAAAGTGTCTATTAAATTATATAACCTGAATAATAAACGTTACATTTGTATTTTTCTGGATTTCAAGTTTGCAATCAATAAACTTGTGTACGTTTTCACAGGGGGTAAAATATTTTTATTTTATTCAAGTTACAAAAATAAATTCACCAAAGTTCTCTCCTACTCATAAAAGTTCTTATAGCATTTTCAAACATGAACAGATAAAAAATGAATGAATGACTATATATCAAATTTCACTGATAAAGCTAAAGAAAACACAGCAACATTTAAAAAATGGCAAAGATAAGAAAAAATTCATTATTTCTCTTCATTTTATTAAAGATTTATTTATTATGAGAGAAAAAAAGAAAAATAAATGTAGCAACCATTTGAAGTGCAGTCAGAGATGTTCACAATCTCAAAACAACTCCTTTACAGCATTCAAGAAACATATTTCACATCCATAACAGCAATTCTTTATATATCTATATATCTAAACAATATATGATGAGTAAAAAAGTATATTAAAAAAATAACCAAAACATGAGTAAATTAATACCACAGTATGGATATATGAATATGCAAGTTTATATGAATAAAGAAAAAGGATAAAAAAAGAAAGACAATAATACATTGGTTATTGCACAAGCTTATGTGTGCTCTTTGAAAGCATAGCCAAATAAACTGTTCTTCTTTCCCTCAGATAAGACACATACGTGCACAGATGGCTTTACAAAGTATTATTATTTCCCAACGACAGAGTCAAATTCAAGAAGCGTTACTCAAACATAATTTCTAAAGATTGCCTCGAAAGGCAGAATGCCCTGCGTTTTACAATACTTGATATTTTAAGTAGAGCTGTTCTTCTGTCTTTCTATGTCAAGCACACATTGGCCATGAACACTACAAGTATTTTCTCAAATTGCAACACTGTTGGGGATTTTGTCTGGGGACAAATAACAATACTTAATTGTCAATCCCTCATTCCGGCTCTTGATGTCGTTGGTCACCTCATGTAGGTTCATTTGGAAATTCTTGATGGCTTCTTTCACTGGTTGCTCTGTGAAGCACATATCTGGATACATGCCTAAGTACAGCTGGAAAAAAAGTCATTTCTTCAGAGAGAATAACAACATTGTCCTGTTTACAAGGTAAACTGACCTATTTTTTTAACTCGTACCTTGATACTCTTTATTGTGGAAGCTTGTTTCCACCACAGAATAAAAAATAAAGGTAGACGTTTCTCACAATTCAGACTTTTTTCCTCTCTCACAATTGCGAGTTTCACAATTGTGAGATAAAAAGTTGCAATTATCTTTTAAAATGTTTTATTCTGTGGCAGAAAAAAGCTTCCATACTTAACCCTCAAGCTAGTAGCAAGTTATTTATTTTTATATAACTTTACTTAACTTCTTAGCTTAATTGTAAAAATCTAGTAATCTGTACTATTAACATACTATGCTGTTGAATTACAAATTTATACATTGTTATATCTAGGTTCAAATGTAATAGAATATAACTGAAAACATTATCATTAAACATTAAACATAACTTTGTGTTTTACATTTTGAAGTAAACTTGAGGAAATTCTAAGGAGATTATTTCAGGCTGTGTAAGTGGTTGAGACATTAAGTCTTTTGTCTCTATGCAATTTCCTGACTATTTAGCATGACAAGTTTAGAGCAATACTGCCTGAATGATTGGATTAGGATCTATGCAGTTGAATGGCTCCTGGAGTTCCTGGCCAGCATTAGCATGCGAATAGCTATGCTGATTCAATGGGACTGGTAGGGATTTCATAGTAGGGTGTGTCCTTTACCTACACAACACATGCATTCCTTTGTTTGAATGTCTCCTCCTCTGCTGTATAACCACTCCCCCTAACATGTAGATAAATTGCCTTATTTTGTACTGTTAAAATCAGACGGACGACCTGCAGCACAGAAGGTTCTCATTAAAAGAATAATTCTGTCTTGATCCGAAGTCTCCTGGTTTTCATTCTTCAACAAACAACTGAAGTTCACAACAATGCCTTGTTTAAAACCCAAGTTAGATTAATTGATTGGTTTAAGTTTAAGTCAGGTTTAAGTCAGGAACGCCTGTCTTTTAAAAGCAGATTAGACAAACATTTCCTATCCGCGCACTCTGCTCAACCTCCACGTCGCGGCTTGCCATTTTCTCCTGACCTCCACACCGTCCACAACACCGTCTGACCTCCGGTTTCGTCCACAATTTTCAGTGAACAAACATCTACATATAGCAATATATTGGGGCTGAAAAAACATGGATATGGTCAGACGCTCACGAGCCATCCCTCTCCTGATTCGGCATCGTCCATTAAAGCCCCGACATTGTCCACCAAGCCATTAAGAGCTACATCAGCGCTGGTGGGCAAAGCGTACTTGGCAGCGGGTCAGGCTGCCGCATGATGGCACACAATGGCTATTGTGCAAACATACCAAGCTGACCAGCTAAAAGATCTGGGGGAAAGTGAGGAGATCGGAGCTGATGTTGTTCACAAGCTCCGATCATCAGCTGATTTAGCTCTCCGTGCCACCAAGGAGACGGCCAGATCTGTTGGCCATTCTATGGCAGCCCTTGTGGCCACGGAGAGGCATTTGTAGTTAAAGCTCACTGAAATAAAGGAGAGAGATAAGAGCTTTCTGTTGGATGCACCGTTTTCTCCTGATGGTCTGTTCGGTGACGCTGTTACTACTGTCACAGACAGATTTCAGGAACCAAAGAAACAGGTGGTGGCGCTCCAACAGTTTCTCCCTCGCAAACCCCAGACTCCTGCTGCTGCTGGGCGGGAGCGCAACAAAAACAGAGTCGCCACTCGTAACCGCCTACAGAAGGGGTGGGGCCCATCCGAGGATGATTCGCGCCCTCCGAGGAGGGCCACAGTGCAGTCGGGCCAGTCATTCCCTGCAGGTTCGCCGCTTCAGGGCGCTGCGCTCACTGTGAAGAGTACATCAGAGGCCAGCCTCGAGAGGCTGGTACCCTTGGGAGATTTTATGGCGGAGTGGGAGAATCTTCCAAATATATCTTGCTGGGTCCTGCATATCATAAGAAAGGGGTACGCCATTCAATTCAAAGGGTGTCGTCCACCCAGTTTCAATGGGGTTCTGCCCACAGTGGTGGGCCACGAGCAGGCTCTGGTCATGTCTCAAGAAGAACAGACTCTTCTGTGAAAGGAGGCTATAGAAAGGGTTCCTCCTCCCAGCAGGGAGTCAGGGTTTTACAGCCGGTATTTCATTGGGCCAAAAAAGGATGGGGGGTTGCGGCCCATTTTAGATCTGTGCATTCTCAATCGCGCCGTAGCGAAACTCAGTTTCAAGATGCTTACACTCAAACAGATCGTGTCTCAGATCAGGTCCGAGGACTGGTTTGTCACGCTAGATCTGAAAGACGCATACTTCCATGTATCCATCCTTCCACAGCACAGGAAGTTCCTGCGGTTCGCTTTTGGGGGAGAAGCGTACCAATATCAGGTTCTTCCATTCGGTCTAGGATTGTCACCCTGCACCTTTACGTAATGTGTAGACGCAGCTCTGGTTCCCATGTGTATGCAGGGGATCTGAATTCGCAAATATATCGACGATTGGTTGATTTTAGCGCAGTCAGCGCAGATGGCGGTTCAACATCAAGATGTTGTTCTCGCACACATGAGAAAGCTGGGGCTGAGACTAAATTCCAAGAAGAGCGTTCTTTCTCCAGCACAGAGAACGACGTATCTGGGTGTGATTTGGGACTCGATTACCATGCGGGCTCGCCTATCAGAGCCTTGTGTGGGGTCAATCCTCTCAGCGGTGAAAGAGGTGTAACTAGACCAGCCGCTCACTGCCAAACAGTATCAGAGACTGTTAGGTCTGATGGCAGCAACGTCCAACGTGATTTCTTGCGGCCTGTTGTACATGAGACCGCTACAGTGGTGGCTCAAGACTAAGGGGTTTTCTCCGAGGGGAAATCCTTTTCGCATCATCAAGGTCACTTGGCAATGCCTTCGTGCGTTGATGATATGGAAGCAGCCTTGGTTCTTGGTTCAAGGCCAAGTGTTGGGAGCTCCGTGTCGTCGAGTAACACGAGACACTGTATTTAAATGTGGAAGCAGACATCCTGTCAAGACAGGGGCCGAGGCCCGGGGAATGGAGATTCCACACCGAGGTGGTGGAGCTCCTGTGGGAGAACTTCGGCAGAGCGGAGGTCAATCTGTTCGCATCATCAGAAACAGCTCACTGTCATCTGTGGTTCTTCTAACGTCTCCAGCTCCCTTGGGACTGGATGCTATGGTACAGGAGTGGCCGAGGCTGCTTACGTACGCATTTCCCCCGATCGCTCTGCTTCAGGGAGTTCTAGAGAGAGTGCGTCGGGACAGGGCCCGTCTATTTCAAGTAGCCCTGTTCTGGCCGGCCGGAGTATGGTTCCCGGACATAGTGTCTCTCCTTGATGGCTCTCCTATGGAGATTCTGATCAGGAGGGACCTACTCTCTCAGGCGAGGGGAGCAATCCTGCACACTTGCCCAGAGCTGTAGAAACTGTGATCTTGGCCTCTGAGGGGGCCCAGCTCATAACTTCAGGTCTCTCAACTGAGGTTGTGGAGACCATTCTACAGTCTAGAGCTCCCTCCACAAGGAAATTTATGCCTTGAAGTGGAAACTTTTCACTTCATGGTGTGGGGATCACCAGTGGGACCCAGTTGACTGCCCAGTGGGTGCAGTGCTGGACTTCCTGCAGGAGAGATTCTCCACAGGGTTAGCTCCATCCACATTAAAGGTGTATGTGGCGGCCTTAGCAGCTTACCACACTCCTTTGGGTGGCCATTGTATTACAGGGCCTGTCTTTGGCTCCGTTCAAGCCAATTGAAGAAGTTCCTGAGAAGTTTCTTACTCTAAAAGCTTTATTTCTGCTCGCTATTTCATCTCTTGGAAGAATTGGAGACATTCAAGCTTTATCTGTGGCACCCTCGTGCTTGGAATTTGCGCCCGGTATGGACGTCGGACCAGGAAACACTCAATCCGCTCTGCCCGGTTCGGGCTCTAGATGCTTATGTCCACAGAGCTGCCCTATGGAGGAAAACTGAACAGCTGTTCATGTGTTTTGGGCAAAACAAAAGAGGGGGCCCAGCATCCAAGCAGAGAATGAGCAAGTGGGTGGTCGGGGCTATCGACGCTTATGAGTCGGCCGGTCAGCCTTCACCTTTGGCTGTACAGGCCCACTCTACTAGGAGTATGGCGGCTTCTAAAGCTTTATTATCAGGGGCATCCATGCAAGAAGTCTGTGATGCGGCGGAGTGGTCCTCGCCACACACGTTTGTGAGGTTCCACGAACTTGATCTCAACTCCACCCCAGGAGCACGGGTGCTTGTTCCATGAGACAATGACGGATGGGCATCTTGCTCGTATGGGGACGTGGGTATTGTCGTTCCCACAGCAGTGACACAGGGCGAGTTCCCTTGTAAGGGAACATATCGGTTACGTATGTAACCTTAGTTCCCTGAATAGGGAACGTGAAGCTTCGTCACCCTGCCATACTCCCTGCAAGCCCATGAGTGCTTACTTCAGGCTTTTTCAGAAGCTAGTATCTGTTTTTGTTCTCGGGTGCTTTATAGTTTCCGGGTCTATGACGTCACCCGCCTATGACGTTCTGTCACTCTATTGGACTGGTTACACACGTGCTTCAGGACGGAATCACGCAGAGGTGTTCCTCTGCACACCTCTGAGGTGACGCAGCATCTCGTTCCCTATTCAGGGAACTTAGGTTACATACGTAACAGAGACGATTTATATTATTGTAATTATCTTCCAATTGATGCAGCGATGCAACAAAAAAAATCACAGTTATTTTTTTTATAGGTTGCTTTTAAAATGTGACCTAACTAGAGCATTAGTTACTTATGTCATAAGCACCTTGTGAAAATTTTAATTGGGTTGATATAATTCCTCTATATTTGTGACACACACAGACTTCAACATTCAGCATCAAAACACAACAATGGTAACAACAATGGTAACAACAATGGTAGCTATACTAAGTCAAGAGTAAATCTAAAGTAAATGATCAAGTACTCTCAGTTTTTTTGTTTTATTTATTAGAACTCTAGTGTAAGGGAAACATACTAACTAAGCATTTGTCAGTACAACATACTATTCCTATGTCACTCATTCTTTCTCTTTTTAAGGCAATTGGTTTGCATGCTTTTTAAAGTAAGTCTAACTAATTCGATTTTACAGTGTAGACTGTTAACATGTTCTCTACTATTTCAAGTGTAAAATATACCCATGTCAGACATCAAACCTCATTATTCTGGAACCGACTGAGGTCCCAAACTGTTCCTTGAACCAGGCTGGAACATCCACGGTCAGGCAGACTCTCCATGATCCACTTCAAATCCACTAGGCCCTTCTGTTCTGGAGGCGGCTTGCGCATGGTGGAAGGACTGTTGGGGATCCAGGCATACCAGTCAAACTGGAACATAAAAGTAATATTTACTCACAGATATTATATTATAAATATTATCCAGGGCCCGTATTCATAGCTCCTAGTGTAGAGTAGCTCCTAGTGACAAAATTCTAAGAAAATTCTTAGAAATGTGGGCGTTTGCTCTTAAAATTAACAAAAAAATCCTAGTAAAGAAAAAAGTAATTCAGAAAGCATTTTAACCCTTAAAAGAGGTCTTAACGTAAAATTTGTTAGGAGCACGGACGAGGACTTTTAAGAGGCTTAAGAGTTTCTTTAGCAGCGGAGAAAATGGCAGAAAGATGAAGAGGGAGAAGAAATGTGTTGCAGACGATGGATGACAGTGACTTAATAAGACGCTATAGATTAGATCGTGCAGGGATCATGTTTGTTGCATTAAACCCAACTTTCAGACCACCAATTAAATAGACATGCCAGCAATCAGTGTAATTAGAAAGAGTTGAACAATGTTTATAATTCTAAGCCAATCAAATACCTTATAGGAAATTAACAGCATGGTAAATAATAAAAGGATTTATATACATATATATAATGTGTGTGTGTGTGTGCGTGAGTAAGAGAGAACGGTAAAATAGGACAATTTGCACTTGTAATTTCAAAGTAAAGGCTTAAAATAGACCCTATACTTAAAAGCGCTCCTTTTTCCCCTTTTTGGACAACAAACCAATCACAGTCTTCAAAAGACTGTGTCATACATAGCAATGGGGTCAGCCCCACCTCTTCACTAAGATAAAAGTTTTTGTATTTTCCTTGCTCAGAGTTGCTCTCAGATCGGTCCTGAATAGCTCTTAAGCTAAGACTCCTACATAAAAGTTTTTAAGCTAAATTAGGAATTTTCTGAGAGGACTCTTAGAATCTTTATGAATACAGGCCCAGAATTTTGCCTAGCAATTTTTAACTCTCCTACAGATGAAAGTGTGTAATCTCACCTGTCCAAAGTTGACCGCAGCATGTTGTGCTGAAGCGGTGAATATCGCAACAGTCAGGTACTCAGATAAATCCTCTCGAGTCTTCAGAGACTTTTGAAACTCTGTAAAACAGTGGCAGTATGCATTTATCTTGTGCACACATTTAAAGGTGACTTGATACACACAAAGATGCATATACAAGAATACAAACAATCATGATTTCTTTAAGGCGAGGTCTATGGGCAGGTAAATGTTCTTTTGATAGATCTTTTGATCTAATGGACAAAATAAGCTTGCTTGATTTACATACAAATGTGACCGGAGACGGCCTGCAGAAATATACATTTGATTGAACAATATAATATTCATTTTGTAGAACAAACAGATGAATATCCGTCAATGTGCACGCAATGATATTGTGTGCTATTTTGCTCCAGTAGTGTTCCCTACTTCCCCACTTGGCGAACCCTGTTGAGTTCCTCCACCACCACCTTCAGCAGTCAGACGTGGTGGAGTGTCCAACACCAGGCCTAACACTCATAAGTACGCCCACTGGTTGACCCCTGTTCTAGGCTAGGAGCCCATATGCTGTGATCCCTACGTTGATTCTTCAGCGGTAGGGATTCCCTGACAGCGAGCCCATGTCTGTCCCTGCTGGCATTAACTCCCTCCTAACTTGGTCGGATCTACCCCAGATGGGTACATTCATGGGCAGTCCATATGTGGAAACTGCGAGCCAGGCCTTCTTGTCCAACATCAGTGCCTAACTTCACAAATGCGCTTCTAGAAGAATGGTCCAAAATTCCCATAAACACACTCCTAAACCTTGTGGAAAGCCTTCCCAGAAGAGTTGAAGCTGTTGAAGCTGTAAAGGGTGGGCCGACTCCATATTAACAGTAGGTGGAGAGTAGGGGGTCTTTTAGAGGCTGTTTGAGTGAATTTGACAACATGGGCGTTTACACTACGAAAGCAATCCGGTCAAATGCATTTTCGACTACCTCTGGAAGTGGTCAAAAGTGGACAAGCTCAAAACATTTAGACCCCGTTTACACCTGTATTTAGCGCCGTCCACGATTGACCAAAACACATCTTAATACCAGGTGTACACAGGGACTTTGATAAGTTAAACCTGTACTCACTGCCAGAATTATTCATGCCAGAGGAAACATCCTTAACAAATTCTTGAATCTCTGTATCGTTTTGAACGGCCTCATCGCTGTCATAGTAGATCTTGACCACAGTAGAAACAAAACTACAGAAAGAACAAGATGACAAATTAAATTAATAATAATAACTTTTCATTGGGCTAATTGGTACTTTTGCACTAGTAGTATAGGATCTGAATTGATACCACCTACCAGTTTATTGTCTTCCAGATCTTCTTCCCATCATCTCTATAATAGTACTTGGGCACATCTTCCATTCCTCGAGCTTTTATGGCCTCAGGGAAGCACAGGGACTCGTAGGTTAAAGACTCCATGGCACTTTGCATCACTGTCTCCATCCCAGCTACACTGAGGCTACTGATCTTTGGATACCAAGAATTCAGTTAATCTTTTGCCTAAATATTTTTTGCACTTATTTTACTCAAGTGACAGAAATGATGGCTTGCCAGAAAAAGACAAAATAATGAAATAAGAATAGAATTGCTTTGTATTCTAACAAGATATATTTATATATACTGTACATATTTATGCATTTGGCAGATGCTTTTATCCAAAGCGACTTACAGTGCCCTTATTACAGGGACAATCCCCCTGGAGCAACATGGAGTAAAGTGCCTTGCTCAAGGACACACTGGTGGTGACCACTGGGATCAAACCAACAACCTTCTGCGTATCAGTTCCATGGTTTAACCCACTGGACCACCATCTCACATATATGCTGTTTATGTGTGGATATATTAAATTAGATGTAAAGCTACCTTGCTGAAGACCCCGCCTTCATTGACAAGATTTTTACGGGCCGCTACATTGATTGCAATTGTGAAACGAACATGAGGTTTCAGTAACTGTAAGAAGCAAATGATACATATAAACATGTGCATTATATCATAATTTATTTTTCAAAAAGCATAACCTGAAACAGCAAAAATTGTTTCCATGTCATTCCCTGGAGGTTTTTGGTTAACATTAAACCAAGGTTAAAAAAAGAGAAGGATATCAGAACCAACAATCCTTCATCAATAAATTGACACATGAAACCACAATCTTCAGTTTAGCATTGAATCTAAATATCAAGACGGGTACCTTGTATACAGGATGGACTGCAGAGAGCTTTCTGTACATGGCCATTTCAAAAACCTCTGATATCAGATGTGTTTTGAGAAGGTGTGTGACCAACTGGTGTATAATGAAGTCGGCAGATTTCACCCACATCTTGGCAAGCATCCAATCATATTCATTATCACTTGGGAGAAAGATTGGGCTCGTTTCCCCGTTTCGGTTTTGACTGAGCTGATTCAGATATAATAAAGCCAAGCAGGAAGTTTTTTACTTCAGAGAAGTTTTTTTATTTAATTTTTGTTTTCATTTGATACTGATTCTATATGGGACAGATACCTGAATGGCAATCGGCACAATTTGGTCCAATCTGTCCTTGTACAGCAGGCAGATGGGTGCAGCCAAATAGAGCTGAGAGCTGGATGTTGGCACTCCGTCCAGTATTTTATAATCTGCTATGTAGATGTTTCCTGCCTGTAAACACGTGTACACAGGTGTATAGTTTAGAACAAATGGTCAACTAAATGATGTGAAGGATGTCACGATATAAGCAAGTCTTGGATTTGGTCTTGGAAGTGATGAATGTCTTAATGTTTCTGACCTCTAATTCCTCTTGTAGTGTGACACCTTTCTTCAGAAAGCCCTTCACCATCTCATCTGTGACTGGAAAATTCTTTGGAAGATTCACACATTTCGTGATCATGACAGGATTGCAGCCATTCAGAAACTGATAGCCAAACATGTAATCCTTAGTCCAGTCTTGCATCACGGTCTCTGTCCAGATTTCAAAGGGGAAAATGTATATATATTTTTTGTTTAAATTAAGAAAAAAATAAAAATAAACTCTTGACAAAGGGAGAAATAATCAAACCTAGATTGTTCTCGATATTAAAATCTTGCAAAATCTTTTCTAAATCTTTCAGTATCTTTTCAAAATCGGTCACGTCGTTCAAGGGATAGAAGTAACCTTTTAACCAGCCAAGACCGTAATCCACAATCCTGAAACAAAATGCATAGAGTATAATTATAGACATGAACACTATTTGTATGGTACTGTATTTGTTCTAAATTTCATTCTGGAAAACTGAGGAAAAATTTAACAAGGACTGCGGCCATCACACATTCCCCCAAACTTACGCTTTGGTGGAATTCCATGTAAACTCTGCAGATTTTACTATATCAAACCAAACTTCTTTAGGAAGTTTCTTCACATTGCCATCTGCGCACTTAGGGATGTCTGGGCTCCACTCCTTCCAACTTCAACAAGAAAAATGACAACATTTACTGGTACAATCGCACTGTCATGTACACTCTAAAATAATGGTTCTGTATGGCACCAAAAGTGGTTCTTGGCTCGTAATCATAGGGGAACCACTTTTGGTGCTATATAGCGACAAGCTTGATGATGAGTTAAACTTCACAGACCACATTGCTAGAACTGCCCGGTCCTGCAGACTTGTCTTATACAACATTAAGAGGATCAGGCCCTTCCTACTGGAGCTCTTACTATTCTATAGATCCATTTTTTTTTTTAAACTTTGCTTCAATTGCGCTCCTCATTTATTAGTCGCTTTGCATAAAAGTGTCTCCTTAAAGATTTTATGTAAATGTAAATTTTCAGGTCTAGCTCAAAATGTGAATAAATGAATTGTTGATCAAAATGTATTATAATGGGTCTCTGTAGAATAGTCGTACCCCCCACAACATATACGCATTAGTTCATGGCAGAAGTCTTTACATGCAAAATGGTTGAACAAGTTGTCATAATATGTCAAGCATATTTCTATACATTTCCATTAGACGTTCACATTTCTACTTTTGTTTTTCTTTCTTTGTGCTATGCAGTGTATTCTTTTCCTTTCTGTTTCGCAATGACATGGTCTGTCAACAAATTACAGTACAAACAGTAAAAGCATATATATTTGAATCTTTTCCAGTCTCTTGCATTCAAACTCCCACATACACTAAGGTGTAACCAACAATTTACAATAATTGTCATCAAAACTTTAGCCTATCTATCATTTTAATCGCCAGTGTGTGTGTTTGATGCTAAAAATAAGTTACAGCATAGATATATTTTTACTGGCTGAACACTCTGAATGAGCGCTTAAGAGTTTCGTACCGTAAACTCTAGTGTGAAGAACTCTGTCGCTTTGCTGAGCGTGTTTCTCTCTCTCACACACACACACACACACACACACACACACACACACACACACACACACACACACACACACACATGTTGGTGCAACAGCATTATGAGGACATTCCATAGGCGTAATGGTTTTTATACTGTTCAAACCGTATTTTCTATCCCCCTACACTGCCCCTGCCCCTAAACCTAACCCATCACACACACACACACACACACACACACACACACACACACACACACACACACACACACACACACACACATGTTGGTGCAACAGCATTATGAGGACATTCCATAGGCGTAATGGTTTTTATACTGTTCAAACCGTATTTTCTATCCCCCTACACTGCCCCTGCCCCTAAACCTACCCATCACACACACACACACACACACACACACACACACTGCCCCTGCCCCTAAACCTACCCATCACAGGAGACATTCTGCATTTTTACATTTTCAAAAAACATCACATAGTCTGATTTATAAGATGTTTTCCTCATGGGGACCAAAAAATGTCCCCACAAGGACGAGGATTTCAGATATTGCCATCTTTGTGGGGACACACAAAGATGTGTCCCCATTACGTAGGGATTACCAGTCCACGCACACACACACACACACAAAAACGCAAGAGAGACCGCGAGAGTCTTACATACCACGCAAAATGGACACGCTACATGTTAACAATATTCTTTGTTGTATTTTCCTCATTAAGTTGGCTTGAGAAAGCCAACTTACTGAAATCCTAATAAACGTATTATTATTTTTCTTACCCAAATTTCTGACTCTATCTCCTCCTAGAGCTTTAACTCTACAAACTCCAAACTCAGGTCAGACCTTCATACTGTTCTGACTTAGTGTGCTATATCTTTTCTAACTGATCGGACTCACGGTTTTCCCAAAAATTAATATTAAATATCATTAAAATCCCATAGACTTTCATTGACCAAAGGTTCATCACTGTTTGAACTGTTTAACTTAAACTGCTAGAAGCCATTGATACTCAATTAAGCTTTAAACTACCTATCTTCTTTCTAACTAATAACTAATCTATCTATCTATCTATCTATCTATCTATCTATCTATCTATCTATCTATCTATCTATCTATCTATCTATCTATCTATCTATCTATCTATCTATCTATCTATCTATCTATCTAATCTATCTTTCCTTCTTTCTAACTAATCTTTCTTTCTTTCTTTCTTTCTTTCTAACTAATCTATCTTTCTTTCTTTCTTTCTTTCTAACTAATCCATCTTTCTTTCTTTCTTTCTTTCTTTCTTTCTAACTAATCAATTTTTCTTTCTTTCTTATATATATTTCTTTTTTTCTAACTAATCCATCTTTCTTTCTTTCTTTCTTTCTTTCTTTCTTTCTTTCTAATTAATCTATATTTCTTTCTTTTTCTTTCTTTCTAATTAATCCATCTTTCTTTCTCTCTACCTAATCCATCTTTCTTTCTTTCTAATTTATCCATCTTTTTTCTCACTCACATGCATTTCCCCATAACATTGGTGATGTTACGACGTCCGAAAGGGAACCATTGTTATAATATAATATGGACCTGTGTATTATGTATATGTGACAATATTTACAATATTTGTGTCAAGTACACTGAACTGTATCTAGTGAGTAATAAAGAAAAAATGAAACAAATGAATATTGTTCAATAATTTAATTGTTTCTTCAAACCTGAATTGTTCCTGTTTAGATTCCAGTTCCTTTTCTCTTTGCTCTTTAAACAATCCGGTGTCATCCTGAGGCAATCGAGCTAAATAAACACAAAAATAAATACATAGTACACATTTTACACATAGGAAGGACAGCATGATAACAGCTGAACAGCTGAATTTTAAAACTTTCAAATAATAATAATAATGTTTAATTTAAAACTGGATAAGGAATAAAGCGAGTCTGCACGTACCAGTGCCTTCTCGGATAATCACTTCATCGTCTGCTATCCAGCAATAACATGGGAACTCAAAGTATTTTCCAGAGGGTGCTTTCACTTTGATATTCTTACAAAACCACTGAAAATTGACAAAGTGTTTCCCCTTTTCAATTTTCACCTTGACAATGTCTCCAAAGTCATCCTTCACACAGATGTCGAAGGAGAACTCCTTTAACGACAACTTTTATTAGATGGGGAAAAAAACAACCAACAAACAAACATACAAAAACATCTCTACACAGGTTTTGCTGAAGAGGGATTAATCCTCTTTGTGCCACCCTCAGGATGCCCATGTTTTATCGCTTTATCTCACCAGATGCGGCGGAGTTCAAAAAAGTAGGTTTTCAAAGTAATTAAAAAAGGAAAACGTCTCGGGTTACTTGCGAAACCTATGTTCTCTGAGTAGGGAACGAGACGCTGCGTCACTTTATGACGTAATGGGAATGCCCTCTGGGTGTGCCGATTGTCTGAAGCCCTTATAGAATCACGCCAATTCATTAGCTGATGGCACGGGCGCTGCCCCGACGCTCTGACTTCGCCACACTATACTGGCGTGCGCGTGCCATCTGTCTCTCAGATTTCTCTGCCGAAAAGGAAGGCCTGTCAGCAGCGCGAGGAGCTTGGCAGCGATTCCCTACTCCCTACTCGTTCCCTACCCAGAGAACATAGGTTACGCAAGTAACCCGAGACGTTCTCTTTCATAGGTTCACTCGACGCTGCGTCACTTTATGACGTAATGGGAACGATATACCAAATACGCCAAGCTAAAGCGCTGCCATATCTGGCTCAAAGAACACCAGATAACCTGCATGGCAAGGTTAAGTTGATAGGACATGTGAACCCGGAGCCATATCGAGATCCAAGCTATAGAATCTCACAAAAGTGTGCGGGGAGGACCAACCTGCCGCTACGCAAATATCTTCCAAAAAAGCCCCTCTAAAAAGTACTTGAGAGGAAGCCACACCTCTGGTAGAATGCGCCCTAATGTTAAGAGGTGAAGGTATACCACGCACCTCATAAGCCAGGGAAATAGCCTCTGTCACCCAATGGGAAACCCTTTGCTTCGTGGCGGCCAGCACCGAAGCACACCAAGAGCTGGTTAGATTTCCTCCAACCGTCAGACCGATCTACATAGCACATCAATGCTCGAACAAGAGAGAGCAGATGAAGTTTCTCGTCTTCCTCCGAGTCAAAAGGAGGGGGGTGAAAGGAGTGAAGAGTGATCACCTGAGAGCGGAATGACGTGGACAAAACCTTGGGCACATAACCTGGCCTAGGTCTTAAGGTAACCTTGACTAGGCCAGGAGCAAAATCCATACAGGTCCCGTTAACAGAGAGGGCCTGCAGGTCACCCATTCGCTTCAAAGAGGATAGTGCTAAAGAGAGAGCAACCTTGAGAGTCAGAATTCGCTCAGGAGCTGACTCCAAGGGCTCAAATGGAGCCTTTGTTAGCCCTTCAAGGACCACTGAGAGGTCCCAAGAGGGAATACCAGGGGAGCATGTTGGTCTCAGGCACCTAACCCCTCGCATGAAAGACGAAACCAGTCTATGCTTGCCTAGAGGAACTTCATCCGATTCCCTACAGGCAGCGATCGCGGCAACATAAACCCGAAGGGTGGTAGCCGCTGCTCCAGCAGCAAACTTCTCCTGCAGGAACTCCAGAACTGGACCGACCGGGCAGTTAACTGGATTTACCGCATGGGACAAGCACCATGACTCAAAGACCCTCCACTTGGAGGAATAGAGCCTCCTAGAGGAGGGAGCTCTCGCACTCGCAATGGTCTCCTGAACATCGGCAGGCAGACCAGTGTCTAGCACTACTGGCCCTTGATGGGCCATACCCACAACTTCCAAATTTCCGGGTGAGGATGCCAAATCCTGCCACGAAGCTGGAACAAAAGGTCCTCTCTGATCGGAATCTCCCATAGTGGAGAGTCCAGGAGGAGAACCATCTCCGAGAACCAAGTCTGGGACGGCCAGCGTGGAGCCACCAGCAGGAGGCTGACCCCACTCTCTCTCACTTTGCACAGAACCGCCAGAATCAGTTTGATGGGCGGGAATGCATAGAGTTTCAGATTGGGCCATGGATGTGCGAACGCATCTATCCCAAATGGGGCCGGAGAGCTCAGAGGAAACCAAAGTTGGCACTGAGATGACTCCTTCGAGGCAAAGAGGTCCGCTTTCCCGAACACTTCCCAAATCTGAGATACAGTTTGAGGGTTCAGCATCCATTCCCCCAACCCGAGCTTCTGCCTCGACAGGTAATCTGCTGCGACGTTCAAGACTCTGGGTACATGGACTGCTCTCAGGGACAGAAGTTTGTCCTGAGACCACAGGAGGAGACGGCGCGCATCCCTGTCCAGGGTGCCAAACCGGTGCCCTCGTCCATATCCTTTAACACATCCGCCTGATAGGCCTGGAGAATGGCCATAGTATAAAGGGCCATGCCAGCCTGACCAGGCGGTTTAGTGGGAAGAAGGGGGCGGGACTTCCACGAGGGAGCTGAAGATGGAGCGAGGTGAGTGGCCAGCGTGTGCTCAACCGCGGGAATGGCGGAATAGCACTGCTCCACAAAACCCACGAGGTTGGTGAAGTCAGCGGCTGCTCCGTTAGTTAGGTGGGCTGAGAACGGCTGCTTCCAGGATCTGGATATCTCGCTGTGCAGATCAATGAAAAATGGCAGCTTCCTCTGCAATGGCCTGGAATTAGGGCCACTGAGGAATCTCTGGTCTAACCGAGAAGGAGATTATCGCAGAACTTACAGTTAGAGAAAACCTGAACCGCCTCACGCGCGTGAGAAAACCCCAAACATTTAACGCACTTACTGTGGGGGTCGTCAATCGCGATAAAGCATGAATGTAAATCCATAACACTTCACCGCAAGGAGAACAATGTTCCACAATCCGCAGTTGCTGAAGTGCTGGAGATAAAGGTCGAATGAAAATCCAGACATTTTTGGGCCAGAAAAAACAAAACCGAAGGGCATGAAATGGCCACTTCGTGAAGGCAGAGAAATCTGAGGAGCAGATGGCGTGTACGCGCGCCAGTATAGTGTGGCGACGTCAGAGTGTCGGGGCGGCGCCCGCGCCATCACCCAATGAATTGGCTTGATTCTATAAGGGCTTCAGACAATTGGCACACCCAGAGGGCATTCCCATTACGTCATAAAGTGACGCAGCGTCGAGTGAACCTATGAAAGAGAACAGCCAGTTTGGACCATGGCATAGTTACTGTTCTTGACAAATAAAGCTTCAAAAGAGGTGCTTTAAAAAAAGAGCCATGATAAATGTGTTTAAACAAGTTTCAGATGTTAAATCATTGAAAGTTGTAACAATATTTTTTGTTTTTGTTTTTTGTTTTTATGTCAGGTGGCACATGCATATACTGACATGGAAAGTGTACCAACCTACCCATACTTGAAATTAGCAAAATGTTCATCAGTGCATGCCTAATATATATATATATATATATATATATATATATAATCTCATAATGGAAATAAAAAAAATAACTTACAATAAAAATAATCAAGTCTTTAAAGTTCTTACCGTTTTTAAAGCACTAAGAAAGGACTTGTTCACCAGGGTTCTTTCACTGCTCTGATTCTTCGAGTCTATCAGCGTCAGGTAAATGCTATTCGTCATCTCAGCAATTATATGTCTACCAGTCGATACACACACCTTGTAGGTCGACATTGTGCCTGCACGAAAGATGAACAATCTCTGAATCCTCACTTTATTCTCAAGCAACTTTATATGAAGTTCACTTCCGGCTCAACTCTCCACCTCCTTTGACATTATAATGTGTGGGTGTGGTCTACCAATCAAAAAGATCATGTTAATATCTGCATATGTCAAGTTTCTGAACTTATAGAAGAGATGTATATATAAAGAGAGTATAAATGTAGAGGTATTCCTGTGGTACAGACAATCCCCTTTCACTGATAAGCTTTTCCAGTTACAATTGCCCTTTAAAATGTTCCTCCTTAATAATATCATTAATATAAGATAATATAATAGAAGAGTGAAGAGTCATATAAGAGTGTATATAAATATAATTTAATGTGGATATAATAGGTTCAAAATAGCTCTCAATATTCAGTAAATAATTAAGAATTACCTTTTTAACTTTTAATTTATATATAAATAAATTCTGACGGGACTTATGAAAAGTAAATTCATTACTGCTCATTATATGGCAAAATGTAATCACTATAAGAAACGAGTGAAACATTAATGAGAAGACAGTGATTTTAAAGGCTAGTGTTAATGATATTTATTGGGTTTTCTACTTGTTAAACATGCAGATAAATAAATATAAATAGGCATATATTTTTCAAAATGCTTCAAACTGCATTCATTACTTTGTTCTATTAAACCTATTAAAGCTCAGGTTACAACCTCTCACATCCAAAGTTGCTCAATGTTTCTAAATGCAAGAGAAAGAGGGTTAATATTATTATGAAAGGGTTATATCGGTTCTGAATTTATTTATTACTGTCTTGTCCTGCTATCTGCAGTTTATATGTAAAATAAGCAGTCATCAAAATATCGATTTTCAATTATGATAAATAACTGCGTAGAAAAAAAATATATATAGTGCCTTCCAAACATGAATGTCTTATCTCATGATTGTTGCGAGGATGAATGACACTGTGTGTGGGTGTAAGTTTGTACGAAACTGAAAAATTTTCAGATGTTTTTCCTGAATAATTCTACCTATAGAAGTCTTAGGCAACACTATGGCATTTATCGATGAACTGCCATAACTGCTATTTCATATTCTCTGTGTCCTTTCTCATGAAAATGTAACTATAGAGGCTTCTAGACAAGGAGACCAGATATCCCTGAACACTACAGATAATCTTTCACCTTTCATGTAGTTTCACAAGAAGTCCGCGGACTCATTGCTATCTGGGATAGTATTCTGACTATAGATTAATTTTAAGGACATAAATCTGTCATAAATAAGACAATGTTCTTAATTGTTGTCAAATTATGTTTGTGATCTATTCAAGCAACAAAATACGTATTAAAATGTGTTTTAGTTTTTTTCCCCCTTTCAAATATGTTGTTGTTGTCCCACTTTATCAAGTAGTATGATTGAGAATGTGGGACAGCATGCTTTGGGTAATCTGGGACTGTCTTCAAATGGGGAAATATGGTATAAGTCTAATAACAAGGGCGTAGATCTCATTACAACTTAGGCGTAGAACACTGATTTACTTTCAAATTAATATAATAACCGAATTAATAATCCGTTAATTAAATTGTTGCTTGCTGTTGCTTAAATTGTATTTATTTTTTATTTGTTATAGGTTTTAATAGAGTTTTTAATTAATTTAAAACACAATAGATCGTTAATCCTGTGTAGAGATAGAAATTGAGAACAGGTGAAATGGTTTTGAAGCAATTCTTTGACTTTGCCAGAAGAGGTTTTGTGAGTTTAGCTTGAAAATTTGGATTTGTGTTTAATGTTGTGATGTGTACTCCTCCTTGAACTGCCACCTTAACGTGGTGGAGGGGTTTGAGTACCCGAATGACCCTAGGAGCTACGTTGTCCGGGGCTATATGCCCCTGGTAGGGTCTCCCAAGGCAAACAGGTCCTAGGTGACGGGTCAGACTAAGAGCAGTTCAAAAACCCCTTATGACGACAAGGAAAACGAGGGCCGTGACGTCGCCCGGTACGGCGCAGCCGGGGCCCTACCCTGGAGCCAGGCCTGGGGTTGGGGCTCGTATGCGAGCGCCTGGTGGCCGGGCCTTCCCCCACAGGGTCCGGCCGGGCTCAGCCCAAAGGAGCGACGTGGGGACACCTTCCCCAGGGCCCACCACTCACAGGAGGGACCGTAAGGGGCCGGTGCAAAGAAAATCAGGCAACAGACGAAGGCGGGAGCCTAGACAACCCGATCTCTGGACACGCTAACTGGCTCTTGGGACATGTAATGTCACCTCACTGGCAGGGAAGGAGCCTGAGATTGTGAGGTTGTGAGGTTCTGACTAGAGATAGTCAGAATCACCTCTACGCACGGCTTGGGCTCTGGAACCACACTCCTCGAGAGAGGATGGACTCTTCACCACTCTGGAGTTGCCCATGGTGAGAGGCGGCGGGCTGGTGTGGGTTTGCTTATAGCCCCCCAGCTCAGCCGCCATGTGTTGGAGTTTACCCCGGTTAACGAAAGGGTCGTTTCCCTGTGCCTTCGGCTCGGGGATAGGTCTCTCACTGTTGTGTGTGCCTACGGGCCAAACGGCAGTGCGGATTACCCGGCCCTCTTGGTGTCCCTGGGAGGGGTGCTGGAAAGTGCTCCGACTGGAGACTCCGTCATTCTACTGGGGGACTTCAACGCCCACGTGGGCAGTGACAGTGACACCTGGAGGGGCGTGATTGGGAGGAACGGCCCCCCTGATCTGAACCCGAGTGGTGTTCAGTTATTGGACTTCTGTGCTAGCCACGGTTTGTCCATAACGAACACCATGTTCAGGCATAAGAGTGTCTATCAGTGCACATGGCACCAGGACACCCTAGGTCGTAGGTCAATGATCGACTTTGTGGTCGACTTTGCGGCCGGATGTCTTGGACACTCGGGTGAAGAGAGGGGCGGAGCTGTCAACTGATCACCACCTGGTGGTGAGTTGGATCCGATGGCGGGGGAGGAAGCTGGACAGACCCGGCAGACCCAAGCGTACTGTAAGGGTCTGCTGGGAACGTTAGGCCGAGTCTCCTATCCGAGTGGACCATGTTCTCCACCTCCATTGTCAAAGTGGCCGCTCGGAGCTGTGGACGCAATGTATCCGGTGCATGTCAAGGCGGCGATCCACGAACCCGGTGGTGGACACCAGAAGTAAGGGATACCGTCAAGCTGAAGAAGGAGTCCTATCGGGCCTGGTTGGCTTGTGGGACTCCTGAGGCAGCTGACAGGTACCGGCAGGCCAAGCGGACTGCGGGTGGTTGTGGAGGCAAAAACTCGGGCCTGGGAGGAGTTCGGTGAGGCCATGGAAAAGGACTATCGGCTGGCCTCAAAGAGATTCTGGCAAACCGTTCGACGCCTCAGGAGGGGGAAGCAGTGCCCTACCAACGCTGTTTACAGTGGCGATGGGTGGCTGTTGACCTCAACTGGGGATATCGTCGGGCGGTGGAAGGAATACTTTGAGGATCTCCTCAATCCCGCCATCACGTCTTCCATTGAGGAAGCAGAGGCTGGGGGCTCAGAGGAGGACTCGTCCATCACCCAAGCTGAAGTCACTGAGGTGGTCAAGAAACTCCTCGGTGGCAAGGCACCGGGGGTGGATGAGATCCGCCCTGAGTACCTCAAGTCTCTGGATATTGTGGGACTGTCTTGGCTGACACGCCTCTGCAGCATCGCATGGCGGTTGGGGACAGTGCCTCTGGGATGGCAGACCGGGGTGGTGGTCCCTCTTTTTAAGGAGGGGGACCGGAGGGTGTGTTCCAACTACAGGGGGATCACACTTCTCAGCCTCCCCGGGAAAGTCTATGCCAGGGTACTGGAGAGGAGAATACGGCCAATAGTAGAGCCTCGGATTCAGGAGGAACAGTGTGGTTTTCGTCCGGGCCGTGGTACACTGGACCAGCTCTATACCCTCTACAGGGTGCTGGAGGGTTCATGGGAGTTTGCCCAACCACTCCACATGTGTTTTGTGGATTTGGAGAAGGCATTCGACTGTGTCCCTCGTGGCGTCCTGTGGAGGGTGCTCGAGGAGTATGGGGTCCGGGGTCCTTTGCTAAGGGCTGTCCGGTCCCTGTATTACCGAAGCAGGAGTTCTGCATTGCCGGCAGTAAGTCAGACCTGTTCCCGGTGCATGTTGGACTCCGGCAGGGCTGCCCTTTGTCAACGGTTCTGTTCATAAATTTTATGGACAGAATTTCTAGGCGCAGCCAGGAGCCGGAGGGTGTCCAGTTTGGGGACCATGCGGTTTCGTCTCTGCTCTTTGCGGATGACGTTGTCGTGTTGGCCCCTTCTAACCAGGACCTTCAGCATGCACTGGGACGGTTTGCAGCCGAGTGTGAAGCGGCTGGGATGAGGATCAGCACCTCCAAATCCGAGGCCATGGTCCTCAGTCGGAAAAGGGTAGTTTGCCCACTTCAGGTTGGTGGAGAGTTCCTGCCTCAAGTGGAGGAGTTCAAGTATCTAGGTGTCTTGTTCACGAGTGAGGGAAGGATGGAACGGGAGATTGACAGACGGATCGGAGCAGCTTCTGCAGTAATGCGGTCGATGCACCGGTCTGTCGTGGTGAAGAAAGAGCTAAGCCGTAAGGCGAAGCTCTCGATTTACCGGTCAATCTAGTTTCCTACTCTCACCTATGGTCATGAGCTTTGGGTCATGACCGAAAGGACAAGATCCCGGATACAGGCGGCCGAAATTAGCTTTCTTCGCAGGGTGGCTGGGCGCTCCCTTAGAGATAGGGTGAGAAGCTCAGTCACTCGGGAGGAGCTCGGAGTAGAGCCGCTGCTCCTCCACATCGAGAGGGGACAGCTGAGGTGGCTCGGGCATCTGTTCCGGATGCCTCCTGAACGCCTTCCCGGGAAGGTGTTTCGGGCATGTCCAACCGGGAGGAGGCCCCGGGGAAGACCGAGGACACGCTGGAGGGACTATGTCTCCCGGCTGGCCTTGGAACGCCTCGGTGTCCCCCCGGAAGAGCTAGAGGAAGTGTCTAGGGAGAGGGAAGTCTGGGCATCTCTGCTTAGACTGTTGCCCCCGCGACCCGGCCATGGATAAAGCGGAAGAAGATGGATGGATGTTGTGATGAAACGGCTGAATGGAATCACATCTTTAGAAAAAGTGTGTGAACAATTTTGAGTCGTTGTGTGTAAATGATGACAACTTTGTTTTAGTTGTGTTTTGCGACACAAATGTACCACAGTGTGAAATGTGTTTAGTGAGTGAGAATGTGTTTAGAGTTTGGCAAAAAGTGATTTGCAAACAGTGTCAAACTTGTTTACAGTTTTACAGAAAGAGTGATTTATTTGTCAAATTGGTTTAGGCTATTGAGAATTTGGCTCAAATAATGGATTTAGTGTTTTAGCAATTCAGAAAAACTGTATTTTGATGCGTGAACGAGATGTTTCCAATGTATGTGCACTGAAGATGGCGCCGTCAATCCCCCTTCCATCACTGAATATGCTTTCATTTGAATGGAGACATGGCGGGGAAATCAATAATACCGTAATGCAATCTCTGCCTTGCCTTATATCCAGCACGAAGGACTCCTGCACATTTAAATCTGCTGATTGTTGTCCATTTTTTGTTAAGGATAAAATTAAAAGAAACACCCAATCAATCAAACAAAATAAATACAATAACAATAAGTATTTTGAGTGACAGATGCACAGTGATCATATCACAAATCAAAATTAATTAATATATGCAGTGTTTTGAACGCTCACTCTAAAAAAATGCTGGGTTAAAAACGACCCAAGTTGGGTTGAAAATGGACAAGTGGTTGGGTTAAATGTTTGACCAAAATGCTGGGGCAGTTTAATTTAACCCAACTATTGTTTAAAAATATATTAAATGGCTGGCTTAAAATGAACCCAAAATAGGTTGTAAATTAAAAATCAGACGCATAATTACTAGAAGCAACAATAATAATCAAAAGGTGAACATTTATTAATAAACAATGTAAAAGTGTTTTGTTTAATTATCATACATTAAACTTATTAGTTAATTTATTAAACATAATAATAAATGTTAATTTCCAACATAGGCTACTCTGGGTTCAATTTAAGCAAGAAATACAGTAATTTTTAAACAATAGTTGAGTTAATTAAAACTACTCCGCGGGTTGGGCAAACATTTAACCCAACCGCTGGGTTAAAACAACTCATCAACCAAACTTTTGTTTTTAATCCAGAATATTTTAGAGTGTACAATTCACAAATACAAAGATCTGGCACACATCTATAACCCGTAAGTTAATGCACAAATAAATGGCGAGATGTTAATTGTACACTTCTTTAAAATTACACGATTTCTTACCAAAAGAGTCTAAATAAAAATAATACATTTTAGATGATGATAGAAAGTGTGTTGTTTTGTGAATGTGTAAAAATACACATCCATCTTCAGAGTTTTTGCTGGACACGTTTATTTAATTTCTTTATTTATTTGCATTTTCATGATTGTTGCGAGGATGAATGACACTGCGTGTGGGTGTAAGTTTGTACGAAACCGAGATCTTTTCAGCGGTAATTTACCTGTGTTAGGCAACATTTATCGATGAACTGTCATAACTGCCATTTCATATTCTCGGTGTCCTTTCCCGTGAAAATGTAACATATAGAGGCTTCTAGATGAGGGACCAGATATTCCTGAACACTACAGATAATCTTTCACCTTTCATGTAGTTTCACAAGAAATCTCTAAAGAATGTGCTTGTCTTTTCCCAGCTGATGCTTTTAAAGTCGGAGAGAAGAACTCAAACAGCTGAAGTTTATATGTCTGTTATTCTTCTTATAAACTGTTCGCTCTTTAAAAAACGAGAGGTTTCAGATGATGCCAGCAGAAATTTTTTTTGCGCCATAATACACTTTGTTTTTGCTCATTAATGCATCAGAATTCATCAACGGGCTTTACAGGGATTTGAAAGCTCAGCTCGAGTGCAGAAATAAATGGCGAAATCTTGGCATTTGGGCTCTTCTCTGAAATCACACACACACACACACACACACACACACACACACACACACACACACACACACACACACACACACACACACACACACACACACACACACACACACACACACACAAACAAACAAAAGAAATACAATTTAGACGATGAGTGAAATCGTGCTGGTTTTGGATATTGTAGCCTACTTATAAAGTCTTTGCTTTAATCCTATTGCTCCATAACTTTAAATCTAATTTAGGGACTGACCTTGTTAATCTTTGTTTAAATGAAGTGGTTCAACACACCCCAATTTAAAAATCAACAAATATAGATTAGCTCTAAACTTTGCTTAATTTAACCCTTATTGGTGCAACCCATGTCATGAATTTCTCATTCAATAAACCATGACATTATGTGAAAAACTCATTAATAACCTTTTAATTCATTAATAGTGTAAAACCTATTACATTATACTTTGTTATAATTAGTTATTATTAGTTGCTAAGATGTTAAGAACAAAAAGGATAAAGAGAAGAAAAGCAATACAATTTTAAAATATGCATTAAATACAATTATACATATTACATTTTTTTTTTCCTCTTGTAAATAAGAGGCTCATTAACTAATTTCTGCTAATGCTTATTAATATAATATTTATTATTAGTAGTAGTTCTTTATCTCAGATTCTCTAAACGGTTAAACAATGCTCTTTATTTGATTGTAAACTAAATACAATAACGCTTTTGTGGGTCCATTTTAAAGTAGTTTGTCCATTTTAATGTGTCATTGTACATACAATGGAAGTCAAAGGGCATCGATGTTGGTTCTACTGGTTCCCAATGTTCTTCAGAATATCTTCTTTTGTGTTCCACTGAAGAAAATAAGTCATACTGGCTTCAAACGGGTCAGGGTTGTGTGACTGGGGGCGGCATTTCGAAAATTTGGTGGGGCAACTTTAGTGTTGATCACACTTGATTCGATTTATGATTCAGAGATTTGGGAGGATTAAACAACTCCACAAACAGCATTACCTGCTTCAATTATAAACCAGATTGACTTTATCTCGGTTATACGTCTACAGAAGTTTTTACTGAGAATTAACAGAGGTTTAGAAAGTTTTAGGTGTTTTATTGACAAATTGACAAAGTGTTTCCTTTAGTTGGGCAGTTTGACGCTTGACTTTTTATGTTTAACAATTTTTATTGGATTTTATAGCGTATAGTCGAATTTAGGAAGGATTTCAACAGAGCTTTCCCAGTCTGCGACCTACACCCAAGCCGGAAGTCCCCGATTGACTTTTTAGTTGGTGGTTTATGTAACAGTGTTTACTAAAACATATAATTTGTTAAAAAGGAAGCCTTTGTTTACCTATTGACTTTGATATAGTTTTTAATATCATAAGGTAGAATTATTCACGAATCTTATCACTGACACGGAGTATTTCAGAACAACACAACACCAACAATGGATTATTACACAACACCGATTGTCTGCTGTAAATAAACTGTCATATGTATGAATAATAATAATACATTCATATTTGATATAATAATAGCATATTTGTTATTTGTATAATACAATATTTAAAATTTGATTGCTTTTCTTTTCTTTCTCCTTTTTGTTCAGTCGCTGAGGTGGAGCCGTGATGAAATATTAATCTTGTAAATACTTTACAGCATTTCAGTAATACAAGTGTACATCTTTGAGACCCCTGCTTTATATAAAATACACATCTGAATTAAATGAGGATATTTATTGCGTCTTTTTTAAATGTATCTTTTCTTGTGTTTTTTTTTTCTTGGTTTTTTTTTTGCCTCAGCCTGAAGGTAGTTGCTTTATATAGACGTGTTTTGATTGCTAATCCACATCAGATGACAATTATTAGGTGAAACGTTCAGAGGAAACGATTCCATATAAGGTTATATTTCAGAACTTAGCAAATGGACAGCGACGATTAAGTAGTACTTAGAGCGCGTTCTCGCGCGTTCATGTTAAGTACATTTTTGGGAAACGCACGTGGAATTGCTGCGAGTAATCGTAACTTCGCTCGTAGAACACGCTCTTTAGAGCTAAGATACATCGTTATTGGGAAACCTGGCCCAGGAATGTCTGGTCCCTCATCTAGAAGCCTCTACATGTTACATTTTCATGGGAAAGGACACCGAGAATATGAAATGGCAGTTATGACAGTTCATCGATAAATGCCATAGTGTTGCCTAACACAGGTAGAATTATTCAGAAAAACAGCTGAAAAGATCTCGGTTTCGTAAACTTACACCCACACGCAGTGTCATTCATCCTCGCAACAACCATGAAAATACAAATAAATAAAGAAATTAAATAAACGTGTCCAGCAAAAACTCTGAAGATGGATGTGTATTTGTACACATTCACAAAACAACACTCTTTCTATCATCATCTAAAATGTATCATCTTTATTTAGACTATGTTGGTAAGAAAAGGTGTAATTTTAAAGAAGTTTACAATTAACATCTCGCCATTTATTTGTGCATTGACTTCCGGGTTATAAATGTGTGCCAGATCTTTGTATTTGTGAATTGTGCGCTCTAAAAAATTCTGGATTAAAAACAAAAGTTTTTAAAAAATTACTGTATTTGATTAATAAATTAACTAATAAGTTTAATGTATGATGATTAAACAATACACATTTACATTGTTTATTAATAAATGTTCACCTTTTGATTATTATTGTTGCTTCTAGTAATTATTCGTCTGATTTTTAATTTCCAACTTATTTTGGGTTAATTTTAAGTCAGCCATTTAGTAATTTTTAAACAATAGTTGGGTTAAATTAAACTGCCCCAGCATGTTGGTCAAACATTTAACCCAACCACTTGTCCATTGTCAACCCAACTTGGGTCGTTTTTAACCCAGCATTTTTTTAGAGTGAGCGTTCAAAACACTGCATATATTAATGCATTTTGATGCATATGATCACTGTGCATCTGTCACACAAAATACTTATTATTATTGTATTTATTTTGTTTGATTGATTGGGTTTTATTTTAATTTTATCCTTAACAAAAAATGGACAACAATCAGCAGATTTAAATGTGCAGGAGTCCTTCGTGCCGGATATAAGACAAGGCAGAGATTGCATTACGGTATTATTGATTTCCCCGCCATGTCTCCATTCAAATGAAAGCATATTCAGTGACGGAAGGGGATTGACGGCGCCATCTTCAGTGCACATACATTGGAAACGTCTCGTTCACGCATCAAAATACAGTTTTTCTGAATTGCTAAAACACTAAACCCATTCTCTGAACCAACTTCTCAATAGCCTAAACCAATTTGACAAATAAATCAGTCTTTCTGTACAGTAAAACTGTAAACAAGTTTGCAAATCACTTTTTGCCAAACTCTAAACACATTCTCACTCACTAAACACATTTCGCACTGTGGTACATTTGTGTCGCAAAACACAACTAAAACACAGCTGTCATCATTTACACACACCGACTCAAAATTGTTCATACACTTTTTCTAATGGTGTGATTCCATTCAGCCGTTTCCTCACAACATTAAACACAAATCCACATTTTCAAGCTAAACTCACAAAACCTCTTCTCGCAAAGTCAAAGAATTGGCAAAAACAATTTAAGCAACAGCAAGCAACAATTTGATTAACGGATTATTAATTTGGTTATTATATTAATTTTAAAGTAAATCAGTGGTCTACTCCTAAGTTGTAATGAGATCTACGCCCTTGTCATTATACTTATAAAGTCCCTAAATGCATATTTCCCCCATTTGAAGACTGTCCCAGATTACCCAAAGCATGCTGTCCCACATTCTCAAGCACACTACTTTATAAAATGGGACAACAACAACAAAATATTTGAAAGGAAAAAAAAACAATTTTGTTGCTTGAATAGATCACAAACATAATTTGACAATTAGGAACACTGTTTTATTTATGACAGATTTATGTCCTTAACATTAATCTAGTCAGAATACTATCCCAGATAGCAATGAGTCCACTGTAAAAAACACAATTTGAAAAAAGTTGAAAAGACTGATTTTGTTTTGTTGGTTCAGTAAAAATCCACACTGTAAAAAAATCTTAGTACTAATTTCCCCAAGCTTTTTCTTGTTGACTCAACTTTTGTAAATAACAGTTATATGAACTGAAAATAAGTTGTCTGTGACACAAAATAATTTTTTAGTTGACTCAACTTGACATTATTTGTTTTCTGGAGAGATGCAACTATTCTGTAACAAATATTTTGTATTTGAGCCAATTTAACAATTTGTGTCTATTGGAAAAAGAAGTTCTTATTAAGAATTAACAGGTTCAGATATAGAATTTTTTTATTGAAAATGTTCGGTCGCCATTATGGAGATTAGTGTTTTATTTAGTTGGGCAGTTTGACTCTTGGTGTTTTATGCAAGTTTGTGGTTTTTGTAACAGTGTTTAACAAAGCACTTAATTTGTTGCAAAGAAAGCCGTAACCCATAATTATCCTCAGTTCCTCGTGCGCCTGTATAAAGGACAAACAACCTCGCCATCCGGTTTACAATTGGTCTTCCGTCTTTTTTATGTACTGAAGAGTCAAGAATCTGTTATAAACCCTAATGGATTTTGAGCAACAACAACAACAAAAAAACCGAATATTTGATATTTCACATATTGCCTAGGCTATTATGATTTTATAATCGCTTCAAATGTGAAAAGTAGTTAAGCTGTCAGTTCCACTCTAACGTTCTACACCTGCTCCAGAGCAGGTTATGTTCAGGGTTAGTGTGCTTAAGAGGTATTCAGATGTGTTTTATATAATTAATATAGTTATTAATATAACCAAATTTGTTTCACAAACGTATTGGGATCCCTATGGAAAATTCCACTTCCAGCACCCTGCGTAAGCCCCTGCTGCTGTTCCACAAAACCCACTCCGCAGACTATTGGATAATGCTGGGAAAGCGTGCCCCGAGGGGACCACATCCTACCGGCAGAGCGGTATCATGTGGAAGATACACATATGAACTTTCCATCTGGGCATTGCATCATACGGCATGTCTCTGGGGGGACCCTGGCCGACCTAGGCGGGAGACAGGGCCGTTTTTAGGCATAGTCGAACTAGGCGGTCGCCTAGGGCACTATCAGCTGAAGGGCTGCCAATGAACGCATATCAGGGGTGTGTGTAAATGGTGTCAAGGCCACCCTGAAAAATGATTGCCGCCCCCACTGGTTCCCTTAAAACTATTGGATCAGAGTACTGTCAATGACTGTCTGAATGTTGCATGTAAAGTTTGCATTGGAGCGCTCAACACTATTAGATGAAAGAGTTCGGTCAAAGCTTTGTCAAGGTAACGCTTTTTTTTAACCACACAATAAAGCTAAATTCAAAGGCCAATTAAAAAAAACAGGTACAATAAAAAGTGCACAAATCTGTATTTTGTTAGGGCCGTATTTGTGGCAGTCGAGAAATCACGCTGTGAAATGGACAGATAGTGTAATATTGCTCGGTGTGTATTATAGAGGCAAGATGTAGGCTAATGTAAGAGTTAAAGTTATATTTGAATGTTAATTCAACAGTATCTACATGTTAAAGTGGATGTTGTTGTGAGGACTTTTATTATGACGTGTGGACGGTAAGGAAGAGCGGAAGGAAGTGAGAGGAGAGAGGTGAATAAAGAGAGCGGGAGGTTGAGAAAAGAGCTCGTCCGTGTCCGTGGGTTTTATTTTCATAATTACAGTTACTTTAGGATTTAAGCCCCGAGAACACCCACAAGCAAATACTACACTAACACACTCACTTTAGCATTTCATGATATTATTATATTTAGACTCTATTAAGCTTTCTTCTCTTACTTGCACCTCCAAAAGGTGTGTGTTTTTGCGCTAATACATTGTTAAAGGATCAGTGTGTAATTGTCCCATATAAAACTTCAACGGCCATTTTAAAAATAGTATAATAAAATGTGCTGACCGCTTTGTTGAATTGAATGCCTCTTTACGGGTGGTGTTGAAAGCTGAATCGATTCATTCAGTTCTAATAGTGTCGTACAGGGCATAGCGTTGCGTTATTTAAAGGGGAAGTTCAAGCGTCAATGAGAAACAAAGACTGCACTGAATATGTATTCTTGTTATTTCATGTGACTGGAACAGCTTTTATACGTAGTTTCCAAATTGTATTTGTATATATTTGTTAATAAGGATTACAGTTCCAAAATGGTATATATGTATGTATTTGTTAATAAGGATTAAAATTAATACCAGTAATACCATATTGCTTTTTAAGATTTGGCTGGGGGGTGCCAATAAGGATTTCACCTAGGGCGTCAAAATGGCCAGAAACGGCCCTGGCGGGAGACTACACCAGACAGAGACAGCAGAGCGGACTCTACCAAGGGAAAGACACTGGCTAGCCATAGGGAGCCGCACCGTGTAAGAATATGCATATGGGACCGCCGTAGGGGTCACAACATATGGCACCTGGCTCAACAGGGGGCGTAGCACTGGGGTGCACTTACACTACTGGGCCTGGTGTCAGATGCTCCGCCACATCTGTCAGCCGTATGGTGGTGGAGCAACTCAACAGGGTTCGCCTACATTCGGCTCCAAAGTAAATGACAAATGTACGCTGCATCCGCTTCTGTATTTATACCCGCGCTGCACATTGGCTTGTTCTGTATACACTCAAAGCTGATAAGGCTCCCAGAAGTGATCCCAATATGTCGTGACGTCAATGTAACGTTGAACGTGACTGACTGAAAGGGAACAGTTGTCATGAGACCACAAAGAAAACAATATCTCGATATAAGTGTCGATATAATTAGGGTAAACTACTGCATGTCCGCCCACAGATAAATAAATATAAAAATTACCAACACAGAACTATTGACCCACGAACATCTGAGTTATAATAATTGGCAACGTTACGAATCTATGCGACAGACAAACTGTGTGCGAACAAAATGATTCCGATTGAAAGCATCAGCACATGGAAACACCAAATCAGTTTAGATAACGTCCCATGTAAACAGTCCACAGAATCTTTCAATCGGAATGATTTTAATTGGAATGACAAAAAAGTGTGCATGTAAACGTGGCTACTGACGGACCACAAGGGACATTTAAGGAACACGGACTGGGTACTCCTGTAATGGTTCCACTTTTACCATCGGCGAGGAGAAAACCAACGTGGCAGCCCCAGAGTCTGTTCCAGTGGAAGAATTTCCTGAGTCTGTTCCTGTGAGCAAAATTCCCCAGTCTGTTCCAGTAAGAGAAATTCACCAGTCTGTTCCCGTGAGAGAAATTCACCAGTCTGTTACCGTCCTTAAGTCAATACCCATACCCAAAATGCAGCGCCTAACCATTATGGCCATGGCCATTTTGTGTGTGGGCTACACACAATGGCTTCAAGCCCGTGACAAGAGTCCAGAGTGGACTTCAGCCCCTTACCAGAGTCCAGAGAGGACTTCAGCCCGTGACCACAGTCCAGAAAGGACTTCATCCCATTACCATATTCCAGAGAGGACTTCAGCCCGTGACCAGATTCCAGAGATAATAAGAGATCATTTTTATTAAAAAATTAAAACAGTTATAATAAGAATAAAATAAAAATAAAAACACGATACAGGTATAAAAGAATGAAAAGAGTAAAACGATACAAAGATGAAACAGGGTTAAATTGAAACATATAATAAAGTGCAAGCAGTTCGGACAAAGCACAGTGCTGATTCAGTAAATGCAAAGCTAAACAGATGTGTTTTAGTCTGGATTTGAAAGTGACTACTGTTGGAGCACATCTGATCTGTTCAGGAAGCTGGTTCCAGATACGGCTGGCATAATAGCTAAAAGCAGACTCTCCTTTCTTTGAGTGAACCCTTGGTATTTCTAACTGACTTGATCCTGATGATCTGTCACCAGCTGACGATCACAATTGTTATCTGTGGGAACATGACTATCTCGGCATTGAGGTTGAGACTCACCTACCTTCGGGAAGATGGAGTCCCCTTATCTATGCCCCAATCTAGAGCTATTCTTGCTGGACAGCAGAATATAGCTACTTCTGCAAATAGCCAGGGTAACCTGAGGATGACAGTTAGGGCTACCCCGCAGAGGCAAACTTTGTGGGCCCCTAATCCCTCTGAAGCGCCGCAGCCTGTTGAGTTACCAAAAGAGCCCGCTGGCCCCTCCCATGGGCGTCCATTAGTGACTTTCGGGGCTCCAGCAGATGACAGCATGTCGATCGCTATATCAGAGGGGGAGCTTCAGTCTTCTGGGAATGAAGACTCGGCTGCGTTGCCTCCCTCTGGGAGAGTGGTGTTGCCCGAGACAGACCCAGAGTTGATGGCTATGCCGAAAAGGTTGGGCTCGTGTGCAACCCTCCACCGTGTCCCGAGCCTTCTAGGTTGGATGATTGGTTTCTCGGGGGCCCACGCTGGTTCTCAGTGCCCCGCCCAAGTGCCTTTCTTCCCAGAAGTGCATGAAGAGCTCACTAGGTCATGGCGGCACCTTTTTCTGCCAGAAACCGACCCAGTGGTTCATCACTCCTTACTACCCTTGATAGCGGGCCAGCCAAGGGGTATGTGGAGATACCACCAGTGGAACTGGCCGTCGCGATGCAACTGTATCCGGCATCCGCTTCCTCCTGCCGTGGTAATCCACATCACCCATTCAAGGCCTGTAAGTTCACGTCCAGTCGAATGGGCAAGGCTTGCAGAGCTTGTGGACTGGCTACATCCGCCCTGCATGCCATGGTGTTGCTCCAGGTACACCAGGCCAAGGCACTCATGGACATGCACAAGGGTAGACCTGACCCAGAGCTTCTCCGGGTGGCAACGGACTTCGCTCTCCAGCCGACAAAAGTGACCGCTCACGCAGTCGCTCAGGCGATGTTCAGTACGGTTGGTCCAGGAGCGCCATCTCTGGCTCAACCTGACGGATATGAGGGAGACTGATAAATATCGGCTCCAGGTTGGGTTATTAGGGGACATGATCGAGAGCTTTTCCCAGCAGTTTTTGACCATCCAGAAGCAGACAGACGCCATCAAACACATTCTGCCCCAGCGGGCCGCTGCTGCCTCCACCAAAGCGCTGGCTGTAGTTCCTCCACCTGCTTGTCACAGAGGGTGTCCACCTGCCGCTGCCCCCGCTAAAGCCCAGCAGCAGCCTCCACCTGGGCAACAGCTTGCTCGGTCGCTGGGAGCCTGGCTAGTGCTCCCCAGCCCATCTCGCTGGCTCATCCGTACTATCAGACTCAGCTGTGCGATTCAGTTCGCCTGGCGGCCCCCGAAATTTGGGGACATCCACATCACCTCCATGTTGAAGGAGGGTGCTCCTGTTTTACGGGTGGAGATCTCAGTCCTACTGGTGAAGGACGCGATAGAGCCGGTCCTTCTAGCCGATATGAAGACAGGCTTCTACAGCCAATACTTCATTGTACCCAAGCAAGGCGGTGGGTTATGGCCAATCTTGGACCTGTGGTATTTGAATCGGTCCCTACACAGGCTGCCGTTCAAGATGCTAATGCAGAAACGCATATTTGGGTGCATCCGATCCCAAGATTGGTTTGGAGCGGTCAACCTGAAGGACACGTACTATCATATCTTGATTCTCCCTCGACACAGACTGTTCCTATGCTTTGCGTTCAAGAGGCGGGCATATCAGTACAAGTCCTACCTTGATGACTGGCTGATTCTAGCCCAATTGAGAGAGCAGTTATGCGAACATAGGGACATAGTGCTCAGTCACCTCAGCCAGTTGGGACTTCGGGTAAACTGGGAAAAGACTTGCAGCAGAGTATCTCTTTTCTCGGTATGGAGCTGGACTCGGTCAATCTGACCGAACTGTGTTGAACTGCTTGAATTTGTTCAAATGCAGAACAGCGGCCCCACTGAAACATTTTCAGAGGCTCCTGGGGCATATGGCATCTGCAGCCACAGTAACGCTGCTCAGATTGCTTCATATGAGGTTGCTTCAACACTGGCTACTCGACCGAGTCCCGAGATGGGTGTGTCAGAGCGGTTCATTCCATATAACAATAACACCGAATTGCCAAACTTTAAGCCCGTGGTCGGACCCTTCATTTCTACGGGCAGGTGTTCCCCTAGAAAAAAGTGTCCAGGCATGCTGTGGTCTCCACGGATGCTACCACTGGCTGGGATGCCATGTAAAACGGGTTTGCAGTTTCGGGTCTGTGGACGGGGCCTCAACTGTAATGGCACATAAACTGCCTCGAGTTGTAAGCAGTACGTCTTGCACTGGGCCGCCTTCAAGGGGCCGCTGCGAGGCAAGAACATTCTGGTCCGTACGGACAGCTCTGCGGCTGTTGTGTACATCAACAAACAGGGTGGTCTACGCTCCTGTCACATGTCACAACTCGCCCGCCATCTCCTCCTCTGGAGTCAGGAGCATCTGAGGTCACTTCGTACCACTCACATTCCGGGCCTGCTCAGCCAACAAACTCTCACGACAGCAAGTGCTCCAGGGAGAGTGGAGACTCCATCCCCAGGTGGTCCAGCTGATCTGGAGATGCTTCAGGACCGCACAGGTAGATCTGTTTGCTGCCCCAGACATGTCACACTGCCAGTTGTTTTACTCTCTGACCAAGAGGACCCTCAGCACAGATGCCCTGGCACACAGCTGGCCCTGGGGCCTGCGCAAGTATGCGTTTCCCCCAATGAGCCTTCTTGCACAGACTCTGTGCAAAGTCAGGGAGGAAGTGGAGCAGGTCTTGTTAGTTGCAACAGTACGGAATAACACCTGTGTCTGATTGCAGTAGTTAGCGTGGAGAGACCGCATTTAAGTCTCTGCGGGGAGAGAGTAGAGAGAAAGAGAGACCTGGACTGGGACTGCGCGAGCAAAGCTGATGAGCCTGCAGAAACGAAGCTGAATCCGAGTGAAAAGTTTTGAGTAAAAGAGTTTTTGAGTGTTTTGAGCAGAACGCCCATGTGTGTCTTTTGTGTTTGATCCAGTATGGAGTAATAAAGCCTCGCAAGTCCCAGTCACGCCAACCCTGTCTTCTTCCTTCCTAACACCCACACGAACGCACGTTACACTGGTGCCGAAACCCGGGAAGGGAGAAGATCGCCGCCGCCATGCAGACCCCGCCAAAGATGCCGCTTGCGGACATTGTCCAGTCGCTCGCCGTTCTTCACCAAGAGCACCGCCAGGACCTGCTGGCCATGAGGGAGGAGCAACAGAAGCGTTTTGAAGCCCTCCTTCAGGCCCAGCATGAAGACCGGGAGCTCTTCCGGAGCTGGATGGACCAGGAGATTAGGGGTGTCCCCGCCACCACCACCGACTCGGCTGCCGCCCTCCACCTCTCGAAGATGGGCCCCGAGGATAATCCGGAGGCGTTCATCGACCTCTTCGAGAGGTCCGCCGAGTCCCGGGGATGGCCCCAGTCAGACTGGCCAATGCGGCTCCTGCCACTGCTGTCTGGAGAGGTGCAGGTAGCAGCCCACCAACTGCCAGTCCAGAATCTCCTGGTCTATGACGACCTGAAGCGCGCCATTCTACAGACCCTTCGCCTTCGCACACCAGCTCCGGAAATCATTGATCGTGTGGTGCTGGAGCAATTTGTCGCGTGGCTTCCCCGGAGGACCGCGCAGTGGGTCCAGTGCCACCGCCCGACGTCGCTGAACCAGGCCATCCAGTTGGCGGAGGACGAGATGGTGGCGTGCCACGCAGTCGGCAAACCCCTACCATCTGCTTCTCTCTATCTCTCTCTCCCCTCTTCTTTCCCTACCCCCTCTCTCTCCAAACCTGTTCCCTTTCCCAGGTCGCGCGGGGGAATGCCTCCCAGACCGGCCCCGAGATGGAGGACGAGCGGACCCAGCGAACCCCTGGCTCCTCCCGTCCGGCGCCGAGGGGAGGCGCAATCTCGGCGGATCCCTACCCCTCTTCCTCTGTCCCCGCGCTCTCTCCACATCAACCTGCCGACATACTTTTGGCCACTAGGGCGGCGGGAAAGTTTTGGGCCGGCTTGTTGGTGCTGCGGGGATCCGGGGAATTTCATTGACCACTGTCCGGTTATGGAGGTCGGTACGCTGGTCCGAGTCCCCAATGCTCCACTGGCCACCCCCGATCAAGCTGGATTGTACCTAATACCCGTGAGTATCAAGGGGGGTACTTATCAGGCATTGGTGGATTCCGGTTGTAACCAGACCTCCATCCACCAAAGCCTGATTCAGCCTAAGGCATTGGGTAACAGCCGCACGGTTACGGTGAGGTGTGTGCACAGGGAAGTGGTGAATTATCGGTTGGTGCCCGTCACTATTCAATTTAGGGGACAAAAGCATAGTGTGGAGGCTGCAGTTAGCCCGCACCTCCGGCATCCGCTAATCCTGGGAACCAATTGGGCAGCGTTTAATAAATTGTTGGGGCACTTGTGTGCGGATGCTTCTTGGGGAAAACAATCGGAAAGGGGGATGCCGGTCCCTCAGCTGGGGGAGGCGGAGCAGAGACCTCTGGTGGTTGCCTCAGGGGAAATGAGCGCGTTGGAGCCACCGGTGCTCACAGACACCTCCTTCATCCTGATCAACTGCTCTTCTTTCCATATTTTGCGATTATAAAAGATAGGTTGTATCGGGTGACCCAAGACACCCAGTCAAAACAAAATACAACCCAGTTGTTGATTCCTAAGAGCCGCCGCAAAATCCTTTTCCAGGCGGCTCATTCTAACCTGATGGCTGGGCATTTAGGTCAAGTGGCTACACTCATCCGTCTCATGGCCCGGTTCTTCTGGCTGGGCATTCACGAGAATGTGCGCAAGTGGTGTGCGTCTTGTCGTGAATGTCAGTTGGTGAATCCACCGGGCACCCCAAAAGCACCATTGTGCCCACTTCCGGTGATGCAGGTCCCCGTCGATCAAATTGGTATGGACCTCATCGGGCCATTAGAATGGTCATTACGGGGGCATCGCTTTGCATTGGTTATCGTGGACTATGCAACGCGATACCCGGAAGTAGTTCCGCTCCGCACTATTTCCGCGAAAAGTGTCGCAAGTGCACTGTTTTCATTAATCTCCCAGGTGGGAATCCCGAAAGAGATTCTCACCGATCAAGGAACGGCGTTCATGTCACGGACGGTCCGCGAATTTTACGAATTATTGGGCATTAAATCGATTCGCACCAGCGTCTATCACCCACAAACAGATGGTCTGGTGGAACGTTTTAATCGCACGTTGAAAACCATGATTCGTAAGTTTGTTCACGAGGACGCCAAAAATTGGGATAAGTGACTAGAACCTCTGTTGTTCACTGTACGTGAGGTCCCTCAAGCCTCCACGGGGTTTTCCCCCTTCGAGCTTCTCTATGGGCGGGTGGGGCTGGATGTCCTTAGAGAGGCTTGGGAGGACGGACCTTCCGCGAGCAAAAACGAAATTCAGTATGTCCTGGACCTGAGAACAAAATTCCACACTTTGGGGCAGCTATCAATGGAGAATTTGTTACAGGCTCAGGACAGACTGAAACAGCTATACAACAGAGGGGCTAGACTTCGTCAATTTGCACTGGGAGATAAAGTTCTTGTGTTACTCCCCACTTCCAGCTCTAAATTGCTCGCAAAGTGGCAAGGGCCCTTTGAGGTCACATGGCGAGTTGGGGACCTCAACTCTGAGGTGATACGATCAGATAGGGATGGGGCACGTCAAATCTACCACCTCAACCTCTTAAAAAAATGGTCAGAGGCGGAGTCAGTGATGCTGGTGATGGTGGTGAGCGGAGAGGATGATCTCGGGTCAGAAGCGGTTCAAAAACCTCAATCTCCCGCTCTGGCCCCGGGTGGGGATCACCTCTGTGAAGGAAATTTTACATTTAGATGTGTTCTACTATTAGATGTGTTTTTATTTCATCTAGATGTGGTTTTAACTCTTAGAAGTGTTCATTTTACTTAGAGGAGTTTTACTATTAGATGTGAACCTTAACCTTTTATTCCTAGATGTGTATCACTTGTTAACATTGAACTATTAACATTGAACATGTATTTGTACTAATCATTATTGAAGAAATGTAACCAAGCTTTTAGAGATGCATACGTTAAGTGCAGGAACAAAATGTTCTGAGTGATAAAAACTCAGTAGCAGGGAAACTGTGTAGTGCAGCAGGTCAAAGTAACCTATTGTACTTTAGGTGTGAAAGTATGTGCGTAGGGTCGATAAAATTAGCGATAAGCAGAATGTGTGAAAATGATGCAGCTGGAAACAGGAACTTCTGCAGACATGTGTATTGAGCTGTCTAGCTAAAATTTACAACAGACAAGGGGTCTTGAACAAAGACGTTTTCCTTTTAAGGCAAACAGAGGTTGGATGTAACCGACCCAGGATGCGTGAGAGGTATATAGTGATGGGGAGGAGAGCTAACTTTGCCCTTCTCATGACAGACGTTCTCTGTATGTGAACTGCCTATTTCTTGCAAGAAATAAAATCATGTTTGATACTTTGACTTTTCAAAGGTTTGGATTTGTATTCCTTCCTCCTCATTTTTCGAATAGAATTATTTCCACAACACCTCTCACCCTCGCAGCTCACTAATGTGAAATCATTACAAGCAGAGTTTGCTGACGTGTTCTCGCCCCTACCTGGTCGCACGGACCTCATTCAGCACCCCGTTGAGACCGAGCCGGGCGTGGTTGTTCGCAGCCGGCCGTACCGTTTGCCTGAACACAAGAAAAAAGTAGTTCAGGCTGAATTAGAGGCTATGCTTGATATGGGAGTGATAGAAGAGTCCAGCAGTGATTGGGCGAGCCCGATAGTTTTGGTCCCAAAACCTGACGGCTCGGTCTGGTTCTGCGTGGACTATAGAAAAGTGAACGCGGTGTCGAAATTTGATGCATACCCAATACCAATGGGGTTGACGAACTGCTTGATCGGCTAGGGACCGCTCACTTTTATTCGACACTGGACTTAACAAAGGGATATTGGCAGATCCCCTTGTCTCCATTGTCCAAGGAAAAAAATGCTTTTACCACGGCGTTTGGATTACACCAATTTGTCACCCTTCCTTTCGGCTTGTTTGTGGCTCCCGCGATCTTCCAGCGTCTGATATCATCATCTACAGTGTGGACTGGCAGCGTCATATGCAGTATTCGCGGGCTGTCCTGAGAAGGGCGGGGCTCACGGCCAACCCAAAGAAGTGTGCGATTGGGCGGGTGGAAGTAAGATATCTGGGCTTCCACTTGGGTCATGGACAGGTGCGTCCCCAAATTGACAAGACCGCAGCTGTTGCGACCTGTCCAAGGCCCAAGACCAAAAAGGAGGTTTTGGACAGTTCCTGGGGCTAGTGGGATATTACAGAAGGTTTGTGCCTAATTATTCGGACCTTGCTAGCCCGCTGACTGATTTAACTAAAAAGGACGTACCAGATACAGTTCAGTGGACGGAGCGGTGCCAGCAGGCCTTCACCCAGATAAAGGCTGCTCTGTGTGGTGGACTGCTCCTACAGGCTCCTAACTTCTCTCTCCCTTTTTCTCTACAGACTGACGCCTCGGACAGAGGGCTGGGCGCGGTCCTGTCCCAGGAGGTGGTGGGTGAAGAGCGGCCGGTGCTGTACATCAGTCAGAAGCTCTCTAAGAGAGAGACGATGTACAGCACCATAGAAAAGGAGTGTTTAGCCATCAGGTGCGCCGTTCTCACCCTTCGCTACTACCTCCTGGGGCGGGAGTTCACCCTCTGTTCGGACCATGCCCCCTTGCAGTGGCTCCACCGCATGAAGGATACCAACGCGCGGATCACCCGTTGGTATCTAGCTTTACAGCCTTTAAAGCTACACTGTGTAACTTTTTTAGTCTATTCTTAGCTAAAAACACTTAGTTCTTTCAAAAATATATGTGCTCATAAATGTATATTTACTTCTTTCAAGTAATAAAGTATTCTCGTAAGTTTATAATATGCCATTGAAAATACATAAGGTAATGGGATCTAACGGTGGTCCCCATGTTGCCCCTCCATCTTGAAAGTACATTAGCCAAAGAGGGACATACCCGTAAATTCAAGCTTCACCTTTCGCGTTTTCATCTCAGCAGCGTCCAGTAACAGAGTTATTCAGAGTTTTCCTGGCTTGTTTATTCCTCAAAAGTCTGTTTTTCCTTGTGTGGTATTTCTGTGCGTTAATAACTACGTAAGTAATAATAGTTATTGTCATTGTAGATGTGTTTCAGAGTGTGTCATCGCGTAATTCAGTTGATGTCACCTCAGAAGTATTTTTGTGTCAACATACAATAGCGTAATGCTCACCTATTTGAATAATCATTCAGTTATTTTGTTATAAACAATGTTTATTCGTTTATAGAAAATATTTGCTTGTAATGTATGTTGATGGATATATGTATCAGGTCTGATCGGCATATTAACAATTGTTATACAGAGCGCACTGCAGTGCTAACGTTAAAGCGGCGCACACACTTTTGTAACCGGACACCGCTTGTTAGCAGCGGCAGCAGCAGCTCCGCTCCTTTTAATGCAGCTGCATTTAGCGCCTATATATGGTACAATAAGCTCTGGTTTACGGTTACATTATACAAATGTAACTTATAAGTATAGTTATACAGTTCTTAACTGTGTATGTATATTTACCATCCTTATTTGTTCTCTCACAGAAACCACATTTATGTACATATCCACGCAAACCTGTTTATGCCTTGCAATTGGATGACTGAATAAACATTACTATCATCAAAGTTCACTCTGGATTAGCTGCAGTTCTTTCTAGCCGAATAATTAGGCCAGTTGAGTTACAACCATCCCACTGCGCACAGAATATCCCACAGGCACCGTGTCGAATGTGGACGAGGTCAAACTGGAAGCCATGTTAATCTTGGACTAAATCGGCCACCGTAGGAGTTGAAACGAAATCGGAATTGAGAGGAACAGAAACTAAAATTCACTGGATGGTCATATACCTTTTCACCACTAGATGGGGGGAAATATCACACAGTGAAGCTTTAAAGTTCAAGGTGGTCCACAGGCCGGGTGCTCAGATGGCTGTGGCTGACTTCCTCTCCAGCGTGGTTTTGCAACGTCTGTAGCCGGAGAGAGAGAGCAGAGCCGAGCCGCGAGTAAGTAGGTCAAGTGCAGATGAATAACACCTGTGTCTGATTGCAGTAGGCTAATTAGCGTGGAGAGACCGCATTAGTCTCTGCGGGGAGAGAGTAGAGAGAGAGAGACCTGGACTGGGACTGCGCGAGCAAAGCTGATGAGCCTGCAGAAACAAAGCTGAATCCGAGTGAAAAGTTTTGAGCAAAAGAGTTTTTGAGTGTTTTGAGCAGAACGCCCACGTGCGTCTTTTGGGTTTGATCCAGTACTGAGTAATAAAGCCTCGCAAGTCCCAGTCACGCTGACCCTGTCTTCTTCCTTCCTAACACCCACACGAACGCACGTTACAAAGATGTAATGAAGACATTATTTCTCTTAATTTTATTATTTTTGGCTGTCATTGAGTCTGTTTTATGCACTTCCAACACTGTCTGGTTTGGTTCAGCTACCAAATCTGACATCAGGAGACTACAACGCACAATCCGGACTGCAGAAAGGATTATTGGTGCCTCACTGCCAACACTCCAGGACCTGAACTCTTCCAGAGTGAGGAAGAGAGCAGGGAAAATCATCACAGACTCCGCTCACCCTGGACACCGCCTGTTTGAACTGTTACCAACAGGACGGCGACTCCAATCACTGGCCACTAGAACATCTAGGCACAGGAACAGTTTCTTCCCACAGGCCAATTCCCTCTTGAACAGTTAAAATACTCCCCCCCAAGGCATATGCCTGTAAGTGCAATACCCCCACTGTTTAGTGCAATATCTTCTAAACTCAGGAGATATTTATGTTTATTCATACTACTCATATACTGTAAATATGTTTATAATCTGTAAATTCTGACTAAACGTAATTGTGACCTAATAATTTTTTTAATACTATTTTCATATTTTTATTCTTAGAATTTCTATTACTATGTTCTTGTTGTGTTTGTATTGTATATGTGCACTGGAAGCTTCAGCACCAAGAAAAATTCCTTGTGTGTGCAAGCACACTTGGCAATAAAGCTCTTTCTGATTGTGATTAAAGATTTCTTTATTATGAGAGAAAAAAAACAAATGTAGCAACAATTTGAAGTGCAGTCAGATATGTTCACAATCTCAAAACCACTCCTTTACAGCATTCATTGAACATTTTTCACATCCATAACAGCAATTCTTTATCAGCTGACCTCTATCAGAAAACCCTCATACCAAAATAAATTAATCTACACAACAACTGCAAAACATGTGTGTACAAGATAATCAGCGTAAAATCAATATAGATGTAAGATCGCAATATAAATAATCTAAAATAGTTTATGATCTAAACAATATATGTAATAACAAATATGAATAAATTAATCAAAAGATGAGTAAATTAATACCACAGTATGGATATATGAATATGCAAGTTTATATGAAAAAAGAAAAGGATAAAAAAGAAAGACAATAATAAATGGGTTATAACACAAGCTTATGTGTGCTCTTTGAAAGCATAGCCAAATAAACTGTTCTTCTTTCCCTCAGATAAGACACATACGTGCACAGATGGCTTTACAAAGTAATATTATTTCCCAACGACAGAGTCAAATACAAGAAACGTCAATCAAACATAATTTCTAAAGATTGCCTCAAAAGGCAGAATGCTCTGTGTTTTACAATACTTGATATTTTAAGTCGCTGTTCTTCTGTCGCTCTATGTCAAGCACACATTGGCCGTGAACACTACAAGTATTTTCTCAAATTGCAACACTGTTGGGGATTTTGTTTGGGGACAAATAACAATACTTAATTGTCAATCCCTTATTCCGGCTCTTGATGCTGTTGGTCACCTGATCTAGTTGCATTTGGAAATTCTTGATGGCTTCCTTCACTGGTTGCTCTGTGAAGCACATCTCTGGATACATGCCTAAGAACAGCTGGAAAAAAAGTCATTTCTTCAGAGAGCAGAACAACATCTTTCTTTCTGTTTACAAGGTAAACTGACCCTTCTCTAAGCTCCGCCCCCTTGGTTACAGTCATTACGTTAGACAAGCTTATAAAACATCCCAAAGAATTGGGGGATTAAGTGCTGATATGAATTTCCAATTTTAATCTACTTTTAAGTGAAGTAGGTGGAAATGTATTACAGTAAGCTGATAACATTAGCGTGAATTAACTGAACTCTTCCTAATTTTAAAATATGGATATTATTAATAATATTTGAGCCTACATAGATTTAAAAAAAAACATCTTTGGGCTATTTTTTAATTCATACCTTGATGCTCTATATTACGGAAGCTTGTTTCTGCCACAAAATAAAAAAATAAAAGGTAATTGTTTCTCACAATTCAACCCCCCCCCCCCCCCCCCCCTCGCAATTGTGAGATAAAAAGTCACAATTACCTTTTAACTAACTTTAGTTAACTTTACTTAATGTCTTCACTTAATTGTAAAAATCTATTAACATACTATGCCTTGTTTAAAACCCAAGTCAAGATGAATTGATTGGTTTAAACCAGGGGTCTCCAAACTCAGTCCTCGAGGGCCGCTGTCCTGCAGAGTTTAGCTCCAACCGCAAATAAACACACCTGAACCAGCTAATCAAGGTCTTACACGTCCAAGTAAAACACTGATTAGCTGGTTCAGGTGTGTTTAATTGCGGTTTGGCACAGATTAACTAATGCTGAACAGAGGTGTTGTTCATGGTTAGTTCATGTTAACTAATGCATTAACTAATGTTAACTGATACAACCTTATTGTAAAGTGTAACCAGTTTTCTTTTTAAATTTGTATTGCTAACACTTATGTTATAAAAACCTGTGGAAATTTGAATTGGGTTTATATAATTCCTTTATATCTGTGACAATATCTTACAATTGACTGTGCTTTAGTCACACACAGACTTCAACATTCAGCATCAAAACACAACAGTGGTAACCACAATGGTAGTTATACTAAGTCAAGAGTAAATCTAAAGTAAATGATCAAGTACGCTTGTGTAAGTAAACTATACTAACAAAGCATTTGTCAGTACAACATACTATTCCCATTTCACTTCTTACTTTTTTTAAGGCAATTGGTTTGCATGCTTTTTTAAGTAAGTCTAACTAATTAGATTTTACAGTGTAGACTGTTAACATGTTCTCTACTATTTCAAGAGGAAAGTATATCCAATTCAGACGTCAAACCTCCTTCTTCTGGAACCGAGTGAGGTCCCAAGCTGTTGCTAGAACCAGGCTGGAACATTTAAGGTCAGGCAGACTCTCCATGATGTACTTCATGTCCACTTGGCCCTTCTGTTCGGGAGGCGGCTTGCGCATGGTGGAAGGACTGTTGGGGATGCAGGCATACCAGTCAAACTGGAACATAAAAAAGGAAACACAGATATTAGATTATAGATAATATCCAGAATTTTACCTAGCAACTCTTTAACACTCATATTATATGATCACCTGTCCAAAGTTGACTGCAGAATGTTGTGCTGAAGCTGTGAATATCGCAACAGTCAGGTACTCTGATAAATCCTCTCGAGTCTTCAGAGGCTTTTGAAACTCTGTAAAACAGTGGCAGTATGCATTTACCTTGTGCACACATTTAAAAGTGACTCGATACGCACTGAGATGCATATATAATATTCAAGAATATAAACAATCATGCATTTTGGTTGATTGGATCACAAGTAGACGTGGGAGACACGTTCCCGTCTTCACCTGGTGTTTTAATCCGTCTCTTTTGTCCACTTTTAACTGCTTCTGTCCTGATATCTTTGAGGGTCTGGGCGGGTAAACGTATGGGCTTTTTCAGATCTTTCGATCTAATGGACAAAATAAGCTCGCTTAATTTACATATGAACGCAACCGGAGACGACGGGAAAACTCATGGAGAGCAGCAGCTTTAATTTCTGCTGTGATAGCCGCAGAAACACAGCGAATGAAATGAACATACTCTGTATGTATCGTTTGTAGGTATATATATATATATTTGATTACATTTTGTAGAACAAAGGAAGAAGACACGTCAATGGGCATGCAATGATATTGGGGCTAAAGATGAAATGCCAGAAATACTGCTTGTCCCTTCTGTGTTTGTTGCAAAAATCTAATTATGATTAATATTATCATTTAAATAAATTAAATTGTATCTAAACAATAACATGTTGCCTTTCAGTCATTCACGTCAGAACGCATCTGCGAATTTGGATCGGATACGTGCTATATTTTGCCCCAGTAGTGTTCCCCACCCTGTTGAGTTCCTCCACCACCACCTGTCGGCTGAGCTTCCAACGCCAGGCCTAACACTCATAAGTACGCCCACTGGTTGATCCCTGCACTAGGCTAGGTGCCCATATGCTGTTATCCCTTCAGTGATCCCATATGTTTGGAAAGGCCAAGCTTTCCCAGTGTTATTCAATAGACTCACTGAATGGGAATGAGTCGTTTTTACATTGGTTATTTTTTTACTCTTACTAAAGAAAAAAAAAATACTAAAGTAACGATTGATATTATTACATGTGCTTTTAATTGAGTACAGTTTTGGGCACTCTATCCACCTCTGAGTGTGTGTTAGAAATCAGGAAAGATGAGAGAACATTGTGCTTGGTACTTTTTTCGTCTTCAAACCAAACTTGGCTCTTCAGCCGACAAAGTTTAAATCCCATCTGACTAGCGCTCTTCCCATAATGTTTATGAGTTCTGTCAGTAGGCGGAGAGTAGACGTCTTTTAGAGGCTGTTTGAGTAAAATTGACCACATGGGCATTTACACTACGAAAGCAATCCGGTCAAATAAATTCGACTACCTCTGGAAGTGGTCAAAAGCGTTTACATCTGTATTTAGCATCGTCCACTTGTGATCGGATCGACCAAAACACATCTTAATACCAGGTGTACACAGGGCCTTTGATAAGTTAAACCTGGACTCACTGTCAGAATTATTCATGCCAAAGGAAACATCCTTAACAAATTCTTGAATCTCTGTATCGTTTTGAACGGCCTCATCGCTGTCATAGTAGATCTTGACCACAGTAGAAACAAAACTACAGGAAGAACAAGATGACAAATTAACAAATTAATGACATTTTCACTGGAGTTTATGTGGACTAATTTGCACTTTTGCACTAGTAGTACAGGATCTAACTGTTGCTACCCTACTACATACCAGTTTATTGTCTCCCAGATCTTCTTCCCATCCTTTCCATAATAGTACTTGGGCTCATCTTCCATTCCTCGATCTGTTATGGCCTCAGGGAAGCACAGGGACTCGTAGGTTAAAGTCTCCATGGCACGTTGCATCACTGTATCCATCCCATCTACATCGATGCTGCTAATCTTTGGATACCAAGAATTCAGTTAATCTTTTGCATAAATATTTTCAGCACTTATTTAGCCTTCTCAAGTGACCATATTGGGGATTATGGGTGAAGTTTTATTCTGGTGGGAAATTTAGGAACTACTGTCAGTTTAAGCAAACACAAGCTAACTAAATACAATGAAACCTATGAAATATAAGTAAGAGCATTCAGCAAAAAGACAGAAAACTACAATATTCTTTTTTTTTTTTGCATTTTTAAACCTATCAAAAACAGAAATTATGGCTTGCAAGAAAAGACGAAATAATCAAATGTGAATAGAATTGCTTTGGAGTTTAGCAAGATGCTGTTTGTGTGTGGATATATTAAATTAGGTGTAAAGCTACCTGGCTGAAGATCCCGCCTTTATTGAAGAGATTTTCACGGGCCGCTGCGTTGATTGCAATTGTGAAACGAACATGAGGTTTCAGTAACTGTAAGAAGCAAATGATACATATAAACATGTGCATTAAATCATACAAATTGATTAAACAGCAAAAGTGGTTTTCATGTCATTCCCTGGAGGTTTTAGGTTAACATTAAACCATGGTTGAAAATAAAGGGAAGGATATCAGAACCAGCAATCCTTCATCAATAAATTGACACATGAAACCACAATCTTCAGTTTAGCACTGAATCTAAATATCAAGACGGGTACCTTGTATACAGGATGGACTGCAGAGAGCTGTCTGTACATGGCCATTTCAAAAACCTCTGATATCAGATGTGTTTTGAGAAGGTGTGTGACCAACTGGTGTATAATGAAGTCGGCAGATTTCACCCACATCTTGGCAAGCATCCAATCATATTCATTATCACTTGGGAGAAAGATTGGGCTCGTTTCCCCTGGGGTTTGACTGAGCTGATTCAGATATAATAAAGCCAAGAATTTTACTTCAGAGAAGCACTTTAAATTGTAGTAAATTTGTTTTCATTTGATACTGATTCTATATGGGACAGATACCTGAATGGCAATCGGCACAATTTGGTCCAATCTGTCCTTGTACAGCAGGCAGATGGGTGCAGCCAAATAGCGCTGAGAGCTGGATGTTGGCACTCCGTCCAGTATTTTATAATCTGCTATGTAGATGTTTCCTGCCTGTAAACACGTGTACACAGGTGTATAGTTTAGAATGAACGTCAACTAAATGATGTGAAGGATGTCACAATACAAGCTAGGGGTGGGCGATATAGCCTCAAAATTATATCACAATATTTCAAGAATATTTGCAATAACGATATTTATGACAATATAGGAAAAAATATATGGTTAATAAGTTTTATTGGTTATTGCAGCTGGTAGGCAACAGCATTTATTAGTGCAAACAAAACCATAACATAACATTTTAGCAAACATTTTAACAACAACTAATGTAATTTATGCCATGGTCTGTCTGAATTTTTGACTTGAATTGGCTGAAAGTTTTTGCAATAAAATTGTTTAATGCACAGGTAGTTCCAAATCAGATGAATCCTTGTTCTATATTAATGCGCTGTTTTCATTTCAGGTGTGTTTACACGGAGCAGTAATCGGTTTAAAAGTCCGAAAGAAAATGCTGCATATAAACACTGCTTTCATAAGGATAAACACATTTTTCTGAAGTGTTAAACTTTTTCTTTTGTAACAAGTTATGAAGATAATGTTTGAATAATGACAGACATAGCCTGGCTACGCCATCTCATCTGACAGCATTTTTGACCCAGGCACTTTCTACTTCAACTGCGCCTGACAGAAAAATTAATTTTTCTGAGGTGTTTCTTACAGCAACACTAGATCGGTTTAGATAACGTCTTGTGTAAACTGTCCACAGAACTGTTCAATCGGAATGACATAAAAGTGTGCATGTAAACGGGGCTATTGAAGCTCAAACGCACACACACACGCATTCAGAGAGCAGATCGCGCTGCACATTCATGAGCACAGAAACTTGTTATTAACGCCGCCCGCGACCTTTAGCCATAAAATAGCTAAGTTACTGGATCACTACATTATATTTCTCAGCAACAAGGGGTTACATCACTATTTTTCAGTAATTAACCCACATCTTCGTTAAGAGAGACGCTGAACAGACGCAGTCACAAAGGTACGAATCTCTCCCTCTCTCTCTCTCTCTCAATTCAATTCAATTCAATTGTGCTTTATTGGCATGACAATTGTTACAAAGTATTGCCAAAGCATTTATAATAATAATCTCTCTCTCGATAATTAATCCAAATAAATGCTATAATCCATTCATTCAAATAAATGTAATCTTACGCACTACTTTATCTAAGTGTCTGATTCATAGAAGGCAGAAAGCTAGATCTAACGAGCTGTAACTGACGAAAATAACTGTCAATGTTACCCTTCCGGTCAAATATTGCGCTGCAAACATCAATAGCAGCTTTAAGTTGTCAATGTTTAGGCAGTTGTCAAGAGGGCTGACCTCTTCTTGTAACCAAGTAGTTCCTTTTTAGGTACTAAGTGGTTATCGGAGGCTGACATGCTGCTCTTCGTGTTTACTCTGACAGGTGTTGTTGTTGTGCGCGCTAGGGAACGTAAATGCGTGATACGCCATTGCGTCGCTATCATTGATATCGCGATATGACACTTTTTTATCATGTAACAATTTATACCGGTATTATCGTGGACGATATGATATGGCACACCCCTAATACAAGCAAGATTTGACCAACTCAAGTGATGAATGTCTTAATGTTTCTGACCTTTAATTCCTCTTGTAGTGTGACACCTTTCTTCAGAAAGCCCTTCACCATCTCATCTGTGACTGGAAAATTCTTTGGAAGTTCCTCACACTTCCTGATCATGACAGGATTGCAGCCATTCAGAAACTGATAACCAAACATGTAATCCTTAGTCCAGTCTTGTATCACGGTCTCTGTCCAGATTTCAAAGGGGAAAATTATATATAGTTTTTGTTTAAATTAGGAAAAACAAACATATAAAAAAAAAAAAAACATTCTTGACAAAGGGAGAAATAATCCAACCTAGATTGTTCTCGGTGTTAACATCTTCCAATATCTTTTCAAAACCTTTCAAAATCTTTTCATAATCTGCCAGGTCTTTCAAGGGATGTATGTAATTTTCTATCGTTACAATAATGGCATCCACAGCCCTGAAACAGAATGCATAGAGTATAATTATAGACATGAACACTATTTGCATGGTACTGTGTTTGTTCTGAATTTCATTCTGGAGAACTGAGCAAAATTCAGTATCAAATCAACAAGGACTGTGGCCATGACACATTCCCCCGAACTTACGCTTTCACGAAATTCCATTTAAACTCTGAAGATTTTTCTGCATCAAACCGAACTTCTGGAGGAACTTCGCCATCTAAGCACTTAGGGTGCCCCTCACTCCATCTTCAACAAAAAAAAATGACAACATTTACTTGGACATCATGTACACTGTTATATTAAAGGGTTAGTTCAGTCCTTTGAATGTAAGTGTAAGCACACTTTGCTGTCCACTTCCAGAAAGATAATGAAAACATCATCAAAGTAGTCCATATGTGACATCATTTGGTTAGTTAGACTCTTTTGAAGCGTTGACAATACATTTTGGTCCAAAAATAACAAAAACTAAGACTTTATTAAGCATAGTCTTCTCTTCCGGTTTAGTTTGAATCCGCGCTCACGACGCCACAGTGACGCTGCTGACGTAAGACGCTGTGACGTGTTATCTGGTGCGATAGCAGGATTCAAACAAAACCGGAAGAGAAGACAATGCTTAATAAAGTCTTAGTTTTTTAGAGTCTAACTAACCATATGATGTCACATATGGACTACTTTGATGATGTTTTCATTACCTTTCTGGATGTGGACAGCAAAGTGTGCACAGACTTACATTCTTAAACTGTGTTCCGAGGATGAACGGAGGTCTTACGGGTGTGGAACAACATTGGGGTGAGTCATTAATGGAAGAAATTTCATTTTTGGGTGAACTAACCCTTTAAGTTAGTATCACTTTCATGGACTTTTAGTTTGTTTATCGTTAGTTTCCCGCCACTAATCTGTTTCTATGGACACTGATTCTATCATCAAACCTGTTAGTCTTTTAGTTTGTTATCTTGTGTATTTATGCTCTCTGTTTTCTGTTCCTCATTGTCCGGTATTGTTTGTGCACAGTTCGTTTATGTTATTGTTACTTAATTGTTTGGATTACCGGAATTAATTATTTGCTATTGGTACGTGCTACTGTATACGTGACAGACACTAAGAATTACATTTAAAGGTGAAGTGTTTTTATTTTTTACAGCCTGATTTAATGTGTAGAGACAATTCTTCAGCTGTCTTGTGTTTTTTTAACCTTTTTTCTTTCACAAAACACAGTTTAATGTTTTTTTATGTTTAATATAATTTAGTACCATAAAATATAATACAATACAGTAATACAAAATATTGAATAAAAAAACATTATCAAACTAATATACAGTACATTAATTTAAAAAAATGTTTTTTTGTGTGTTTATCAGATTCTTCAGTATACAGATGTACACAGACTCAGTATTTCAGGCACTTGTTGCGTTTTCTCGACTCTTCATGATGGACCACTTCCTGTCCTCCTCAGTTGTAAGTCGCATTGGATAAAAGTGTCTGCTAAATGCATAAATATAATGTAAATGTTTATTTGTATCGCTATGAAAGGAGCACCGCAGGATCAAGCGCCTATTAGATTGTATGGCCTATTTTGATTCCTTTGTGTTAACTCATGTTTGCTCTCACATTTTGTTGAGTTGCGCAGTACTGGACCACCGTAAATAAGTCAAGTCAACTGTATTTATATAGCGCTTTTAACAATGCAGATTGTTTCAAAGCAGCTTTACAGTGTTAAACAGGAAAATAATGCAGCATAATTTTATTCAGCTGTATAGCCATTCTGGCGAAAACGGTGATGTCCTCAGTTCATTTCAATTATCATACAGCGACAGTGTGGGCTTTAGATCAGTAATTTAGTTTATATGGTTAATTTAGTTTAATAATTAGATTTATTTCGATATTTAGTTGAAAAATTTAGAAAAATGTAGTGTTCCCAACTGAGCATGCCAAGCCAGAGGCAACAGTGGCAAGGAAACCAAAACCCCATCAGGAGCAGAATGGAGAAAAATAAACCTTGGGAGAAACCAGGCTCAGTCGGGGGGGGGCAGTTCTCCTCTAGCCAATTAACAAACAGCGTATGATTATTATTCTGGAAACTTTACAGGTCAGAGGTCATAATAGATCGGAATATTCGAATAACCCAAATAATGACTTGAGTAAAAGTAAGAACCTATCCAATGAAAAAATTACTCAAGTAGTGAGTTACTTGTTACTTTAGAATCTGAGTAAAAATATTTAGTGGAGATTATTGTTATAAACATTTAATGTAGAGTGGAAGAATCCAATGTCCAGCCTTGAGTATGGTTTTGAACCTTTTTTTCTGAATGTTAAGAATGTTAAAAATGGCCCAATTAATATAATTTATATATAATTTCACGTTATAACCAGAAACATCTGAAAACTTTTTTATTAGACATTTGCACTATTTTAAATATATTGTAAGTTTCATATTAAACGGTTTGGTTATGTATGTAACCCGTTCCCTGAAGGAGAGAACGGAGACGTACGTCAGAACTGACCGACGAATTGGGGATCTGTTTTCAGAGACCAATCTACTTGGAGTGTTTAAAAAGGAGCCAATGAAGATTGGCATGCGATTCACGCATCGCCCCAATCTTCATTGGCTCATTTTTAAACACTCGTGCTGCGTTCCAGTTCACTTTTTATTATGCCCTTCACTCGTTATCTTCCCTCCGTCTCGTTCACTTATATGTGCGTCATTGCTTACGTTGCATGAGTGCCACTACTGGAGGAACATTTGCAATGGACTGTCACTGAACTGGAACGTCCTAAGCCCTTGATCACTTCGAATCCACTATGGATTTGATTTATTGTTTAATGCAGCATTCTATATGTATATAGGTGTATTTGGGTTGTTTTAAATGTTTTTAAAAAGTAATACAAAATATCATAGAGTTCTTTGTGGTGGGGTAAATTAAACGCTATATGCGGTGACGTCACAATCGTGTTGCATTGTGGTATATGAAGCTGCCTGAAGTGTACATATGAAGTAGACTCGCTACCTCGGTCAAAATCGAGGGAGCAAGGGTCTGTCCATATAAACTTCACGAAGTGGAACACGCACTTCAAAATGGCGGCGGGGATTCCCCCGAGGGGAAGAGCTCAGGGAAGTTCGCAAATGCGTTTATCACTGAAGTGGAACGCAGCATCGAAGTCGATTGGTTTCTAAAAACAGATCCCCAATTCGTTGGTCAGTTCCGACGTAGATGGAACGTGACCCACTGAAAGGGAACTTAAAATATATTTAAAACAGTGCAAAGGTCTAATAAAAAGTTTTCAGATGTTTCTGGTTATAATGTGAAATTATAATCATTGTTATAATAGAATACCCCCCCACACACACACACACAAATTTACATTTGTTGCTATTGACCGGTGTAGCCTATAATGTATATGTGACAATGTATTTATAATATTAGCGTGTCAAGCACACTGAACTGTATCTAGCAAGTAATAAAGAAAAAATGTCAAACCTGAAAATGTTCTGTCTAGATTTCAGTTCCTCTCGTCTTTGCTCTTTAAGCCATTCAGGGTCATTCTGAGGCAATTTAGCTAAATGAACACACAAAGGAATAATACATAGCACACATTTTACACATAGAAAGGACAGCATTTGAGACATGATTCAATAACAACTGAAAAACTGAATTTTAACACTTAAAAATAATAATAAAACTAAATAATAATAATGCTTCTTTTAAAACTGGATAAAGAACAAAGTGAGTCCGCACGTACCAGTGCCTTCTCGGATAATCACTTCCTTGTCGTCTGCTATCCAGAGATGACAGGGGAACTCAAAGCATTTTCCAGAGGGTGCTTTCACTTTGATATGCTCACAAAACCACTGAACATTGACTAAGTATTTCTCCTTTTCAAGTTTCACCTCGACAATGTCTCCAAAGTCATCCTTCACACAGATGTCGATGGAGAACTCCTTTAATGACAACTTTTATTAGATGGGGAAAAACCAACAAACAATCAAACAAACAAACATCTCTCCACAGGCTTTGGTGAAGAGGGATTAATCCTAATTGTGCCACCATGCTTATGCGCATCTGGGGTGCGTTTCCCGTACAACGATGCAACTCGCTGGTTTAACTACCATAGTACGATGCATCTTTAAAGAAATCAACTAGCTAGTCACTTCGGTTTCCCGAAACCATGGTACCTGTGTTGCAAAACCATGGTTTGAACCGCATTGGTTGGAGCTGTCGTTATGACCATAGACATAATAAATACATAGACGCCCTATTGGCCGCTGGACCGCACGTCAACGACGCCGCCATATTGCGGAGGGCAACTTTCCAATAACTCTAATAACAGGAATTGAGAAAAATGCCTGCTTCGTGTGCTGCTCGGGGCTGTACAAATCACCGCACAATTGGAAACAGTTCTCGGGGAATTACCTTTCACAAGTAAGACTGAACATTTGTTTCTGGTTGTATTGGTCGTTATATTATTATATAATTAGTTATAGTGACGTTAGTTGGTCACCAGAGTCAGACTAAAATAGCTAGCGATGTCGCTACTTAGCTGTGGAAGTTGAGACATGAGTTGACATGATTTATATTATAGTTTTAGCTTATATTATATTTTATATTATAAATTAAATTTCCTGAAATCGATTCATCTATATATTTTTGAAAGACTTTTATGACAGGCGACTGACATATTGTGACTCTTAACGTTAGTTAACTTAAGTTAAGTTAGTTGCCTAGCTAACTTTAATCACACATTGAAGGTTTCACAGACAAAGAGGTACGATATCAGAGCTCGAATTCGAGCATCAGGTACGGATTTCAGATATCAAAATATAATCTGAAAAGAGGCAATATCTGTATTAATGGAAGAGCTGCATGATTAATTGTAAAAAGAATATTAATTCAAACACCTACATCATCTTATTCTTAAATTACAATTATTCTTCTATTTCTATTAAAACCTTTGATAAGTAGGATTACAGCAAAAAATCGTGATTCATCCAGAATTGTGCAGTTCTAGTTCACCCAAATATGAAACTCTGCTGGCCAAGATATGACATATATATCTATGTTTATATGACATATACATATTGGATGGCCTTAGGGTGAATACATTATCAGCTCATTTTAATTTTTGTGTGAACTATTTCTTAAGTGTGTGTGTGTGTGTGTGTGTGTGTGTGTGTGTGTGTGTGTGTGTGTGTGTGTGTGTGTGTGTGTGTGTGTGTGTGTGTGTGTGTGTGTGTGTGTGTGTGTGGTTTTTAGGGGGATGGAATAAACATCCAACTGCAGGCCAGTTCCAGGGCATTTTCCGGTGTCTCATGGTCCGGTGCGGTGTCTCTCCAAGCACTTCAGGGAAAGTAGAACCACAGGATGAGACCCTGTCGCTATCAGGGGTCTGTTCTTCGTATGTGGCTAACTCAGTTAGCTGGACTTGATTGTTGCCGATTTGGCATGATCTTGGATTGTTTGGTTCTTCGAAGCTCATCTGGGGGCCAGTTGCATAAACCATTAAGACTAGTCTTACAAGTTAGACATACATTTTTTTCTTTAAGACTGTTCATAATTTTTTTTTTAATCAGTTACATAAAAACATAGACTGGCTTAATTTGATACGAAAAGTAAGACTGAATGCCACTTGCCTAACTGCTAGTGGCTCATACTAGATCTTAAGACACTGTCTTAACATAATGGCTTAGTTTATGCAACTGGCCCCTGGACTTGCTGTCATAGCAACAGGTCCGGAAACTCAAACCTGCTCAGGAGCGGTTTATTTCATGTAAACAGGATTAGGTTGCATACTTAAAATCTGTCCCAGCCACTGCTACTTTATTTCAAGAGTTCATTACTGAACCTGGGGCAATAATAATTTTAAATAATAAGAATATAAAAATCATATAAAAATGAGTATTTGAAAATATTATAATACTATAATGTTGTGTATAGTAGTACTATACACACAGCCACTTGATTGAGAGATTTATTTGTGATGGAATATATTATCATTTTATCAGAGGTTTACACACGTACAGTTAAAAGCCAGGTGGCTTTTTTAATTATATGATGTCATTACGTTGCTGTCTTGCCACCAGCCAATCGCTGCATTGCTGATCGTGGTTTTGAGTATCTGCCCTCTTCAGGGAACACAAGAACGTGCAGTAATCTCAGATAACTTAATCCAGATATTTTAATCCAATCCGCAAATTTGTTTGAAGAACCAAATTATCCAGAGATCAGTGATCACGATTAAAAGATCTGGGATCTGTCAAATCATCTCAGATGTATTAAGCGAGGTACGAAAAACAGACCCCAGCTGTTGAAATGTAATCTCTAGCAGTAGAAGAATCTGAGGAGCTTCCATTCCCTTTTGTAAACGTTTCTGCACTTGTGTGTGACCACGGCTTCCTGCCAACCCGCTTTGGTAGCCTTGTGGACAATGCCCTGGTGTACATTTCAGGTTTTGTGTTTTTCTGTGATGTGTGCCATGGTGACCCTACAAAGGATGACTGATTATAGATGATTGATGGTTAATATACAGCCTTTTGTTATTGTTGTTATTATTATTATACCAATACTATTATTGTACCTACCAGTCACTATTTAATTTACTATTTTTATTATTGTCTATATTATTCTGCAATTGATATTACATTGTATTTGCTATTATTATTATTATCTTTATTATATTATATTATACCACTTGCAATTATCAATCTATTATAGTTATGCTGGTAAATTATTGTACTTTTCACTAGTCACTATTTAACTGTTTTATTATTGTCTCTATTCTGTAATTGATATTTCATATTCTATTGCTATTATTATAGTATTATACAAACTATGCTATTAATCATTATATTATTGTATTTTTGATATTATATAATTATACTATTCATTATTTTATTTGCTGTATACTGTTTGTTTATTTCATTGACTATTTTTTTATTGACTATACACTATTTACTATTACTTCTCACTTTATCATGTATTTACTATTTGCATTGCAGTGTAGTTGTACCAAATCATATGTATAAAGGATCCATGAGTTATCTTTGTTATTGTATATTTAGAGTATCTACCTGTAAATATCTATCATTTTAGTGCTATAAAAAAACAGAAAGCAGCCTGCCAGTGTGATTTGTATTTGCAGATGTTTCATTTTCTCAATGACGGTCAATTCTAAGCACAAGAAAAGCAAAAATCGGTTAAATACAGAAAATGCCTTTTCCACTATAAGAGAACTTTATTTCATTTAATGTGAAAATTAAATTATATCTCAGTATGGGCGTCTTCATAATTCTTATTCAAGTATAAAAAGCCAAACGCATTACAAGCCTTTGACAATTCCTTATTAAAATATATCTATTTTATAAGTCTAACTATCAAGATTTTAAGTAACTATAGAATAGAACTTTTAGTATACCACGTACATCATAAACCACTGAAATCGGTTGATAAATGTAAACGTTTTTTTTGTTTTTATCCAGAAAAGCCGCAGCTCACCCGTTTACTTGCATTTGTTTACAGTGCAGTCTTGCCCTCAGCAATATGGCGGACGCGTTGACGTATTGCAGCAACGTTCTAAAGCGGCCAATAGGGCGTCTATGTATTTATTATGTCTATGGTTATGACGTTCTTCTTCTTCTTCTTCGATCTAATGGCGGACTGGTGCTATGAGCACATATCGCCACCTGCTGTAAATTTGGTTCTTTTATCTTTTCGACTGCGCTTTCTTAGTGACGATGTGGAGTAATTACGTTAACAACTCAACATTCATTCTTTCCACAATAAAATATAAACATATAAACACAACGTTGTCTTCTCAGTGAGATGTGAGATGGTGTTCCAGTGGGTTAAACCATGGAACTGACACACAGAAGGTTGTTGGTTTGATCCCAGTGGTCACCACCAGTGTGTCCTTGAGCAAGGCACTTTACTCCATGTTGCTCCAGGGGGATTGTCCCTGTAATAAGGGCACTATAAGTCGCTTTGGATAAAAGCGTCTGCCAAATGCATAAATGTAAATGTAAATGTTCTCTGATCCCAAAAATCTATAACTATTAATTTCACAATTTCATATTTATTAATTACTTATTGAATATTGATAGATCAGCACAATTAAAATGAAAATAAATGATGGGTTTTACTGTTGATCAATGATCACTGTGATTGTTATACTATTATGTACACCTGTTGCATATTTTGCTTAAGATCATTAGCCTACCTATTTAAGTCCCCTTGCCATACAGCTATGTGTTCATATGACCTATGAAAATGACGCGAAAACCACAATTTTCAAAAAAAATGAAGTTACAGTTCTTTTGGAGGAGGTGGAGAATAAAAAAACAGCCATTTTCAAAGCTGAAAAATTGTGTAACAAATGCTGATAAAAAAAAAAATCCTGGGCAGAAATCACCCAAAAAAATAAATGCTTCTGCCTATTCCTTTTCAGACTTTATGTTGATTTATGTCATCATTTGTTAAATGTTTAAATGTCAGAATAAAACAAATCTGAATCTGCCTACGTTTATAGCGCTAAGCACTGCATGTGTTGCGTAGGCTATATGTGTAATGCTACAGTAGCCTACATATACAATTTAATATTTAAGGGTAAACCCCTTTTTGTAAAATATTGTTATATGACAATTTGTCTTTGGGAATTTAACAAAGTTACTCACTTGCACACTCGTTTCTTCGCACAAACGAAACCAAGACTGCATCCCAACCAGCATAAATTATCCTTTCTTTTATGAGAATAATTGCTATCGTCACGCTATTATATCGTTTCAAATAATTTGTAATGAAGAAAGCAAATTGCGTAAAACCTAGGCACCTCGACTTTAAGTCATCCAAATTACTTAAAGTAGATGGTAAAACATTCGAAAGAAATAGGCTATAGGGTCGATAGCTCTGAATAGAACACATCCCAGCTGCTGCGAAATCAATGACGTCGATACGACAAACTAACAAGGAACTATACTTCTAACCACAGGTCAAGAGCTGTCGTTCCAACCACACAAGTTTGCGATGCAGTTTGCGAACGTTCGTTGGAACGATGGTTTCGGGAAACACCAAATCGTTGAACTATGCTGATAACGACGGAACTTGCGACCATAGTTGGCCAACGATGCTTTCGGGAAACGCACCCCTGGTTAATAAGAAAGCAGCGAAGACAGGCCCAAGCACGACAGTGCCATCGCCACATGGTGACTCAAGCTAAACATGCACAATGGACGCTTACATTTAAGTGTGTAAATATAAGCAACCCATTCTCACTCCCAAGGCGTCAAAATCCGAAGCATGGTCAAGTGCTTTCAGCGTCACAATAAAGACGCCAAAGTCACCCCTAGGCGTCACTATATTGACGCGCTGAGTGCTCCATTGATTTCAGTTGTTTACCCAATGCGTCAGATCAAGACGCATTTTTATTCTTTGCATTTGTAAAAGTATACATGATTTTATTAATAGTTTATTCATATTTAAAGGTTACTTTTATATTTTGGAGCAGCTAACCCAACTCCTACCCTAAACCTACCCACTCCTAAACAATATAGAAACACATAACAGGCAAATAGAAGTACAGTCACATCTATTTATTGCAAAAACTGACTAAAAACAGTATAAAAGTATTAACTCATGTTGCATTCCAAGTCTTCTGAAGTCACACGATGTCTTCATGTAAAGAACAGAGTTGATCTTAATGTTTTAATCGCTGAGATTATGATCCCGCAGCTCCGTTAACGCACTCATTCATATCTCATTCAAATAATACACACGCCTCTTTAGTATGACGCATTCGGTCACAAGACACACGAGAACCAATGACATTTTACAATCAAAGCTGACGTAATGACGCAATTGGTCACGAGACATACTAGAGCCAATGCAATTTCACTATGAAAACTGACGTAACGGGCGGCAATATTTGAAATTCTATGTGTTCGTGATCTTCTGCGGATGGAGACGCTGATCGCTTTTGGGGATTTCCTTCACACAAATCAATCGCTTGGCCTCGGAATATTTGTATTTTTTGAATAAATTGTGCATGCAGTCGACTCTGCCTGTTATATCTGCGTTTTATACCACACAAATGGGTAGGTTTAGGGATGGAATGGGGTTGGGTTACATGTTAAAACGTGTCTAGATAGCGTAAATAAAATGATGCTGGCTGATTAAATTGAGAATCACAGTCCAACATGTCATAATGGCAAAATCATAACCCAATATATGATCATCATGACGATAACTTTCCCATGCCCAACGCGTCTGTTTCTGACGCCAAAGGTTTCTCATTGAAATGAATGGAGCACTCTGCGCGTCAATATAGTGACGCCTAGGGGTGCCTTTAGCGTCTTTATTGTGACGCGGAAAGCACTTGACCATGCGTCGGAATTTGACGCCTTGGGAGTGAGAACGGGTTGCAACAAGATAACTTTTACTACGCTATGACCATGACAATACCCACATCTAAATGATCCAAACATACATCACCAATTTTATCTAAATCAGACAATGCATATAGAAGATACAAGACTCCTTTGGCAATTTAACATCTTTAATGTATTGGCATAACGGTGAGAATTGCATCAATACTCTTGGAGGAGTATTTCAAAATCATTAACGCGTTAGTCGAGAACAGTTTCAACTTGAATCAATCACCTTGTAAATTCAAAATAAAAAACGTTGTTTGCATGTTTGCAACTACTGATACTACTGAACTACTAATATTCATAAAATTGGTTTATATGAAAGGTTTCATAGTTGCAATGATGCCATAGTATTTCGTTTTAAATTTGCTATTACTAAGACAGCATTTTAAATAGATTTCTTAGTCTGTTCATTTGTTCAGACAGTTGCACCATCTGACATTTTGATGGTTTAGGTAACAAAACATAAAATACGATGTATTGATAAATGTACTAAAAATAAATTCAAACTAAATAGTTTATATAGAATAAAGTAATATGTCAATAATTTATAACATTATTTTAAAAGGAAATAATGCACTTGGACACAAAATATGAACGTCATGTCATCGAAAAATGAACATATATACCGAAATGGTGGCTGATATATCATGCATCTCTAATATATGTTCAATATTTATGCACTGTTCACCATGATGGGTTTGAATTGCTTGAAATATGATTGGAATCACTTCAAAAAAGGAAGATACAGTTCAGAGCAACATTTGCTGCACAAGTCTGTCATATAGACTACACAAAATTATAATGAGAACATCATAATTGTGTGTTTGGCACATGGATTTAATGGTGAGGCTTTTGTTTTTGTAATCAGGCTCTCTCTCAAATTCTATAAAAATTAAGATTTCGATTTATCTGCAAAAATATCGGTTATCGTCTTTCACACATAAAGAATTATCGGTTATTGGTATCAGCTAAAATGTTCATACCATTGCTTCCCTATATTATATATATATAAAATGGAAACGTACAATACAAATAATCGAGTCCTTAAAGTTCTTACCGTTTTTAAAGCACTAAAATAGGACTTGTTCACCAGGGTTCTTTCACTTCTCTGATTCTTCGAGTCTATCAGCGTCAGGTAAATGCTGTTCGTTGTCTCAGCAATCATCTGTCTGCCAGTCGATACACAAACCTTGTAGGTCGACATTGTGCCTGCACGAAAGATGAACAATCTCTGAATCCTCACTTTATTCTCAAGCAACTTTATATGAAGTTCACTTCCGGCTCAACTCTCCACCTCCTTTGACATTATAATGTGTGGGTGTGGTCTACCAATCAAAAAGATCATGTTAATACCTGCATATGTGATATATCAAGTTTCTGAACTCATAGAAGAGGAGAGAGAGAGAGAGAGAGAGACGAGAGAGAAGAGAGAGAGAGAGAGAGGGAGAGAGAGAGAGAGAGAGAGAGAGAGAGAGAGAGAGAGAGAGAGAGAGAGAGTGAGAGAGAGAGAGAGAGAGAGAGAGAGAGAGAGAGAGAGAGAGAGAGAGAGAGAGAGAGAGAGAGAGAGAGAGAGAGTATAAATGTAGAGGTATTCCTGTGTACAGACAATCCCCTTTCACTGATAAGCTTTTCCAGTTACAATTGCTATTTAAAATTTGCCTCCTTAATAATATCATTAATATAAGATAATATAATAGAAGAGTGAAGAGTCATATAAGAGTGTATATAAATATAATTTAATGTGGATATAATAGGTTCAAAATAGCTCTCAATATTTAGTAAATGATGAAGAATTACATTTTTACTTTAAATTATATATATAAATAAATTCTGATGAGACTTATGAAAAGTAAATTCATTACTGCTCATTATATGGCAAAATGTAATCACTATAAGAAACGAGTGAAACATTAATGAGAAGACAGTGATTTTAAAGGCTAGTGTTAATGATATTTATTGGGGGATATTTCGGTTCTGAATGTATTTATTACTGTCTTGTCCTGTGATCTGCAGTTTATAAGTAGAATAAGCAGTCATCAAATATCGTGAATGGCAGCGTTATTTGGTGGATGTTTCAGTCGTTTTTCCATTTAATATTGAAAGTGGAAAAATGAGAAAACAGCTAATTTTTCGTTTTTTCCTTTTTTATCAGAAAAAAAACGAAAATCGAAATTTCGGCATTCTTTGTGCTTTTTTTTAAAGAATTTTCGGAGCTTGATGAAATCGATATAAATCCGTTTTTAATACTGCAAAACACATGCAATCATTGCCTTTTTAATCTCCTGGTAATCAATTCTAATTTAAATCATTTTATTTCAAGTTCTTACTTTTTTAAAAGCTTTATTTATTGGAAAGTTTCACATCCATAAATGTAAATATATGTAAAAATAAAAATGTAAAGTAAACCACACTTTAACTTCTTCAAAGAAGAATTGAAGATGTATTTAAATACAATTCGACTTCTGTTAACAAGAAAGCAATGAAAACATCCAGAATTTGTGCCATGTTTAATATTCTTCCTTAATGCTCTTTTTCTTCCTCTTCTTTTTTCTTCTCTTCTCTCTGTTTCCTTTTTCTTTTAGGTTTATTGTTCAATACATTTTTTCTTTTACATTTCTCTGTAAAAGTATTGAACCATAATTTTCCTTTTGTTTTGAAAGATTGTTTATATTTCTTGTATGTATCGAATTGTTTGTGTTTGTTAATATTGCAATAAAAATTATAATAATGAAAAAACAACTGAACGAATGGTACACGGAATTAATCTAATGTTTGTTCACTGATTTTCAATTATGATAAATAACTACGTAGAAAAAAAAGGGAGAAAAAAAAAACATAGGCTTAGCGCCTTCCAAACATGAATGTCTTATCTCATGATTGATGCGAGGATGAATGACACTGTGTGTGTGTGTGTGTGTAAGTTTGTACGAAACCGAGATCTTTTCAGCAGTTTTTCTGAATAATTCTACCTATAGAAGTCTTAGGCAACACTATGGCATTTATCGATGAACTGCCATAACTGCTATTTCATATTCTCGGTGTCCTTTCCCATGAAAATGTAACTATAGAGGCTTCTAGACAAGGAGACCAGATATCCCTGAACACTACAGATAATCTTTCACCTTTCATGTAGTTTCACAAGAAGTCCGCGGACTCATTGCTATCTGGGATAGTATTCTGACTAGATTAATGTTAAGGACATAAATCTGTCATAAATAAGACAATGTTCCTAATTGTTGTCAAATTATGTTTGTGATGTATTCAAGCAACAAAATATGTATTAAAATGTGTTTTAGTTTTTTTCCTTTCAAATATTTTGTTGTTGTCCCACTTTATCAAGTAGTATGATTGAGAATGTGGGACAGCATGCTTTGGGTAATCTGGGACAGTCTTCAAAAATATTACTTTAAAATTAATATAATAACCGAATGAATAATCCGTTAATCAAATTGTTGCTTGCTGTTGCTTAAATTGTATTTATTTTTTATTTGTTATAGGTTTTAATAGAGTTTTCAATGAATTTAAAACACAATAGATCGTTAATCCTGTGTAGAGATAGAAATGGAGATCCGGGGAAATGGTTTTGAAGCAATTCTTTGATTTTGCCAGAAGAGGTTTTGTGAGTTTAACTTGAAAATGTGGATTTGTGTTTAATGTTGTGAGGAAACGGCTGAATTGAATCACACCATTAGAAAAAGTGTGTAAACAATTTTGAGTCGTTGTGTGTAAATGATGACAGCTGTGTTTTAGTTGTGTTTTGCGACACAAATGTCCCACAGTGCGAAATGTGTTTAGTGAGTGAGAATGTGTTTAGATTTTGGCAAAAAGTGATTTGCAAACTTGTTTACAGTTTTACAGAAAGACTGATTTATTTGTCAAATTGGTTTAGGCTATTGAGAAGTTGGTTCAGAGAATGGGTTTAGTGTTTTAGCAATTCAGAAAAACTGTATTTTGATGCGCGAACGAGACGTTTCCAATGTATGTGCACTGAAGATGGCGCCGTCAATCCCCTTCCGTCACTGAATATGCTTTCATTTGAATGGAGACATGGCGGGGAAATCAATAATACCGTAATGCAATCTCTGCCTTGTCTTATATCCAGCGCGAAGGACTCCTGCACATTTAAATCTGCTGATTGTTGTCCATTAGTTAAGGATGCAATTAAAATAAAACCCAATCAATCAAACAAAATAAATACAATAATAAGGATTTTGAGTGACAGATGCACAGTGATCATATCACAAATCAAAATGCATTAATATATGCAGTGTTTTGAACGCTCACTCTAAAAAAATGCTGGGTTAAAAACAACCCAAGTTGGGTTGAAAATGGACAAGTGGTTGGGTTAAATGTTTGACCAACATGCTGGGGCAGTTTAATTTAACCCAACCATTGTTTAAAAATATACTAAATGGCTGGCTTAAAATGAACTCAAAATAAGTTGGAAATTAAAAATCAGACGCATAATTACTAGAAGCAACAATAATAATCAAAAGGTGAACATTTATTAATAAACAATGTAAATGTGTATTGTTTAATTATCATACATTAAACGTATTAGTTAATTTATTAATCAAATACAGTAATTTTTAAAAACTTTTGTTTTTAATCCAGAATTTTTTAGAGCGCACAATTCACAAATACAAAGATCTGGCACACATTTATAACCCGGAAGTCAATGCACAAATAAATGGCGAGATGTTAATGGTAAACTTCTGTAAAATTACACCTTTTCTTACCAACATAGTCTAAATAAAGATAATACATTTTAGATGATGATAGAAAGTGTGTTGTTTTGTGAATGTGTACAAATACACATCCATCTTCAGAGTTTTTGCTGGACACGTTTATTTAATTTCTTTATATATTTGCATTTTCATAGTTGTTGTGAGGATGAATGACACTGCGTGTGGGTGTAAGTTTACGAAACCGAGATCTTTTCAGCTGTTTTTCTGAATAATTCTACCTGTGTTAGGCAACACAAGGGCATTTATCGATGAACTGTCATAACTGCCATTTCATATTCTCGGTGTCCTTTCCCATGAAAATGTAACATGTAGAGGCTTCTAGATGAGGGACCAGATATTCCTGAACACTACAGATAATCTTTCCCCTTTCATGTAGTTTCACAAGAAATCTCTAAAGAATGTGCTTGTCTTTTCCCAGGTGATGCTTTAGTCAGAGAGAAGAACTCAAACAGCTGAAGTTTATATGTCTGTTATTCTTCTTATAAACTGTTCGCTCTTTAAAAAACGAGAGGTTTCAGATGATGCCAGAAGAATTTTGCGTAGAATTTTGGAAAAAAAATTGCGCCATAACACACTTTGTTTTTGCTCATTAATGCATCAGAATTCATCAATGGGCTTAACAGGGATTTGAAAGCTCAGCTCGAGTGCAGAAATAAATGGCGAAATGTTGGCAATTGTGCTCTTCTCTGAAATTACACACACACACACACACACACACACACACACACACACACACACACACACACACACACACACACACACACACACACACACACACACACACACACACACACACACACACACACACACACACACACACACACACACACACACACACACACAAAATGAATACAATTTAAGCCCTAATTGGACGGTAATTGTTGCCATGTGGACATCCGCGAAAATAAATTAGCATGCCACCTCAGTGATAAAACTCTTGCAGTCGGATGGTGATTTATTCACGGTGGAGGAGCGAGTTTTGTGATCCCGCACCGGGGAACGCACTGCTCCCGTGGTCAATAACATGTAAATAAAATATCATATGCTTGGTATAATACGAACAAATTAAATATTTAATTCAATAGGAAGATAGCAAACAGTAATTGAAACTATTTTAAATCAACATTATGTTGTCAACATTATGTCAATGAATCGACATCGAAATCTGATGTTGATTCAACATAATTTTGCACCCTGTTTTAATATAGAAACAATGTTGAAATCCTGTCCATAGATCTGTCCATAGTGGAGATGGTGGTCCAGTGGGTTAAAGCACTTAACTGATATGCAGAAGGTTGCTGGTTCGATCCCAGCGGTCACCACCAGTGTGTGCCACCACTTTACTCCATGTTGCTCCAGGGGGATTGTCCCTGTAATAAGTGCACTGTAAGTAAATGTAGATCAACAGAATTTCAATGGCATATCAATTATCAGGAATATAGAAACAATGTTGAAATTTCAACTGAACTAAGGATCAACGTAATTTCAATGGAATTTCAATCGTTTTTAAGCCATAGAAAATGATTTCACACGAAAATGTAATCCCATAAATGAAATATCCTAATGAATATCTTGATTTATCTACAGCCAGGATGTTAAAAAGTGATGGAACATTTGAAAGCTTGTATGCCTATAGCCTAGCCTAAAACACTGACCACACCACACTATTTAAGGTAAAAACAAATTAATTTATTATTTCATTATTTGTCCTCTTTAGCCTATTTACAGTTCTCTGACGTCTGAATGATTTGTCGTCCATTCCTCTGACCGGTCTGGCTCATGGCTCAGCCACTTTTGCACAGCCTGGGCTAAAGTAGCCTAAATTGGGTGATGGCGGCTGTCCTTATCTGCTGTGTAAGAGCATCTAAAACAGAAAATACAAGCACAATGCAAAGAATTAGCCTTTAAGTTAAACAGAACATATTTGCACACTTGGAAACAAATAGCCTTAGGCCTAGGATTTTTCAATGATCGGAAATATGGGGCGTCGTTTGTAAAGCGGCTCACGCTGAAAATAACAGCAACATTTTGACACATTTAGCTTCAAACAATGTTTAAAAAACTGGTATGAATTTTTGGCGGTCACTTTTTTAGCACATTTACAACAATATTTGTCAACTTAGAGATATTTTAAATAGTTAAATCTAAATGTTAATTGTTAAATCTAAATGTTAAATCTAAATCTAAATGTTAAATCTAAATCTAAATGTTAAATCTAAACGTTAAATCTAAATGTTACATCTAAATGTAAAATCTAAATGTTAAATCTAAATGTTAAAACCGGTTATCTGCATTCTGAATTTGCATATTAGTTAAATATTTAGTTTCACCCGAAACATTTAGATTCAACATTTATATTTAGATTTAACATTTAGATTTAACATTTAGATTTAGATTTAGATTTTGTATTTAGATTTAACATTTAGATTTTACATTTAGATTTTACATTTAGATTTAGATGTAACAAGATTTAACATTTAGATTTAGCATTTAGATTCAACATTTAGATTTAGCATTTAGATTTAGCATTTAGATTTAGATTTAGATTTAACATTTAGATTTAGATTTAACATTTAGATTTAACATTTAACATTTAGATTTAACTATTTAAAATTTCTCTAAGTTGATAAATATTGTTGTAAATGTGCTAAAAAAGTGACCGCCAAAAATTCATACCAGTTTTTTAAACATTGTTTGAAGCTAAATGTGTCAAAATGTTGCTGTTATTTTCAGCGTGAGCCGCTTTACAAACGACGCCCCATTTGCTGTTGCTTAAATTGTTTTTGCCAATTCTTTGACTTTGCGAGAAGAGGTTTTGTGAGTTTAGCTTGAAAATGAGGATTTGTGTTTAATGTTGTGAGGAAACGGCTGAATGGAATCACATCCTTAGAAAAAGTGTATGAACAATTTTGAGTCGTTGTGTGTAAATGATGACAGCTGTGTTTTAGTTGTGTTTTGCGACACAAATGTACCACAGTGCGAAATGTGTTTAGTGAGTGAGAATGTGTTTAGAGTTTGGCAAAAAGTGATTTGCAAACTTGTTTACAGTTTTACAGAAAGACTGATTTATTTGTCAAATTGGTTTAGGCTATTGAGAATTTGGTTCAGAGAATGGGTTTAGTGTTTTAGCAATTCAGAAAAACTGTATTTTGATGCGCGAACGAGACGTTTCCAATGTATGTGCACTGAAGATGGTGCCGTCAATCCCCTTCCGTCACTGAATATGCTTTCATTTGAATGGAGACATGGCGGGGAAATCAATAATACCGTAATGCAATCTCTGCCTTGTCTTATATCCAGAACGAAGGACTCCTGCACATTTAAATCTGCTGATTGTTGTCCATTTTTAGTTAAGGATAAAATTAAAATAAAACCCAATCAATCAAACAAAATAAATACAATAATAATATTTTGTGTGACAGATGCACAGTGATCATATCAAAATACATTAATATATGCAGTGTTTTGAACGCTCACTCTAAAAAAATGCTGGGTTAAAAACGACCCAAGTTGGGTTGACAATGGACAAGCGGTTGGGTTAAATGTTTGACCAACATGCTGGGGCAGTTTAATTTAACCCAACTATTGTTTAAAAATTACTAAATGGCTGACTTAAAATTAACCCAAAATAAGTTGGAAATTAAAAATCAGACGAATAATTACTAGAAGCAACAATAATAATCAAAAGGTGAACATTTATTAATAAACAATGTAAATGTGTATTGTTTAATTATCATACATTAAACGTATTAGTTAATTTATTAATCAAATACAGTAATTTTTAAAAACTTTTGTTTTTAATCCAGAATTTTTTAGAGCGCACAATTCACAAATACAAAGATCTGGCACACATTTATAACCCGTAAGTCAATGCACAAATAAATGGCGAGATGTTAATTGTACACTTCTTTAAAATTACACCTTTTCTTACCAAAAGAGTCTAAATAAAGACAATACATTTTAGATGATGATAGAAAGAGTGTTGTTTTCTGAATGTGTACAAATACACATCCATCTTCAGAGTTTTTGCTGGACACGTTTATTTAATTTCTTTATTTGTTTGCATTTTCATGGTTGTTGTGAGGATGAATGACACTGCGTGTGGGTGTAAGTTTACGAAACCGAGATCTTTTCAGCTGTTTTTCTGAATAATTCTACCTGTGTTAGGCAACACTATGGCATTTATCGATGAACTGTCATAACTGCCATTTCATATTCTCGCCCTTACAAAAATAACCTACAGGAATACCTGCAGGAATTTTATGAAGGAAAACATGCAGGAATTTTATGAAGGAAAACATGCAGGAATTACATCCCTGCAGGGTTTCAAAATATAATATTCACAGTTCCTGCAGGACTGTTGTGGATATATATATATATATATATATATATGCAATTATACAGGACTTTGCAAGTTGTCTTCTGCAGGATTCATGCAGGGGGAATAACTCCACAACAAACAATGTATTTTCACAAAATAGTTATTTTATTTATTGAAGCTGTCAGAGCAGAGCGAAGCAGAGTCCAATTCACAGCCAAATGTTGCTCTATCAGTCAATGAAGCCTTTACACTGTTTTCCTGAAAAAAAGAAACAAAAAACAGATTTTTTTTAAGTGTGTGTGTGTGTGTGTGTGTGTGTGTGTGTGTGTGTGTGTGTGTGTGTGTGTGTGTGTGTGTGTGTGTGTGTGTGTGTGTGTGTGTGTGTGTGTGTGTGTGTGTGTGTGTGTGTGTGTGTGTGTGTGTGTGTGTGTGTGTGTGTGTGTGTGTGAGAGAAAGAGAGAGAGAGAGAGCAAGTGTGTGAGCATGAGCGTGTGTGTTGTGTGTATGACAAACTATTACCTTACTCGTAACTTGTGCTCATCATATAACTTTTCTCTTAGTGCTGCCCTGATGAACTTTTTTGGAACATCAGGAAACTTTTTTTGTACTGTGTCTGTAAATGCAATTCCACTTATCATATGTTATAACATTATTAAAATTTTGCACTGTAACTGCACCATCATGTTTGCATGTTATGCATATCCGGGAGATAAGTCAGTAAATTCGTGTAAAATCACAGCTTATCCCATGCGAATGCGCCACGCAAAATTCAGATGTGGGGGAGTAATTTCTAAATCACACGAGGTCCCCAGATAATACTTATCCCGTGCGAATAGGGCTTTATTTGTTGTTGTTGTTTTTTTACAGTGGGTCATAATATAGCATATCTTTGTCAGTGCGTTTTGTGGCGTTAGGAATTGTTTTTCTGCGCATTTTCGCACTTACTCAAAACGTGCGTACACCACCTCGTGAGCTGGCGTAGGATTTGAGCGTGCCGTACGCCAATGTCCATATTGATAAATCTCAAAGTCACCGTGGTTTTGGGTGTACGCCAGGTGTACGCTGGAAAATTGGTGTACGCACTTTTGATAAATGAGGGCCATTGTCAATATAACTGTACTCTGGAGGGATATTCTGATGTAAATATGGCTAAAATTTCGATGACAATTATTGTAAATTGTTGGTTACACCTTAGTGCATGTGGGAGTTTGAATGCAAGAGACTGGACAAGATTCACATTAATGCTTTTACTGTTTGTACTGTAATTGACAGACCATGTCATTGCGATACAGAAAGGAAAAGACAGCACTGCATAGCACAAAGAGAAAAAAAACAGAAAAGCAAAAGTAGAAATGTGAACGTCTAACGGAAATGTATAGAAATATGCTTGACATTTTATGACAACTTGTTCAACCATTTTGCATGTAAAGACTTATGACACTTGCTAGATCATGCAGATCCCAATCTTGTTGGGCTTTACTATTGTCACCACCCATTCTGTGATGACCCCCATCTCTTCCATACGTTCCAGTTCTCTTTCAATGTCTTTTTGACCACTGTAACTTTCCTGGGAGAAGGAATCACTGGCATGACCTCAGGATTTGTCTGAATGTGATGGACTCCTGGGCCCGTATTCATAAAGATTCTAAGAGTCCTCTCAGAAAACTCCTAATTTAGCTTAAAAACTTTTACGTAGCAGTCTTATCTTAAGAGCTATTCAGGACCGATCTGAGAGCAACTCTGAGCAAGGAAAATACAAAAACTTTTATCTTAGTGAAGAGGCAGGGCTGACATCTGGTTCCTCTGGCTTGGCGTGCTCAGTTGGGGACACTAAATTTGTCAACTAAACATCGAAATAAATCTAATTAATAAACTAAATTAACCATTTAAACTAAATTACTGATCTAATTACTGATCTAAAGCCCACACTGTCACTGTATGATAATTGAAATGAACTGATGACATCAGCGTTTTTTTCAGAATGGCTATACAGCTGAATAAAATTATGCTGCATTATTTTCCTGTTTAAAACTAAGCTGCTTTGAAACAATCAACATTGTTAAAAGCGCTATATAAATAAAGTTGACTTGACTTGACTTGACTTGACCCCGTTGCTACGTATGACACAGTCTTTTGAAGACTGTGATTGGTTGGTTGTCCAAATAGGGGGAAAAAGGAGCGCTTTTAAGTATAGGGTCTATTCTAAGCCTTCACTTATTTTTTAGCCTTCACTGAAATTACAAGCGCAAATTGTCCTATTTTACCTTTCTCTCTCACTCTCACACACACACACATTATATATGTGTATATAAATCTTTTTATCATTTACTATGCTGTTAATTTTCCTATAAGGTATTTGATTGGCTTAGAGTTATTTTTCCACTCTTTCCGATTACATTGATTGCTGGTATGTCTATTTAATTGGTGGTTTGAAAGTTCCTGCACGATCTAATCTATAGCGTCTTAAGTCACTGTCATCCATTGTCTGCAACACATTTCTTCTCCCTCTTCGTCTTTCTGCCATTTTCTCCGCTATTAAAGAAACTCTTAAGCCTCTTAAAAGTCCTCGTCCGTGCTCCTAACAAATTTGACCTCAAGACCTCTTTTAAGGGTCAAGATGCTTTCTGAATTACTTTTTTCTTTACTAGGATTTTTTAGTTAATTTTAAGAGTAAACGAGTAAAATTTCTAAGAATTTTCATAGAATTTTGTCACTAGGAGCTACTCTTTGCATTAAAATTCTTTATGAATACGGGCCCTGGAACACAACCCAGTCCTGTAAACAAATCTTCAAATTCACTCAGAATATCTTTTGAGGTGTCCTTTTATTTCATAGATCCTTTTTATTACTCCCAACGTGTTGCACAATTCTCTTCCCAGAATTGCGCAAGCATTTTGCTCTATGACCTGAAACTCAAGAGTGTACAGCTTGACTTTGTACTGGCATTCAAGGCATTGCTGACCCAAGGGCGACATCTTGTGGCCTGAATACGTCACTAGTCATTTCTGTTGCGCATCCGGTTCTTGCACTGATATGACATTACAGTCTGCACCTGTGTCTAACTTTACAATCAGCTTCTGGTTGTTTACCTTGAGGTTTTCAGTACTGCCCCTGTTGAAAAAATGGAGCTAGATTCTTAGGACGAGCTCAAACCAGCTGCCATGCTTCAAAACATAACTAGCCAGCATACGATGGGGTTTTTTCAACAGGTCCACTTCAGTTTGCAGTTCTTTCTTTTTCACTTCATCCTTCTCATTGATTTAATACAGTTCAGTCTCCTTCATCTCAATGGTTCCAAGGAACATTTCATCATCTTGATCGATTTCATGAATTCTACATTGGTTTTTTTTGTTTGTGAGCAGCTTCAGCTGAGCCATCATTTATCATATTAATAACTTCTAAGACCATGTAATGTATGGATGACAGGAGACTGCATGTGATTGAACTGAACTGGCTTTTACTCATGTCTCCCTAAAATTAAGGTAGCGCCTCACAGTGTTGACTACATGACATGTATACCATAATAATATTTCACGAGTTGATTTGCCCCTTTTTTTTTTTTTACTGTTCAACTTTGGGTAATAGGCAGCGCTCATCACTGTCACTTTTTTTTCACAAGCTGCAGTGTGTTTATCTCCTGCTCTAACAAAATTTAGTCAACAGGACTTTTACTATAGGCTCAGCATGGATGTCATGTGACTGAAATCACTTGACTTCATGGGAGTGATGCCACAGAAAGGGGCAGGGCATTTATCAATCAAGAAGCTCCCCTGGTAATTCCATAGGCCGTAAAAAAACGTCTCAGGTTACGTATGTAACCTCTGTTCCCTGAGAACAGGGAACGAACGCTGCGTCTAGCTGACGCTACGGGGAAAGCCCTCGGCGTGACTGGTGTCTGAAGCTACTATTGAATCACGGCAAAGTCTTTGACCGACGTCAGCCCATGACGTCATCGTCGTGCGACCCGGAAGTATATAAGGGCGCTGTGCCAACACAGATACATCTTTCGTCTGAAGGGACTGTATGGCAGATAGGCCCTGAAGCATGGCAACGAGATGCAGCGTTCATTCCCTGTTCTCAGGGAACAGAGGTTACATACGTAACCTGAGACGTTCCCTTTCGAAAGGGAACTCTCGCTGCGTCTAGCTGATGCTACGGGGAACGATATACCAACGCCGCCATGCTGAGGGGAGTGTCTGCCTATTGGCAGTGACAACTGTCAACACAAGTAAATTCAACTGAAAAACCTGAGCGACTCCCCCTCAGGTCACACTGGGCTGTCAGCGACAGCACTCCCTACGGTCATAGCCCAAGCTATGCGACTAAATGGAACCCTAACGCCACTGCGTGAGGTTCCATCTAGACAGCTCAGAGGCCCGGGACCACTACTTCGAAAGAAATGGTCCCTTTAAGGGAATGTGGCTAGGGGACCCGAAGGCGCCCCAGCCAGTCACTGCTCGGAAAACAAGTTCTTCCGAGTGCCACCAGGGAGGCCTGACCTGGTGCCCTAAGTGTTATGGACACTTCGGTTTAGCCAACCCTGTCTGTTCAGAAACAGAGCCTCTGGATGGTGCCCAGGGGGCATCCAAACTAAGGGACTGAAAAACTGGCAGTCCTACTTAGCCCGGAACTCAGAGACGGGTTATCCAAGAGCGCAATACTCAGCGTAGCGCTTTACAACCCTTGCTAGCGAGGGGAGTCTGCCTGCTCAAATCAAGGATCTATCAGGTGCTTGTGTAAGGAGGCCGGAGAGGCCTACGGACTGATCTAACAGGGAGGCCTCATGAGAGGCCTACGACCATCTGACCAGGCTCAGGCGGCTGTATGCTCATAGACGACCCTCAGTGAGGAGAGCAACTGAACCTGCCTGGCGGGTAACCCTCAGCTGTAGGCTCAACTAACACAAGTTCTACCACAGAGAACTGTTAACCAAGAAGTGCCTACTTTAGGAACTTTGCCTTCAAGGAGGCCCCGTGGGCCTACTACCTGATAGCGAGTTCTTCCCCCAGGGAGGCCTATAGAGGCCTACTACCTAACAGCACGCCATGCTGGCTGCCCGAGCGTCCTGGCTCGGGAATCCAACCCTCAGGGAGGCCTAGTGAGGCCTACTACCTGCCAGCGAAGCATGCTAACTGCTGAGGTTACGTCTAGGGAGGTCCCGTGGGCCACCTGATAACAGTTGAAGCTGTCTGTCAAGGTAACTGGAAAACTGTTTTCTTAACTTGTTTTCTCAAGGAGGCCTAATGGAGGCCTACTACCTGACAGTCAAGCTACGCAGGCTAGCCGAGTATCCAGATTCAGGAACTCGCCCTCAAAGGAGGCCTATTGAGGCTTACTACCTGATAGCCAGCCTTTAGGGAGGCCTGGAGAGGCCTGCTACCTGTTTGCGCCTTGTTGCTAACTGTTTCTCAAGTGACTGGGCCCCAGGAACGCCTTAGGGAGGCCTGACGAGGCCTACTACCTGCCTCTGGGTCACCCTGGTGCAGGCCTACTGTCAGATAGCAATTTATGCTACTGTTCTAGTGACCACAACCTTGGAACTCACCTTCAGGGAGGCTTTTGTAAAGCCTTCCACCTGATAACCTGCTAGGCCGTAGACCCGGACGCCGTGCGCCGGTGCTCGCCTTTGGAGAGACCTGGTTAAGGCCTTCCAACTACAACAGGCCTTCAAGGAGGCCTGATGAGGCCTGCAACCTGCTAGCCGGCAGGCTAGTTGTCCCGATGTGACCATCTGTACTTCCTCCAGTGAGGCCTGGTCGAGGCCTTCCAACTGATAATGTGCCTTGTTCAAGAGGCCTATTGAGGCCTTCCAATTGACAGCCGACCCTCAGGGGAGCGTAATGGCTCTTTTTTAACCTGACAGCCAGCCAGGCTAGCTCTACCTTGATGCCAAAACATCGGTACCTCCAGGGAGGCCTAATAAGGCCTACCACCTGATAGCCTGCCAAGCTAGAATACTCCCGATGCCCAAACATCGGTACTTGCCTCCAGGGAGGCCTGACTGAGGCCTTCCACCTAACAGCCGACCATTAGGGAGGCTAAGTTCGTGGCCTATACCCTGATAGCCGGCCGGGCTATTTCTTCCCGATGCCCCGCATCGATACTTGCCCTCCCAGGGGGCCTGGTGAGGCCTACCCCGATAGCAAGTCATGCTAGCTGCCCGGGAACCTACTCCGGAAGCTCACCCTCAAAAAGAAGCCTGATGAGGCCTTCTATCTGATCGCAAGCCTACTAGGGAGGCCTAGTGAGGCCTACCACTTGCTAGCACAAACTCAACCGTGCTAACCGTCAAGTGACTGAGACTCAGAGCACTCCTCCAGCGAGGCCTAACTTTAGAGGCCTGCCAACTGATAACAAACATTTTGCTTTCACAATGTGAGAGTAACAAAAAAGACCCTAGGGGCTCGTCTCCACGGAGGCCTGATGAGGCCTACCACGTGATAGCCCGTCAGGCTAGCCATACCGATGTCAACCATCGGCCCTGGCCTTCAAGGAGGCCTGATGGGGCCTACTACCTGATAGCAAGCCCTGCTAGCTCCCCTAGTTACCTGCTTGCCCGCTGATGTCGCTGAATGCGGGCAGACAACGGGTTCTTCCATGCCGCCCGGACCTCAGTATGCAGGTCCGGGAGGAATGGAAGGCTCATCTGGGGTGCTGGCCTATGACCGGGGAGAAATCGATCGTCGAGCCTTCCACGAGCGACTTCTCCCTCAGCGCGCCGCCAGGGCAGCCTCAGCCTGTCCGCGGCGCGTTCCATAGCGTCCAGCAACTCGGTGTCCGCGGGACAGGGTGGCTGATAGGATCCAGGCTGATCCTGGTCGCTGTTACCACCCTCCTCAGCCATCTCCTGCCCGTCCCAAAGAGCACCCGCTGCAGAGCTCGGCGGAGAACTCTCGTTCTCCACGTCGACCTGCAGCTCGCTCTCGTCAGCCGCCAGATCGTCTGAGAGAACCACGCCTCTCTCCAGACGATCAGCGAGCTCCATCTGGGAGCCCCACGATGTACGCCGCCGCTCCGCCTCAGCACGAGCGGGACTCACATCGGCAGCCCCAGATGTTGTACCCTCTTCCCTCAGGAAAAGGGCCAGACGAGAACGGAGCGTTCTCACGGGAAAACGCTCACAGTTTGCACAGGCAGCTCCCTCAAGAACTGCCCGTGCATGCTCTTCGCCCAGGCAGAAAACACACAGAGTGTGTGTGTCTTCCGGTGTCAGAAACCTCTGACACGGGTCGGCACACTTCCTAAAGCATTGCTTAGTCTTCTCTGTGCGTTTCATTTTCTCTCTACTTTACCAGATCCGCAGATATCGCTTCAAACAGACAGTCCCTGAAGAAGAAAAAGATGTATCTGTGTTGGCACAGCGCCCTTATATACTTCCGGGTCGCACGACGATGACGTCATGGGCTGACGTCGGTCAAAGACTTTGCCGTGATTCGATAGTAGCTTCGGACACCAGTCACGCCGAGGGCGTTCCCCGTAGCGTCAGCTAGACGCAGCGAGAGTTCCCTTTCGAAAGGGAAATATGGACAACGCATCTTCATTCGCTTGGAGTTGGGCTCTTTTGACTCAGACTGGCCAATAGTCTTTAAATATCACCTCATAAACTGTATAGCCACACCCTAACACAAACACATGAATAAGCTATATCTCAGCACCAGAACATCGTACAGACATGGGGGTGGGCTCTTTTGTTTCGGGTGAGAAACCAGTATACACAACCTAGCAACCGGGTGGCGAGTTTTGCAACGGCAAGCACCACTCACATTTTCTTCAGGAAATGTACATTCTAGTGTTGTGTGTCCATTAGAATACATGGAGGGGCGGGGCTTATGAGCTATAGGACCAACCTCCTGGGAGTGATCGAGGTGCGGAGGCTTCAGTTTTTAACAGCAGTGCTGCAAGCTTGGGTAATTCATAGTTCCCTTTCAGTCAGTCATGTTCGACGTACGTCGGAACTGACCGACGAATTGGGATCTGTTTTCAGAGACCGACCTACTTCGAGTGATTTAAAACGAGCCAATGAACATTGGCATGCGGAGCACGCATTCCACGCACCGCCCTGCATTGCGGGTATAAATACGGAAGTGGAAGTGCAGCATACCGTTTTCAACTGAGGAGCTGAGATAGGTGGCTCGGGCCTTCAGCTGAAGCACAGCACCTGGCGACGAGACGTACGTCTCCGTTCCCTCCTTCAGGGAACGAGGGTTACATACGTAACCGAGACGTTTTCAGGTGATGTCACACGCTTAGGAACGCCCACCTGGAGGGCAAAACAAGGCTCTCCTCCATTGCCCGCCAGTCATTTTTACCAGGTTTGTAGTCAGTATTAATGCAGTAAGACAGTGATATTAAAATACCAAATTCAATATACAACTTATTGATGATGCATGCTTTATACAGGAAAGCAGATGAACACAGATTATTAATGCAACACATTAAGTTTCTCATTAAGCGTTTTTTTCCCCCCGATCGAAACCCATTATAAAGAAAACGCATTGCATTCATATTCTTGGCTCATCTGCTCGCCTGTGTATGCATCATCAAAAAGGTGTAAACTGAATGTGATGTTTTAATATCACTGTTTTAGTCTATTACGGCACTTTAAGTGTGGGTTTCAGTAAGGATTCTTTAGCCTGTTGTCGATTCACCCTTGATTTAAAACCCATATCAACAAATCCTAAATTAGTATTAAACTTTGCTTAATTTGCTCTGCCTTGTCTTATATCTAGCGCGAAGGACTCCTGCACATGTACATTTGCTGATTGTTCTCCATTTTTAGTTAAGGATAAATTAAATACCCAATCAATCAAATTAAATAAATACAATGCAATAATAATTATTTTGTGTGACAGATGCACAGTGATCATATCACACATCAAAATGCATTAATATATGCAGTGTTTTGAAAGCTCACTGTACACTGTAAAAATGCTGGGTTAAAAAAAGCTGGGTTGAAAATAGACAAGCGGTTGGGTTAAATGTTTGCCCAACATGCTGGGGCAGTTTAATTTAACCCAACTATTGTTTAAAAATTACTATATGGCTGGCTTAAAATGAACCCAAAATAGGTTGGAAATTAAAAATCAGACGCATAATTACTAGAAGCAACAATAATAATCAAAAGGTGAACATTTATTAATAAACAATGTAAATGTGTTTTGTTTAATTATAATACATTTAACTTATTAGTTAATTTATTAAACATTAATAAATGTTAATATCCAACATTTTGGGTTCAAGTTAAGCAAGAAATACAGTAATTATTAAACAATAGTTGAGTTAAATAAAACTACCCAGCAGGTTGGGCAAACATTTAATCCAACCGCTGGGTTAAAACAACTCATTCACTAGATTTGTCCATTTTTCAACCCAGCTTGGGTTGTTTTTAACCTAGAATTTTTTAGAGTGTACAGTTCACAAATGCAAAGATCTGGCACACATTTATAACCCATAAGTTCATGCACAAATAAATGCTGAGATGTTTCTAATTGTACACTTCTTTAAAATTATATGTTTTCTTACCAAATTAGTCTAAATAAAGGTAATACATTTTAGATGATGATAGAAAGAGTGTTGTTTTGTGAATGTGTAAAAATACACATCCATCTTGAGAGTTTTTGCTGGACACGTTTATTTACTTCATTTAAATGATGTACTTATTTGTATTTTCATGATTGTTGCGAAGATGAATGACACTGCCTGTGGGTGTAAGTTTGTACTTATCAGGGAACTATGGTTACAGTCATAACCTGAGACGTTCCCTTTCGAGGGAACTTCACACTGCGTCCACTAGGATTACTTTGGGAACGATATACCAAAACGCCATAAAACCAAATGCCTGTCGAGTGAAACTGTGGCACATTCAGGACAGAAGCGCTGATGAACCTGGAGCTGCGTCCAGGTCAAGATCATAGTATCTCACAAACGTAAGAGGCGAGGACCAACCGGCAGCATTGCAGACTTCTTTGAGAGAAACCCCAGAAACCAAGGCCTTTGAGACCGCCATATTCCTAGTAGAATTAGATCTGACAGCTAAAGGGCATTGCTTGTCAGGATCCTGCCCTGACAGTCTTGTCTGTTTTGTCCTTGTTTAGTGTTTCTTTGTTTGTCTTGTGCTTGAGCACATGGCTGTGTCTTTGTTTGTGTGTTCCTCTCGTCCTGCCTCCTTGTTTCCCTTTACCACGCCCCCTTGTTTAGTCATTGTCTAGTCCTTGTTTCACTAATTGTGCTCACCTGATCCTCATGTGCTCTGGTCCCTTTATATTGTGCTACTTTCCCTCATGTCCTTGCTGGTTCGTTGCGTTTGTGTGCATTCGTTGTCTGGCTTATCTTGTCCTTGTGATTGCTGTTACTCTTGCCATAGCTATAGTTATTAGCTTTGTTTTCCCCTAGCCTTACTTTTTGGTTTTCTCTAGCTTTGGTTTTGTTTTCTCTCTAGTTTAGTGATCTTATTTTTCTTTCTCTAGTTTCCTGCATAGTTGCTGTTTGGTTTTTTACTTTTCTTTGATTCTAGTTCCAGTCTTTCATTTCTAGTATTTATCTAGCTCCTCTTGTTTGTTATAGTTTATTATATCTCTTTTGTTTTCCTTTTTAGATTTCTGATACTTAGTTGCAGTTTCCCTATTCTTAGGTTTTATTTTTCGCTCTTGTTTATCTTTTGTTGTCTTGTCGTGTGTGTGTGTGTGTGTGTGTCTTGTGTTGGTTCCTGCCCTGTGTCCTGAGTCTCCCTTGGCCACTGTCGCTTTATCCCGGGCAGTCAAGACTGGAGCTGATTCTGGGAGAGGACATCAAGTCTCAGGTTCCTGGCGTTCCTGTCCGGGTTTTCCCACCATCGCCCTGCCTGGTGTTGCTTCCAAAGCCATCCGCAAGCTCATGGTCTCCCTGGACTGGTCTCAGTGGTCGTCCTCCCTGCCTGTCATCGTGGTGTCTGTCCCCTGCCCTGCTGTTTGAACTCACACCTTGTCACTTCCTTGTTGTGCCCTGTCTAGAGTCGTGTTAATAAAGTCTTCATTGTTCACCCTGCATCTGGGTCCTAAGTTTCAGAATCCCTGACAGAACGAACCAGCCAATTTGGACCCAGCAGGATGAGCTTCCGTATTGTTCCTCCAGCAACTGCTCAGGAGAGGGTGGCGCTCCAGCGGGGAGTGGCATCTCTTCGCCAACAGGGCCGGGAGGTGCGGTCCTTTGCCCAGTTCTTCTGGACTATGGCTAAGGGCCTTGAGTACGATGATGCAGCCCTCAAGGATGCTTTTAACATCTGTCTGGATGACCCTCTACCACAGTGGGAAATGGAACAACTTCGGGTCCTGGACTTCTGGAACTTCTCCAATTACCTGCATCATCGCGGGGATTGGCAGATCCTGACACCATCAGAGCCTGTCTGTAGTGATGACCTCACTCTTCCTCCTTCATCGAGTCAAGCCATTGAACCTCTGTTTAATCCTACTGAGAAACGAAGGTTGAGAAGGAGAAGGGCGGCTCGGACAGCTGCATCAGTCTCTGTTTCCACCAAGACAGTTCCAGCCGTTCCTGCCAGTTCAGAGCCCGTAGAGTGTGCTGTGGTACATCCTGAGCCCATCAAGTTTGCTACGGTCATTCCGGAGTCAGCTCCTGCCAGTCCAGAGCCAGTCGAGTCAGCTCCTGCCAGTCCAGAGCCAGTCGAGTCAGCTCCTGCCAGTCCAGAGCCAGTCGAGTCAGCTCCTGCCAGTCCAGAGCCAGTCGAGTCAGCTCCTGCCAGTCCAGAGTCCGCTCCTGCCAGTCCAGAGTCCGTCGAGTACAGATTGTCATGCCCTCAGAAGCGGAGGAAAAGGAAGGCTAATGTTGGCAAGTCAGATGCCCTTCTAGAGGCCCCTAACCTGTTGGTCCAGGAGGGCCTGAATCTGTCAGCTCCAGCCCCTGTGCCCAGTCCAGTGTCGGCTCCAGCTCCAGCCCCTGTGCCCAGTCCAGTGTCGGCTCCAGCTCCAGCCCCTGTGCCAAGTCCAGTGTCGGCTCCAGCTCCAGCCCCTGTGCCAAGTCCAGTGTCGGCTCCAGCTCCAGCCCCTGTGCCAAGTCCAGTGTCGGCTCCAGCTCCAGCCCCTGTGCCAAGTCCAGTGTCGGCTCCAGCTCCAGCCCCTGTGCCAAGTCCAGTGTCGGCTCCAGCTCCAGCCCCTGTGCCAAGTCCAGTGTCGGCTCCAGCTCCAGCCCCTGTGCCAAGTCCAGTGTCGGCTCCAGCTCCAGCCCCTGTGCCAAGTCCAGTGTCGGCTCCAGCTCCAGCCCCTGTGCCAAGTCCAGTGTCGGCTCCAGCTCCAGCCCCTGTGCCAAGTCCAGTGTCGGCTCCAGCTCCAGCCCCTGTGCCAAGTCCAGTGTCGGCTCCAGCTCCAGCCCCTGAGCCCAGTCCAGTGTCGCCTCCAGCTCCAGTTCCTGAGCCCAGTCCAGTGTCGGCTCCAGCCATTCCTGAGCCCAGTGAGCATGCCAAGCGCTCTACTGCAGTCATCCCAGAACCCGCCAAGCGCTCTACTGCAGTCATCCCAGAACCCGCCAAGCGCTCTACTGCAGTCATCCCAGAACCCACTGCAGTCATCCCAGAGCCGGTCGAGTGCGCTCCTGCAGTCATCCCAGTGCACAGTCCAGTGTGGGCTCCAGCCCACGAGCACGCCAGTGCTGCCCAGGAGGGCGCTCACGAGCCGGTCCCCGTGCACGCCAGTGCTGCCCAGGAGGGCGCTCGCGAGCCTGTCCCCGAGCACGCCAGTGCTGCCCAGGAGGGCGCTCACGAGCCAGTCCCCGAGCACGCCAGTGCTGCCCAGGAGGGCGCACACGAGCCAGTCCCCGAGCACGCCAGTGCTGCCCAGGAGGGCGCACACGAGCCAGTCCCCGAACTCGCCAGTGCAGCCCAGGAGGGCGCTCCCGAGTCAAGTCCCGTGTCTGTCCCTGAAGTCTTGAGGAATGTTAAGTTGTTTCCTGAGTCTGTTCCCCAAGGATCCACCTTCCGTGCCAATGCAGTCATGGTCCCTGAGTTCTTCCCTAAATCTGTCCCCAATCAAGAACTTTTCCCTAAGACTGTTTCTGACACCAAGGTCACTTTCAAACCCCACCCATTAGAGCAAACCCATGTTCCCAGGAGGACCCGTAGTTTTGTCCCTTTCCCTCCCATCCCACCCTCCCTTTTACCTGGTCCTTATGGGTTCCCGAAGTCAGCACCTCCCTGGTCAGTCCCTAACTACTCTCCTGGATTATTTTCCTCCCCAGTTCTGCCCCCCGGGTTTCCTGTCTGCCCTGGTACTCCCAGTTTTGTTCCCCGCCCACCCTCCCAATTGTTACCACCTCTTTTTCCTTTGCCCAGTGTGGACGCCAGGAGGCGTCCGTTGGGGGGAGGGTACTGTCAGGATCCTGCCCTGACAGTCTTGTCTGTTTTGTCCTTGTTTAGTGTTTCTTTGTTTGTCTTGTGCTTGAGCACATGGCTGTGTCTTTGTTTGTGTGTTCCTCTCGTCCTGCCTCCTTGTTTCCCTTTACCACGCCCCCTTGTTTAGTCATTGTCTAGTCCTTGTTTCACTAATTGTGCTCACCTGATCCTCATGTGCTCTGGTCCCTTTATATTGTGCTACTTTCCCTCATGTCCTTGCTGGTTCGTTGCGTTTGTGTGCATTCGTTGTCTGGCTTATCTTGTCCTTGTGATTGCTGTTACTCTTGCCATAGTTATAGTTATTAGCTTTGTTTTCCCCTAGCCTTACTTTTTGGTTTTCTCTAGCTTTGGTTTTGTTTTCTCTCTAGTTTAGTGATCTTATTTTTCTTTCTCTAGTTTCCTGCATAGTTGCTGTTTGGTTTTTTACTTTTCTTTGATTCTAGTTCCAGTCTTTCATTTCTAGTATTTATCTAGCTCCTCTTGTTTGTTATAGTTTATTATATCTCTTTTGTTTTCCTTTTTAGATTTCTGATACTTAGTTGCAGTTTCCCTATTCTTAGGTTTTATTTTTCGCTCTTGTTTATCTTTTGTTGTCTTGTCTTGTCGTGTGTGTGTGTGTGTGTGTGTGTGTGTGTCTTGTGTTGGTTCCTGCCCTGTGTCCTGAGTCTCCCTTGGCCACTGTCGCTTTATCCCGGGCAGTCAAGACTGGAGCTGATTCTGGGAGAGGACATCAAGTCTCAGGTTCCTGGCGTTCCTGTCCGGGTTTTCCCACCATCGCCCTGCCTGGTGTTGCTTCCAAAGCCATCCGCAAGCTCATGGTCTCCCTGGACTGGTCTCAGTGGTCGTCCTCCCTGCCTGTCATCGTGGTGTCTGTCCCCTGCCCTGCTGTTTGAACTCACACCTTGTCACTTCCTTGTTGTGCCCTGTCTAGAGTCGTGTTAATAAAGTCTTCATTGTTCACCCTGCATCTGGGTCCTAAGTTTCAGAATCCCTGACATTGCTGGCCAGAAGACTCATAAGCCAGTGAAAAAGCCTCGACTATACACTTGCTCATTGTCTGTTTGGACGCAGGGCGACCCCTGTTATGCTACCCAAAACAGACAAAAAGTTGATCCGCTTTTCTCCACAGGGCAGCTCTGTGGATGTAAGCATCCAGTGCTCGCACTGGACATACAAAGTTCAATTTTTCCTGGCCCGAGTCAAATAGAGGAGGACAGAGAGTCTGCAGCACTATAGGCCATGGAACACTGGTTAGCACCTTTGGAACATACCCAATTCTAGGGTAAAGGAAAGCTTTTACCATCCCCGGTGCGATCTCCAAGCACGTGGGGGATACAGTAAAGGCCTGAATGGAAGACATTGCAAGGAGGAAGACCGTTTTCAGAGTCAGAAACTTCTCTGAGATGCTATCCAGTCGCTCAAACGGAGCCGATGATAAACCTTCCAACACGATAACCAAATCCCAAGCAGGAACTCTAGTGCGCACTGTAGGCCTCAGCCTCTGGGTGCCACGCAGGAAACGAGCTACTAATGGGTTTTTCCCCCACAGTGGTACCATTCACATGGGCATGGTAAGCCGAGATAGCGGACATATACACTTTTAATGAAGAAGGGGTCAACCCAGAAGAGAAACGATCTTGCAGAAAACCTAGCACTGAACCAATAGGGCCGTTAACTGAATCTGGCTATCATTCTTGACACCAAGAAGTGAACAATCTCCATTTCAGGGCATATAGTTTCCTCGTGGATGGAGCTCTACAACCTCAGTTGAGAGACCAGATTCTATGAGCTCAACCCCCTCAGAGGCCAAACCCACAGGTTCCACATTTCTGGGCAGGGATGAAATATCAAGCCCTTCGCCTGAGATAGAAGATCCCTCCTGATCGCAATCTTCCAAGGTGAGCCATCGAGCAGAGCTACAAGGTCCGAGAACCAAATCCGGCTCTGCCAGTAGGGTGCAACTAACTGTAGACGTATCCCCTCCCGGCGAATCTTCTCCAGAACTCCATGGAGCAGAACAACTGGGGGAAATGCGTACAGACGCAGCCGCGGCCACGTCTGTACCATGGCATCCAGTCCCAGAAGAGCTGGATGCGTCAAAGAGAACCAGAGCGGAGAGAACCAGAGCATTGTATCCTGAGACGCAAACAGATCCACCTCTGCCTGGCCATAAATCTCCCAAATGAACTTCACCACCTCGGGGTGAGGTCTCCATTCCCCTGGCCTCAGCCCCTGTGTCGACAGGATTTCTGCTCCTATATTCTGGGTCCCTGGGATAAAGATTGCTCTCAAGGAGAGAAACTTCCCCAGAGACCAAAGGAGGATCTGTTGCGCCAGTTTGCACCTTTTTTCTTAGTAACTCGACGACACTGGGCTCCCAACACAGGACACTGGGACAGGAACCAAATTTTCTTCCATATAACCAAGACACGGACGGGATCTTGATCATACGAAAAGACTTCCCCCTCGGGAAAACCCTTTGGTCCTGAGCCACCACTGTAAAGGTCTCATGTACAGCAGGCCAAAAGGTATCTCATTGGATGCTGCTGCCATCAACCCCAACAATTTTTTTAACTGTTTCACAGTGAGTGACTGGCCTAGCTCTACTCTTTTCACAACTGATAGAATAGCAGTGATGCGAGCGGGTGAGAGAACTGCTCGCATCGCTACTGAATCGCAAACTACACCCAGAAAAGTGGTCCTCTGTACTGGAGAAAGCACACTCTTTTTTAAGTTCAGTCTCAACCCCAACTTTCGAATATGAGCAAGGACGACATCTCGATGCCGAACTGCCATCACCTCTGACTGTGCTAGTATCAGCCAGTCGTCTATATAGTTCAGAGTGCGTATGCCCTGCAGCCTGAGCGGGGCCAGAGCTGCATCTATGCATTTCGTGAATGTGCAGGGTGAAAGAGCTAGGCTGAACAGAAGAACTCGATATTGGTACGCTTTTTCCCCGAAAGCGAACCTTAGAAATTTGTGGAAGGATAGAGACATGGAAGTATGCGTCCTTTAGCTCTATTGTGACAAACCAATTTTTGGATCTGATTTTAGTCACAATTTGACTTAACGTCAACATCTTGAATTTTAGTTTCCTGACTGTGCGAATCAGATGGCTAATGAATATATGGAAGCGTTAGCTCAAGTTCTGCCGGGAAGATTTAATTACTTGTCACTTATTACCTTCATCTCTATCCAATCACGTCTTCATACTTTTCGTATAAAAGTCGTACTTACACATGTTTGAGTTTGCAGATGCCGACGCGACAACACTTGCTCGCATTCACTGCTAAACCACCATGTCCAACGATACTCCAATCGTCTGTGATTACTCAGACTCTGATGATGAGTTAGTACCGCCCTCTCCTCTTCCAGCACGGCGCAGTGCTCGCCTCCAACGCCGTGACTCGCCATGGGCAACGTGGTCTATGGAGGACATTCACAGTACTCTGGAATCAGCCGGCATTCCCATCAGCCAAGGTCTGTCCAGAGAGGATCTCCTTCTCGCTCAAAATACTCTGGATAATCCACCCGAGTCCGTCTCCGATATCGCGACTCCTTCAGTGTCTGGCCAATCAAAACAAACCAGTAGAAAGAGAACAGCGAAGTCATCGTCACCTCATCCCGGTAAAAGTACTACACTGAAAGCTCGGGCACTTGTTCATCCGGACATCACAGAGCCCGACGGAGTTAACACTCATTCCTCCAAGCGGTTCAAAGCCTCTCCCAAACCGTCAAATGCCTGGAATCAAGGATATCAAAATTCAAACACTCTGCTGCGACCTCCAATGGCCCGAATCCAGCTGTTAACTTCGCCGTAACTCCTCAATTTTGTCCTCCTGCCAGTGGATTAAGCGGTCCCCCGGGCTTAGCTTCTTCAGCCCCGCTAACTCTTCCACAACCGGCTCAGACACCATTCCAGGATGTTCTTGCTCCAACTGAAACTCCATCCTTTAACCTTTCAACAGCAACTCCTGCCCAGACATTCGGTAGGCGTTTGTCTTTCCAGCTGCTGCTACGGTATCTCCTCACATCAGAACAAAAATCATCCGAGGTAAGGATATAAACCTTGCTTCACTTCTGCTTCCCTCGCCTGCTGCTGACAGGAAGGTGGTTGACTGTGGTGACGTGGCAGTCCTGCTTAAAACTTCCGATCCAAGATTACAACAGAATCTTACATTCGCAGAATTCGTCATTGCTTTCAGCATATTCAGAGATATCCTGTGTCAGGCTTTCCCAGATCAGAGGGAAGAGCTGGATTTGTTTCTAGCCATGATGGCGGTCTTTAACCAACGATACGGAGGTACATTATTCTGCGAATATCATAAATCATTCTCCGCCAAATCAGCTTCCTTTATTTCGCTTTTTTAACACCAGACTATTGTACCACCGGTACAATCCTCTAATTCAAGGAAAAGCTCCAATTCGGAGAAAATTCTGAAAAGTCACCCTTCTACTCCTATTAATGTTACTACTCTCTCTAGCTCCCTCTCCTCTCACCCTGATCCTACTTTTGTCGACTATCTAATCACCGGTCTGTCTCAAGGGTTTCGGGTGGGCATCCTTTCCAATCTCACCACCTCCTTCATAGCTAAAAATCTGCAATCAGCCATTACTAAACCAGACGTGGTTTCTGATCAACTAGAGAAAGAGGTAAATAAAGGTTACGTCATTGACCCTTTTGCTTCCCCGCCATTTTCGCCTTTCCGCATTAATTCCATTGGCGTTGCAACACGGAAATACTCCGGTAAAAAACGTCTGATCTTTGATATGTCTTCCCCTCATTCCAACTACACAGCGAGCGTGAACGAATGCATACCTTTAGCACCCTTCTCTCTACAGTACGCCTCGGTTGACAATGCTATTCATTTAATTAAGATAGCCGGGCAAGGTGCAAATTTTATTTTGCCGTTAGGCTTACATTCGGGTGTAGGAGTAGCCCTCATATTTTTAATAGCCTTTCCGAAGCGATGTGCTGGATCTTGCTGAACGTCAGCAAGCTTCCCTTTGTTCTGCATTTGCTCGACGACTTTCTGTTAAGCGACTTTCCATCTCACCAATCTTCAGTTCTAGACATACTCAAACATATCTTTAGTGATGTCGGCATTCCCCTCTCCGCCGAGAAAATCTTGGGACCCTCTACTTCTCGGGATTCTGTTCTCTGTTCTTCCCTTTCCCCCGAAAAGCTTGCAAGGATCAGGTCTTTCTTGGAAGCTTTTCCCTCCCTTCATTCTATATCAAAGCGCGATTTGCTTTCGCTACTCGGTCACCTAAATTTCGCCATGAGAATAATTCCTCAAGGCAGGGCTTTCATCTCACGGTTGTTAACTCTGGCCCATTCCGTGGTAAAGCTAAGCGATCAGATACAACTTGACGAAGGCTGCTTGTCCGACATTCATTTCTGGAAAAGATTGCTCAACGTTTGGAACGGTATTTCTTTTTTTTACAACGACGTTTTTGAATCATCGCTTCAACTTCAATTATTCACCGACGCGAGCTATGGTTAAATTTCTTAAAATCCGGCCTAGAACTTCCACATACGCACCGCTTTTTATATTACCTAACGGAGCACCCCTTTCCAAGGCTTGTTTCAGAACTCACTTAATCACTGTTATCAAAAGCTGCAGTCTATCCCCCTCTCTCTATACTGGCCATTCATTCAGAATCGGGGCAGCTACAACAGCTGCTGAACGAGGAATCTCTACATCAGCGATTAAGATCATGGGCAGATGGTCTTCCTCAGCTTTTGAATCATACATCAGACCCGATTCAAAAACCATTGTGAAGCTCAGCAAGCTCTTCAGTAACAATCAGGTACATTTTATGCAATTACTGGTGGTGGTTTTAATGGCGGTAATGGCCTTGCGTGACCTTGTCTCAAAAAAAAAAAAAAAAAAAAGCCGTCTATGTTGGCCAACGCCCTTATATCTGTCCGGTCTATCGAGGCGTCTATGGCCGGCCTAACGTGGCTATATCTGTTCGGTCTATCGAGGCCGTCTATGTCTGGCCTAACGTGGCTATATCTGTCGGTCTATCAAGGCCTGTCTACGTCCGGCCTATCGTGGCTATATCTGTTCGGTCTATCGAGGCCGTCTATGTCTGGCCTATCGTGGCTATATCTGTCTGCCTATCGAGGCTGTCTTAGTCTGGTTACGTAAGGCTAAAGCAGTAGCGCATATATAATATATATAAAAAAAAATTATAATAAAAAATTTATAAAATAAATAAAATTAACTTTAAAATTAACCTAATTAACTTTTACATTCTATCTTTCAGGAACCTCAGGATTCAAGTCCGGCGTCTATTCTTTTCGTCTATTTTTGGGGGTCGGCTGCGCCCCTGCCTTCATCTTCAGGCAGGAATCGTCTCAGGTTACGTATGTAACCTCTGTTCCCTGAGAACAGGGAACGAAACACTGCGTCAGCTGACGCTATGGGGAACGCCTCCAGCGTGACAGGTGTCTGAAGCTACTATCGAATCAAGTAAATCCTGTTGACCGGTGACAGCCCATGATGTCATCAATGTGCAACCCGGAAGTATATAAGGGTGCCTTGCCAACACATACACATCCTCTCATCTGAAGGGACTGTTCGGCAGACAGGCCCCGAGGCATGGCAACGAGACACAGCATTTCGTTCCCTGTTCTCAGGGAACAGAGGTTACATACGTAACCTGAGATGTTCCCTTTCGAAAGGGAACTCTCGCTGCGTCAGCTGACGCTATGGGGAACGATATACCCACGCCGCCATGCTGAGGGGAGTGTCTGCCCCTGGCAGTGACAACTGTCAGCACAAGTAAATTCAACTGAAAAACCTGAGCAACTCCCCCTCAGGTCACACTGGGCTGTCAGTGACAGCATCCCCTACGGTCATAGCCCAAGCTATACGCCTAAAATGGGACCTTAATGCAACTGCATGAGGTCCTACCCAGACTGCTCAAAGGCCGGGGACCAACTACTTCAACAGAAGGGGTCCCTTTAAGGGAATGTGGCTAGGGGACCCGAAGGAGCCCCAGCCAGTCACTACTCGGGAAACAAGTTATCCCGAGTGCCACCAGGGAGGCCTGACCTGGTGCCCTAAGTGTTATGGACACTTCGGTTTAGCCAACCCTGTCTGTTCAGAAACAGAGCCTCCATATGGTGCCTCAGAAGGTATCCAGACTAAGGGACTGAAACCCTGGCAGTCCTACTTAGCCCGGAACTCAGAGACGGGTTATCCCAGAGAGCAACACTCAGCGTAGCGCTTTACAACCCTTGCTAGCGAGGGGAGTCTGCCTGCTCAAATCAAGGATCTACCAAGTGCTTGTGTTTCAAAGCAGTAGGGAGGCCGGAAAGGCCTACGGACTGATCTAACAGGGAGGCCTCACGAGAGGCCTGCGACCGTCTGACCAGGCTCAGTGCTATGTGCTCATAGACAACCCACAGTGAGGGGAGCAGCTGAACCTGCCTGGCGGGTAATCCCCAGCTGTAGGCTAAGCTACCATAGGTTCTACTCACAGAGAACTGGTAACCGAGAAGTGCCTAAACTTGGGAACTTCGCCTTAAAGGAGGCCCCGTGGGGCCTACTACCTGATAGCGGGTTTCTCAGGGAGGTCTACAGAGGCCTACTACCTGATAGCATGCTATGCTAGCTAGCCGAGCATCTTGACTCGGGAATCCACCCTCAGGGAGGCCTAGTGAGGCCTGCTACCTGATAGCAATATATGCCGGCTTCTAGAGCGTTCAAGCTCACCTTCAGGGAGGCCTTGTGAGGCCTACCCTCATAGCAAGTCATGCTAGCTACCCGAGCACTCCTATCTCGGGAGCTCACCTTCAAAAGAAGCCTAGAAAGGCCTTATGTCTGATGGTAAGCCTACTAGGGAGGCCTGGTGAGGCCTACTACCTGCTAGCATTAACCATGCTAACCGTCAAGTGACTGAGACTCAGAGCACTCCTCCAGAGAGGCCTAGAGAGGCCTGCCAACTGATAGCAATTTATACAAATTGTCAGAATAACAAAAAAGTCCCTGGGGGCTCGTCCTCATGGAGGCCTGATGAGGCCTACCACCTGATAGCCAGTCAGGCTAGCCGTACCGATGTCACACATCGGCACTCACCCTCAAGGAGGCCTGATGAGGCCTACCACTCGATAGCAAGCCATACTAGCAGAGTATCCAACTCAGGAACTCGCCTCCAAGGAGGCCTGGTGAGGCCTACCACCTGGTAGCAAGTCACAACTGACTGCTATGAAACCCTGGACAGTTAGACTACTGGCTGAATAGTAACTACCCATTGCACCTTGCTATGGGGACCCGCCCTCAGGAAGGCTTTGTAAAGCCTACAAGCTGGTAACAAGTCTTCACAATAGTCAACGTATCTGGGAAGCATAACACACCAATTCACACAACTGGGGCCGCCCACAGGAGGCCTCTTAGGCAGCTACCTGGTCGCAGCTGCTGTGAACCCAGACTTTAGCAAAAACGGGCTGGCTCTGACCGAGCGACTCTCACATGAGAGGAGGCTGACAACACAGGGATGGTATAAAGGCTCAGATTCACGTAGTGAACAGCCAGAGGTGACAGTGCCTCAGCAACGCATCTCTAACATCCATACAGCCTAGGCCAACTAAGCAAATATGCCCAACTGAAGCTCCAGCGTCAGTCTCTAGTAAACACACTCTAGACAAGACAAACTACTCTAACCTGCGGTGGCTTAGGGGAACCGAAGACACATAGTAAAAACCCTAAGTGGTAGCATTCTCCCAGAAGGACGTCCTACCGCATAGTACTCCGCTAACATTTCAGTAGAAATGATTGGCGGCCTCAACACAACTCTCCCCATGAGAGGAGGCCTTAATTACATACATATGATACCATGAGCGGTGGCTTGCCTCGCGATATCTTGACCGGCAAGGGAAAGCCAACACACGCTCACCTCCACAGCCCAGCTCCTGGTGCTGCAATAAGCCACCTACAGGGGGAAACTTCAGTTAACTCCTCCTTCCTAATGGTTGCGTAAACCCACACTCTATACAGGGAACAAAGGTCTGTAAGAAATACATATTTTAGTGTTATCACACAAAATAGACCACTCTCACCTGCGGCGTGTAGAGCGAAGACTCACCACACAGTTCTCCTTGCATGCCTGAAAGGGTACTCTCACTGATCAAGCCAAGGCGGGCCTCCCCAGGCCTGATGTAAGAAGCACCTGGAGAAACGTTCTATGAAGAAAAACTATGAGGGATCCTTCTTCCTACGGGAGACCCGCCCCTTTTGCGACCTCCTCCTATGAGGGGGCGCACGAAAGGCAATACTGGCACTCTGTATGAGGAGGAGGAGGAATCAACAGAGGAGCAATCAACAGAGGAAGAGATGGAGGCCATGCTGGAGGCAGAGGTAGAGGAAGAGGTAGAGGTAGAGGAAGAGGAAGAGGAAGAGGAAGAGGAAGAGGAAGAGGAAGACAAGAAGGTGCTCAAAGAGGACTGAATCTCACAAATGAGATCCGTGCAACACTGGTTGATCACGTTGTCAACCACGGACTGACGCTGAGAGAGGCTGGACTGCGAGTACAGCCAAATCTAAGCCGATACACAGTGGCAAGTGTGATAAGAACATTTCGACTGGAAAATAGGTACTGTAAAAATATCATCATATCACAAACATCTGCACGGTTTCAGTAACTGCTTACAGTACTGTATTCTATGCACTATCAGCACTTCTGTTACCTTTTCCTGTAAAATTACTGTACTATTGTATGGATTTGTTTTTATATATAGGATTGAGGGTCAGGAGCGACAAGGGGGAAGGCCTCCTATTTTCACAGCAAGAGAGGGAGATTGTAAACATGGTTTTGGCCAACAATGCTATAACACTCAAGCAGCTCCAAGCTAACATTGTCAATAACCATGCCACTTTCAACGATATCCATCAGGTCTCAACATCAACACTGGCACGCATCCTAAAAAAAAAACATATTCAAATGAAGCAGATTTATCGAGTGCCTTTCGAGCGCAATTCCGAAAGGGTGAAGCGACTGCGGCATGATTATGCAGAGGTATGTATTCACTATAGCAGTGTGATCTTGCATACTGTTTCATATTCTTTTACTGTACTGTACTATGTATACTAGATCTACACTGAACTATACAATTTTGCCTGACACTGTTCTTCAGAGAGTTTTACGAATGGATGGAGAGGAGATCCTGCATGAGTTCATTTACGTAGATGAGGCTGGTTTTAACCTGGCGAGAACACGAAGGCGGGGAAGAAACATCATTGGCCAAAGGGCTATAGTCAATGTCCCCGGGCAACGTGGGGGTAATATAACACTCTGTGCAGCCATTACACAGAATGGGGTCCTCCACCGCCATGCCCATATGGGCCCTTACAACACAGCACTCATACTTACATTCTTGGACCAATTGCACAACATAACAGCAGCTAATCAAATTGATCATATGCAATACATTGTTGTCTGGGACAATGTGTCTTTCCACCGCTCTGCTCTGGTTCAGAACTGGTTTCAGCAACATCCACATTTCACTATCCTATATCTTCCACCATATTCTCCATTCCTCAACCCTATAGAAGAGTTTTTCTCGGCATGGCGGTGGAAGGTATATGATCTCCGTCTCCAGGCTGAGGTACTCCTCATCCAAGCCATGGAGGAGGCCTGTGACCAGATGGAGGTTGCAGCAATGCAAGGATGGATTCGTCATTCAAGACGTTTCTTTCCAAGGTGTCTTGCCAATGACAACATTGCCTGCGATGTTGATGAAATTCTCTGGCCAGATCCAGCTAGGCGAAGAGACGATGTATAGTTTTTTTTGTTCCTTGAACTTACAGTACAATATGTGAAGTGACATTTTGTTACAGTATTCTGGATCTCCATGTCAACATTTTGGGCGTGTTGACAAATAAATTAGTTTCTTCAGTCTGCAACATTGGTCTTGTGTGGTGTTTGGTGACTTTACATTATATTTGTACTTTGTTGATGGTAGCCTACTCTAATCATAGGGAAATAGAAGTGCTAAAAGTGTTTTAGGTTTATCACAGCAGAGTGTAACTCGTGCAAACAGAGTATGTTAATGTGAAACGTGTGTGTTTCATATGGTAACAAAGTGTGGTTTTGAAACAGAAGTGTATAGTTTTTACAAGAGTGTTTAATTATGCAAAGGATCTGTAGTGTTTTGCTAATTGGGTGTGTGGTTGTGCTAATTGTGTGTAGTGTTTTGAAAACGCGGGCCCTGTTTTGAAAATCGTGCTTAAGCAATCCAAAAAAACTGTAATAAACAATTAAAATGTCTCCTTGCTATTTTTGACACATTCATAATCATTACTTTTGCTGGTGCTTTGTGGCTAGCTTTATGTGTGCGCTTATGTGCGGAATAGGCAAATATATTACTTAAACGCTCATTAGGCTATGGATTTTTTTCCTATGCCTATTTAGAATTCTCTCCAGTATATATATATATATATATATATATTTATGTAATTAATTAAATTAATTGTAATTAAAAAAGTGCTTAATCGACTAATGGCTTAAATTAGTAAAAAAACTACTAGTCTAGTAGAAAAAACCTAAGTCGGGGGCAGCTTATTTCACATATTTTCGAGCATGTCACAATGAGCATTCTGGGTGATAGCAGCCCTGAGTGGAATGAGCTCGCATAATAGCTCAGCATTATTAAATTGCAGACAAAGAGTTTGGATAGCTAGGTTGGCTTGTATGTTTGGTGCGGAGTGGGTACGATAGGGGGTCCAACCTGTGTGTGTGTGTGTGTGTGTGTGTGTGTGTGTGTGTGTGTGTGTGTGTGTGTAAATTTCAGTCTTGACATTTTAGAGTGTCACCCCTTCATTTTTGTGAGCTTTTCCTGCATTATGACTGAATTATTGAATGGATTTCACATATTCTCAAAACTTTGCTCTGTTTTACAGACACGGTGGTTCATAGGTGTGTGTGTGTGTGTGTGTGTGTGTGTGTGTGTGTGTGTGTGTGTGTGTGTGTGTGTGTGTGTGTGTGTGTGTGTGTGTGTGTGTGTGTGTGTGTGTGTGTGTTTAAGTGTGCGTCTGTGTGTGAGTGGATGTGTCAATATCACACTCTTGATGTTTTAGAGTGTCACCCCTTTACTGCTGTGTGATTTTTTTTTTTTTCAGCATTGTGGCCAATTTGTAGATTGTACACACAAAAATAGTTTTTGTTGATTTCCCATTCATTTCCTATGGTCGGCCATTTTCGAACACCAGAGGTAGTATTTTTTATGACCACTTAGCATGCGCGAATCATGCCCTCAATTTTTTTTGTTTTAGTTCACATTTCTAATGTCATAAAAGTTGAAGCTGTGATTTTTAGAAATTCAAAACTTTCCGGTCAGAAATGACTGAAAAGCACCCAAGGGTTAAAAATAGGCAGGTTTACATTTAAACTGACATTTTGAGTCTGGATTTAATTTATATTTAAAATAGATTAGCTTTAGAGGAATATATTAACTTTAATCAAAGTCCCTTTAAGATATGTATAAATATATAAAGTCTTTGCTTTAATCCTATTGCTCCATAACTTTAAATCTCATTTAGGAACTGACCTTGTCTGTGTTTAAATGAAGTGATTCAACACACCTCAATTTAAAAGAAAGCCTAGATCAACAAGCCATAGATTAGCCCTAAACCTTGCTTAATTTAACCCTCATTGGTGCAACCCATGTAATGAATTTCTCATTCAATAACCCATTACAGTGTGTGAAAAATTATTATTATATATATATTATTATAAACCTTTTATTACAATAATAGTGTAAACCCTATTACATTATGCTTTGTTATAACTATTATGAGTTGTTAAGATGTTAAGAACAAAAAGGAGAAAGAGAATAAAAGCAATACAATTTTAAAATATGCATTAAATACAATTATAAATATTTTTTTTTTACCTCTTGTAAATAAGAGGCTGCATTAACTAATTTCTGCTAATGCTTATTATTATAATGTTTATTATTAGTAGTAGTTCTTTATCTCAGATTCTCTAAACGATTAAACAATGCTCTTTATTTGACTGTAAACTGAGTACAATAAAGAAAAACGTGATATACACTTTTGTGGGTCCATTTTAAAGGGATAGTTTGACAGTTTAAAAAAGCTGTTGCCCTCATGCTGAATGACTCAATCTTCCGTGGAACCATATTGTAAAAAATTGTCATTGTACATACAATGGAAGTCAAAGGGCATTAATATTGGTTGTACTGTTCCCAATGTTCTTCAGAATATCTTCTTTTGTGTTTCACAGAAGAAATAAAGTTATACTTGCTTCAAACAGATTTTGAAAACTTGTTGGGTTAGTGTTTTTTTTTTTTACAAATTCAGAATGATTCACTTTGATTTCTAATGAAATTGTATTAAATACACAGTTAAATCCCCAGTGTTAAATCAACACTGCTCAGAGCACATATGATCCCACTCTACAGAGTGTTGAAGTAACACTGAATCAGAGTTAAAGCTAATGAGATAATTAAGAGATTTATTAAGTGATGATCGGGCATTAGTGATCAACACCTGCTGTTAACAGAATCAATGAAGGAAAGAGAAACAACAAGAACTACAACTGACTTCAGCCACAGCCTTAGATGAAATCAACTGAAGATAAATAAGACATTACATCTCTGAACTTCTCAGCAGAGGAGGATTAAACAACTCCACAAACAGCATTACCAGCTTCACTTGCTCACCTGTGTATGCATCATCAAAAAGGTGTAAACTGAATGTGATGTTTTAATATCACTGTTTTAGTCTATTACGGCACTTTAAGTGTGGGTTACAGTAAGGATTCTTTAGCCTGTCGTCGATTCACCCTTGATTTAAAATAAAACCCATATCAACAAATCCTAAATTAGTATTAAACTTTGCTTAATTTGCTCTGCCTTGTCTTATATCCAGCGCGAAGGACTCCTGCACATGTAAATTTGCTGATTGTTCTCCATTTTTAGTTAAGGATAAATTAAATACCCAATCAATCAAACTAAATAAATACAATGCAATAATAATTATTTTGTGCGACAGATGCACAGTGATCATATCACACATCAAAATGCATTAATGTATGCAGTGTTTTGAAAGCTCACTGTACACTGTAAAAAATGCTGGGTTAAAAAAATCTGGGTTGAAAATAGACAAGCGGTTGGGTTAAATGTTTGCCCAACATTCTGGGGCAATTTAATTTAACCCAACTATTGTTTAAAAATTATTATATGGCTGGCTTAAAATGAACCCAAAATAGGTTGGAAATTAAAAATCAGACGCATAATTACTAGAAGCAACAATAATAATCAAAAGGTGAACATTTATTAATAAACAATGTAAATGTGTTTTGTTTAATTATCATACATTTAACTTATTAGTTAATTTATTAATCATTAATAAATGTTAATATCCAACATTTTGGGTTCAAGTTAAGCAAGAAATACAGTAATTATTAAACAATAGTTGAGTTAAATAAAACTACCCAGCAGGTTGGGCAAACATTTAATCCAACCGCTGGGTTAAAACAACTCATTCACTAGATTTGTCCATTTTTCAACCCAACTTGGGTTGTTTTTAACCTAGAATTTTTTAGAGTGTACAATTAAAAAAAAAACATAAGTTCATGCACAAATAAATGCTGAGATGTTTCTAATGGTACACATCTTTAAAAGTATGTTTTCTTACCAAATTAGTCTAAATAAAGGTAATACATTTTAGATGATGATAGAAAGAGTGTTGTTTTGTGAATGTGTAAAAATACACATCCATCTTGAGAGTTTTTGCTGGACACGTTTATTTAATTTATTTAAATTATGTACTTATTTGTATTTTCATGATTGTTGCGAAGATGAATGACACTGCATGTGGGTGTAAGTTTGTACTAAACCAAAATCTTTTCAGCTGCATTTCTGAATAATTCTACCAATAGAAGTGTTAGGCAACACTATGGCATTTATTGAAGAACTGTCATAACTGCCATTTCACATTTGCGGTGTCCTTTCCCATGAAAATGTAACATGTAGAGGTTAGACGAGGAGACTAGATATCCCTGAAGCCTGAAAACCACAGATAATCTTGAAACTTTCATGTAGTTTTCACAAGAAATCTCTAAAGAATGTGAATGTCTTTTTCCTACCTGATGCTTTTATAGTAAGAGAGAATAACTTAAACAGCTGAAGTTGCTATGTCTGTTATTTTTCTTATAAACTGTGCACTCTTTAAAAAACGAAAGGTTTCAGCTGATGAGAGGTTGTGCTCTTCTCTGAAACTACACACACAAACAATTCCAAACAAAAGAAACAATTTAGACAATGAGGAAAATTGTCTCAGGTTATGACTATAACCATAGTTCCCTGAGAAGGGAACGAGACACTGCGTCCACTAGGACTACTTTGGGAACGCCCCCAGCGTGATAGCGTCTGATGCACGTTTGTCAACTTAGCCAATGGCGAGAATGAACGTCACAGGCGGGTGACGTCATGAGCAGGAAAGGATAAATACACCTCCGGTCCGACCGGCTTCAGCTAAACTGCCGAAGCAAATCGACCAAGGGATGCAGGGAGTATGGCAAAGGGAAGCAGTGTCTCGTTCCCTTATCAGGGAACTATGGTTATAGTCATAACCTGAGACGTTCCCTTTCGAGGGAACTTCACATTGCATCCACTAGGATTACTTTGGAAACGATATACCAAAACGCCATAAAACCAAAATGCCTGTCGTGTGAAACTGTGGCACATTCAGGACAGAAGCGCTGATGAACCTGGAGCTGCGTCCAGGTCAAGATCATAGTATCTCACAAACGTAAGAGGCGAGGACCAACCGGCCGCATTGCAGACTTCTTTGAGGGAAACCCCCGATACCAAGGCCTTAGAGACCGCCATATTCCTAGTAGAATTAGCTCTGACAGCTAAAGGGCATTGCTGGCCAGAAGACTCATAAGCCAGTGAAAAAGCCTCGACTATACACTTGCTCATTGTCTGTTTGGACGCAGGGCGACCCCTGTTATGCTACCCAAAACAGACAAAAAGTTGATCCGCTTTTCTCCACAGGGCAGCTCTGTGGATGTAAGCATCCAGTGCTCGCACTGGACATACAAAGTTCCATTTTTCCTGGCCCGAATCAAATAGAGGAGGACAGAGAGTCTGCAGCACTATAGGCCATGGAACACTGGTTAGCACTTCGGGAACATACCCTATTCTAGGGTAAAGGAAAGCTTTTACCATCCCCGGTGCAAACTCCAAGCACGTAGGGGATACAGTAAAGGCCTGAATGGAAGACATGGCAAGGAGGAAGACAGTTTTAAGAGTCAGAAACTTCTCTGAGATGCTATCTAGTGGCTCGAACGGAGCTGATGATAAACCTTCCAACACGATAACCAAATCCCAAGCAGGGACTCTAGTGCGCACTGTAGGCCTCAGCCTCTGGGTGCCACGCAGGAAACGAGCTACTAATGAGTTTTTCCCCCACAGTGGTACCATTCACATGGGCATGGTAAGCCGAGATATTGGACATATACACTTTTAATGAAGAAGGGGTCAACCCAGAAGAGAAACGATCTTGCAGAAAATCTAGCACTGAACCAATAGGGCCGTTAACTGAATCTAGCTATCGTTCTTGACACCAAGAAGTGAACAATCTCCATTTCAGGGCATATAGTTTCCTCGTGGATGGAGCTCTGGAGCTAAGGATGGTCTCTACAACCTCAGTTGAGAGACCAGATTCTATGAGCTCGAACCCCTCAGAGGCCAAACCCACAGGTTCCACATTTCTGGGCGGGGATGAAATATCAAGCCCTCCGCCTGAGATAGAAGATCCCTCCTGATCGCAATCTTCCAAGGTGAGCCATCAAGCAGAGCTACAAGGTCCGAGAACCAAATCCGGCTCTGCCAGTAGGGTGCAACTAACTGTAGACGTATCCCCTCCCGGCGAATCTTCTCCAGAACTCCATGGAGCAAAACAACTGGGGGAATTGCGTACAGACGCAGCCTCGGCCATGTCTGTTCCATGGCATCCAGTCCCAGAGGAGCTGGATGCGTCAAAGAGAACCAGACTGGACAGTGCGTCGTATCCTGAGACGCAAACAGATCCACCTCTGCCTGGCCATAAATCTCCCAAATGAGCTTCAACACCTCGGGGTGAGGTCTCCATTCCCCTGGCCTCAGCCCCTGTCTCGACAGGATGTCTGCTCCTATATTCTGGGTCCCCGGGATAAAGATTGCTCTCAAGGAGAGAAACTTCCCCAGAGACCACAGGAGGATCTGGTGCGCCAGTTTGCACCTTTTTTCTTAGTGACTCGACGACACTGGGCTCCCAACACAGGACCCTGGGACAGGAACCAAATTTTCTTCCATATAACCAAGGCGCGGACGGGATCTTGATCATACGAAAAGACTTCCCCCTCGGGAAAACCCTTTGGTCCTGAGCCACCACTGTAAAGGTCGCATGTACAGCAGGCCAAAAGGTATCTCATTGGATGCTGCTGCCATCAACCCCAACAATTTTTTTTAACTGTTTCACAGTGAGTGACTGGCCTAGCTCTACTCTTTTCACAACTGATAGAATAGCAGTGATGCGAGCGGGTGAGAGAACTGCTCGCATCGCTACTGAATTGCAAACTACACCCAGAAAAGTGGTCCTCTGTACTGGAGAAAGCACACTCTTTTTTAAGTTCAGTCTCAACCCCAACTTTCGAATATGAGCAAGGACGACATATCAATGCCGAACTGCCATCACCTCTGACTGTGCTAGTATCAGCCAGTCGTCTATATAGTTCAGAGTGCGTATGCCCTGCAGCCTGAGCGGGGCCAGAGCTGCATCTATGCATTTCGTGAATGTACAGGGTGAAAGAGCTAGGCTGAACAGAAGAACCCGATATTGGTACGCTTTGCCCCCGAAAGCGAACCTTAGAAATTTCCTGTATTGTGGAAGGATGGAGACATGGAAGTATACGTCCTTTAGCTCTATTGTGGCAAACCAATCCTTGGATCTGATCACAATTTGACTTGACGTCAACATCTTGAATTTTAGTTTCCTGACTGTGCGATTCAGATGGCTAATGAATATCTAATATGGGACGCAACCCACCATCCTTTTTTTGGAACTGTGAAGTATTGGCTGTAAAAACCCAATTCTCTGTTTTGTTCTATAGCCTCCTTCTTTAATAAGGTTTCTAATTCCTGTTCCATTATCAGAGCCTGCTCGGGGTACACTAATGTTGACAGCACTCCGTTGAATCGAGGTGGGCGGAACCCAAACTGAATTCTGTACCCTTTATCTATCGTCTGCAGGACCCATAGTGATATATTTTGTAGAAGCTTCCACTCTGTCAGAAAGTCTACTAAGGGAACCAGCCTCTCGAGGATTCTCTCTATCGCTGAGATGGCGAGTCAGCATCTTCAACTTCATCTTTGCAGCTGACACTGACACAGAAAACGTCTCGGTTACGTATGTAACCCTCGTTCCCTGAGGAGGGAACGGAGACGTACGTCAGTGACTGACGAATGGGGGTTTCGCTTAGAAGCCAATCATCTTCGAGAATTTAACAGCGCCCAATGGCGTGCCAATGCCATGGGCATGCGGAATTTGCATGCGTAACTCCGCCCCACCTCGTGGGTATATAAGGAAGTTCGCTAGCAACATCGCATTATGTATCTGCTGCGGAGCCAAGATCTGAACTCCGCGTTCCAGCAGCACAGCTGACGTGGCTGAGGAACGTACGTCTCCGTTCCCTCCTCAGGGAACGAGGGTTACATACGTAACCGAGACGTTCCCTTTCGTTCAGTCACTCCGACGTACGTCAGTGACTGACGAATGGGGGTTCCAATATAACCGCGCCACTCAGCTGTCGTCCAGTGCCCTGCGTAAGTGTGAGATCCCGCCACTTAAGGCCGTAGGACTCCCACTTATCACAGGATTACCAACGTACACTGGGAAGCATATCCCAGTGAGGGTATGCCAAAGATGCCTACCCGTGGGGAGGACTTAGAGAGTACACATATGACCCGCTGTGGGCTGCATATGGGAAACTTTAGGATACCAGCCGAAGGTGGATTTTTAACCCTAGGGGTGGCAGGGGCTTGCCAAGGGAAAGACACCTGCTCACTGAGGAGGCTTACGGTGGAAATACTCGTGTGGCGGTCGCCGGAGGGAACCATGCACACGGGGCACCTGGCCGGACATGAGGGTCTGGGCTCGAAAGGGCAGACTGAACTGATGTCGGCGTTGACAGTGCTGGCGGAGCTCAGGGCTCTCGGGGAGCTCACCTGAGGAGAATATCACACGTATCCAGTCCGTGGAGTGGAGTGGCGAGCAAGCGAAGACACCAGAGCCTGGTCTATTACCGGCCCCTCGGGGGGGCGAGGACATAGTCGGACACTGGCTCCACTCGGAGATTGTAGAATCTGGCGAATGTGTTGGGTGTCGCCCAGCCTGCAGCTCTACAGATGTCTGTTAGCGAGGCGCCATGCGCTAAAGCCCAAGATGAGGCCACACTCCGGGTGGAGTGTGCCCTCACACCAAGGGGACATGGTCGACCTTGCTGCTGGTAAGCCAAAACAATGGTGTCCACTATCCAGTGAGACAACCTCTGCTTTGAGAGAGCTCTTCCCTTCCGCTCCCCACCATAACAGACAAAGAGCTGGTCTGAGGTCCTGAAACACTGCGTCATGTCTACGTAAGCGCGGAGAGCGCGTACTGGACAGAGCAATGCCAAGGCTGGGTCTGCCTCCTCCAAAGGCAGCGCTTGCAGGTTCACTACGTGATCTCTGAAGGGAGTGGTAGGAACCTTGGGCACATATCTAGGCCGGGGTCTCAAGATCACGTGACAGTTAGCCGGCCCGAATTCCAGGCACGCTTCGTCAACCGAAAATGCCTGCAGGTCCCCGACCCTCTTGAGAGAGGCCAATGCGGTCAGCAGAGCCGTCTTCATAGACAGAAACTTAATATCGGCCGACCGCAAAGGCTCAAAGGGAGGCCTCTGCAGAGCACTTAAGACTACTGAGAGGTCCCAAGAGGGAACGAGAGGAGAGCGAGGAGGATTCAGTCTCCTCGCCCCCCTCAGGAACCTGATGATCAGGTCGTGCTGACTTACCTTTTTGTCTCCCAAGAGGTCGTGATGGGCAGATATTGCAGCCACATACACTTTCAGGGTGGAGGGAGACAGCCTTCGCTCCAGCCCCTCTTGGAGAAACTCAAGCACGGACCCGATCGGGCATTTCTAGGGATCTTCTTGGCGGGAAGAGCACCAGGTGACGAAGAGGTTCCACTTCAACACATAGAGGTGTCGTGTAGACTCTGCCCTAGCGGAAGTGATGGTGGCGACCACCGTAGGTGGGAGGCCACCGAAACCTGCCGCGTCCCGTCCAGAAGCCACACGTGGAGCTTCCAGAACGCTGGACGCGGGTGCCATAGGGTGCCCCATCTCTGAGAGAGGAGGTCCGGTCTCAGAGGGATAGGCCAGGGAGGGGCTGTCGCAAGGAGTAGCAGTTCTGAGAACCAGGTCTGGCCGTACCAATACGGGGCGACCAACATGACCTGCTCCTTGTCCTCCCTGATCTTGCACAGTACTCGTGCGAGAAGGCTCACTGGGGGAAACGCATATAAGCGTAGGCCCTGGGGCCAGCTGTGCGCCAGTGCATCCGTGCCGAGCGTGCCCTCGGTCAGGGAATAGTACAGGCTGCAGTGGGAAGAGTCGTGGGAGTCAAACAGATCTACCTGTGCGTCGCCGAACTGTTCCCAAATCAGCTGGACCGTCTGGGGATGGAGTCTCCATTCTCCAGGAAGTGGCTGAATCCGTGAGAGCTCGTCGGCTGCACGGTTCAGTTCTCCCGGGATGTGGATAGCACGAAGGGACCTCAGGTGCTTCTGACTCCATAAAATGAGATGGCGGGCGAGTTGAGACAAACGGCGGGAGCGTAGACCGCCCTGGTGGTTGATGTACGCTACAGTGGCCGTGTTGTCTGTCCGGACAAGTACGTGTTGACCCCTCAGCAACGCTCGGAAGCGGTGCAGGGCGAACTGTACTGCCAGCAACTCGAGGCAATTGACATGCAGAAGGCGCTGGGGTCCTGTCCAGGAGCCCGCGGCTGCTTGTCCATTGCACATGGCACCCCAGCCCGTGGAGGAGGCAACCGTTGATACAACAACATGCCTGGAAACTCGTTCTAAGGACACGCCGGTCCGTAGAAAACTGAGGTTCGACCACGGAGTAAGTGTCTGTAAGCAGGCCCGGGTTACTTGGACCCGGAGCGTGCCAGACCGCCATGCCCATCTCGGGACTCGATCGCGAAGCCAGTGCTGAAGCGGTCTCATATGTAGCAATCCGAGCGGCGTCACCGCGGCTGCAGATGCCATATGCCCCAGGAGCCTCTGAAAGTGTTTCAGTGGAACCGCACTCTTGCTCTCGATTTGACAGAGGCAAGTCAGCAGAGACTGCGCGCGCTCGCTCGTAAGCTGCGCGCACATGGCGACCGAGTCGATTTCCATACCGAGAAAAGAGATCCTCTGCACGGGGCAGAGTTTGCTCTTCTCCCAGTTGACCTGAAGGTCCAGACAGGCTAAGTGGTGGAGAACCAGATCTCTGTGTTCGCAAACCTGCTCTCGGGGGTGACTCAGTATGAGCCAGTCGTCGAGGTAGTTCAGGATGCGAACCCCGTGCTGCTGTAGGGGCGCAAGGGCTGCCTCTGCAATCTTCGTAAAGACGCGAGGGGACAGAGATAGCCCGAATGGGAGGACCGCGTACAGGTATGCCCGCCCCTCGAAAGCAAACCGTAGGAACGGTCTGTGTCGAGGTAGGATGGAGACATGAAAGTAGGCGTCCTTCAGGTCGATCGCTGCAAACCAATCGCCGGGACGAACGCATTCGAAAAGGCGTTTCGCTGTCAACATCTTGAACGGAAGCCTGGGTAGGTAACGGTTCAATATGCGCAGGTCCAGGATTGGTCTTAACCCACCGGTCTTTTTGGGTACAATGAAGTAGGGGCTGTAAAACCCGGACTTCATCTCGGCTGGAGGGACAGGTTCGATCGCACCCTTCGCCAGTAGGGTGGCAACCTCCGCTCGCATGACAGGGGCATTGGCCCCGACCATAGTAAAGCGGACTCCCCGAAAGCAGGGAGGAACCTGCGCGAACTGAATCGCGTAGCCGCGCCTGACTGTCTTCGCGACCCAGCGGGACAGCCCTGGAATCTGAAGCCAGGCTCCCAGGAACTGCACCAGCGGGGTCATTCGGACTACAGACGTACCCGGTGTGGGGCAGCGATGCAGCGTTACCGACCCGGACAAGGGAGGCTGTTGGGCGTCCCGGTGTGGGGGTGCGGTTAACGGCTGCGTCCTGACAGAGGAGACCAGGGAAGGACGCACGTTCCACTGGGGTCTGCTCTGCCAGGAGGCTGGCGACAGAGAGGGATGCGAGTGGCGGGACCCGTGGGTGGCGCGCACTGGCATCACCGATCTCTGGGGGCTCAGGGATGGGAGTGTTAATTCTTTCATTGACCAAATTAGGGTGCTGCTGACCCGGGGGCCAGCAGCTGAACAAAGGATTCTCCCCCGGCCCTCCACCGGGGGAAGGAGTGGTCCTGCCACCATCTCCTGGAAAGAATTTCCCTTCCCTGAGCCGTCCGTCTCAGGAGCGCCGCTTGGCCTGGCGTTTAGCGGGGCGGCCTGAGGGGCCTGGGACGCCTTCCTACGGCTTCCTCCGCGACCCGGGCCGGGTAAAGGCTGCTGCTTGGACCGGGTGGGAGGGGCGGGAGCCTTAGGAGGGCGTCCTCGGCGGCGAGCAGGCTGAGGCGACTGTGCCGGCGGCTGGGTGGAAGCAGCAGCTGGCCGCCAGGGCAGTATATGCTTGATTGCCTCAGTCTGCTTCTGGGCGGTTGAAAACTGTTGGGCGAAGTTCTCAACCGCTCTGCCGAAGAGGCCAGCCTGGGATATGGGGGCATCGAGGAAACGTGTCCGCTCGGTGTCCCGCATATCGGCCAGGTTTAACCACAGATGTCGCTTCTGGACCACATTTGTGGACATCACTTGACCCAGGGAGCGTGCGGTCACCTTCGTCGCCCGGAGAGCGAGGTCGGTGGCGGCACGCAGCTCATTTAAGAGCCCCGGATCAACTCCACCCTCGTGCATGTCCCTGAGGATCCTGGCCTGGTAGACCTGAAGGATCGCCATGGCATGCAAAGAGGCGGCAGCCTGCCCCGCAGCTCTGTGCGATTTCGCCACCAAGGTTGATGTGAATCGACAGGCTTTGGAGGGGTGCTTAGGATCACCTCGCCAGGTTGAAGCGCTCTGAGGACACAGTTGCATCGCAACAGAACGTTCAACCTGGGGGACCCCAGTGTACCCTTTGGCCGCGGCCCCATCAAGGGTGGAGAAGGCGGAGGAGACTGCAGACCGATCACGGGAAGACAACGGGGACTTCCAGGACCAGGCAATCTCCTCATGCAGCTCGGGAAAGAAAGGTATTGGGGGCGGGGACTGACGTGAGTCAGCGTGGGCTCCCAAAAACCAATCATCGAGCCGCGAGCGTTCGGGACAGGGTGGAGGGTTCCACTCTAACCCTAGACTCGCGGCTGCCCGAGACAGAATGACTGTCAGCTCTGGGTCCGACTCGGGCAATGCTGGCGCGCCCGAAGGCGGCAGCACAGCCGAGTCATCATCCTCAGAGGACTCGAGCCCACCTTGTGATGCGGTGACCGGCATCGCATCATCCTCCGGAGCGCCAAACGAAATGCGCGGGGGAGCCGGAGCTGGCCCCGCGATTTCAGCCTGGACACTCGCGGGTTGCGGAGCGCTAGAGGGGGGTTTGGCCCGAGGCATGAGCGTCGGGGCTTTGTTCCACACCGTAACCCTCAGGTCACCCTGACCACCAGCCGAAGTACCGACCACGGGGGGCACGGTAGATCGGGGTGTGGTTGAGGGGACTCTCACTTCATTACGAAGATCCTTGAGCCTCGACCGCAGCACCGCGATGGTCATGTCCCCGCAGTGGGAACATGACTCCTCCACAAACGCTGCTTGAGCATGCTGAACGCCCAAGCATACCAAGCAGAGATTGTGCCCATCAGAGGAAGTCAACGACCGGCCACACCCAGAAGTACACGGGCGAGACATCCTGAAAAGGACGTGCCACGTGCAAGCTCTTTTGTGAGAGGAAGCTTCGCAGAGAACGCCGAAGCACCCAGGGACCACACACCAGCTGTCTAGCAGACCACTGCGCAGATCAGCAGGCAGGCAGTACGCGATCGCTGGAACGCGCCGTAGATCCAACGCCTCTGGAAAGCTGTTCGTCTCGAAGGCTGACAAAGACTCAGTTAGCAGGCTTGAAGGAGTGAAGAGATACTCTTGGCTCCAAAGCAGAAACATAATGCGATGTTGCTAGCGTACTTCCTTATATACCCACGAGGTGGGGCGGAGTTACGCATGCAAATTCCGCATGCCCATGGCATTGGCACGCCATTGGGCGCTGTTAAACACCTCGAAGGTAATTGGCTTCTAGGCGAAACCCCCATTCGTCAGTCACTGACGTCCGTCGGAGTGACTGAACGAAAGGGAACACTAGTTTATTAATAAACAATTAAAATGTCTCCTTGCTATTTTTGACACATTCATAATCATTACTTTTGCCGGTGCTTTGTGGCTAGCTTTATGTGTGTGCTTATGTGCGGAATAGGCAAATATATTACTTAAACGCTCATTAGGCTATGGATTTTTTTTCCTATGGCTATTTAGAATTCTCTCCAGTATATATATTTATGTTATTCAATTCATTGTAATTAAAAACGTGCTTAATCGACTAATGGCTTAAATGAACAACTACTAGTCTAGTAGAAAAAAAGTCGGGGGCAGCTTATTTCACATATTTTCGAGCATGTCACAATGAGCATTCTGGGTGATAGCGGCCCTGAGCGGATGAGCTCGCATAATAGCTCAGCATTATAAAATTGCAGACAAAGATTTTGGATAGGAAGGTTGGCTTGTATGTTTTGTGCGGAGTGGGTGCGGTAGGGGGTCCAACCTGTGTGTGTGTGTGTGTGTGTGTTTAAGTGTGCGTCTGTGTGTGAGTGGATGTGTCAATATCACACTCTTGATGTTTTAGAGTGTCACCCCTTTACTGCTGTGTGATTTTTTTCAGCATTGTGGCCGATTTGTAGATTGTACACACAAAAATAGTTTTTGTTGATTTCCCATTAATTTCCTATGGTCAGCCATTTTTTGACCAAAGAGCATCAGAGGTAGTATTTTTTTATGACCACTTAGCATGCGCGAATCATGCTCTCAATTTTTTTTTTGTTGTGTTTACATTTCTAATGTCATAAAAGTTGAAGCTGTGATTTTTAGAAATTCAAAACTTTCCGGTCAGAAATGACCGAAAAGCACCCGAGGGTTAAAAATAAGTAGGTTTACATTTAAAGTGACATTTTGAGTCTGGATTTAATTTATATTTAAAATAGATTAGCTTTAGAGGAATATATTAACTTTAATCAAAGTCCCTATAAGATATATATAAATATATATATATATATATATATATATATATATATATATATATATATATATATATATATATATATATATATATATATATATATATATATATATATATATATATATATAGTCTTTGCTTTAATCCTATTGCTCCATAACTTTAAATCTCATTTAGGAACTGACCTTGTTAATCTGTGTTTAAATGAAGTGGTTCAACACACCTCAATTTAAAATAAAGCCTAGATCATCAAACCCTAGATTAGCTCTAAACCTTGCTTAATTTAACCCTTATTGGTGCAACCCATGTAATGCATTTCTCATTCAATAACCCATTACAGTGTGTGAAAAATCATTATTATTTTATATATTATTATAAACTTTTTATTACAATAATAGTGTAAACCCTATTACATTACGCTTTGTTATAACTATTATGAGTTGTTAAGATGTTAAGAACGAAAAGGAGAAAGAGAATAAAAGCAATACAATTTTAAAATATGCATTAAATACAATTATGAATATAAAAAATGTTTACCTCTTGTAAATAAGAGGCTGCATTAACTAATTTCTGCTAATGCTTATTAATATAATGTTTATTATTAGTAGTAGTTCTTTATCTCAGATTCTCTAAACGATTAAACAATGCTCTTTATTTGACTGTAAACTGAGTACAATAAAGAAAAACGTGATATACACTTTTGTGGGTCCATTTTAAAGGGATAGTTTGATAGTTTAAAAAAGCTGTTGCCCTCATGCTGAATGACTCAATCTTCCGTGGAACCATATTGTAAAAAATTGTCATTGTACATACACTGGAAGTCAAAGGGCATTAATATTGGTTCTACTGTTCCCAATGTTCTTCAGAATATCTTCTTTTGTATTTCACAGAAGAAAAGAAGTTATACTTGCTTCAAACGGATTTCGAAAACTTGTTGGGTTAGTGTTTTTTTTTTACAAATTCAGAATGATTCACTTTGATTTCTAATGAAATTGTAATAAATACACAGTTAAATCCCCAGTGTTAAATCAACACTGCTCAGAGCACATATGATCCCACTCTACAGAGTGTTGAAGTAACACTGAATCAGAGTTAAAGCTAATGAGATAATTAAGAGATTTATTAAGTGATGATCGGGCATTAGTGATGAACTCCTGCTGTTAACAGAATCAATGAAGGAAAGAGAAACAACAAGAACTACAACTGACTTCAGCCACAGCCTTAGATGAAATCAACTGAAGATAAATAAGACATTACATCTCTGAACTTCTCAGCAGAGGAGGATTAAACAACTCCACAAACAGCATTACCAGCTTCACTTATTACTAACCAGATCGGCTTTATTTCTGTCAGACGTCTACTGAAGCTTTTATTGAGAATGAACAGAGGTTTAGAAGTTTATGTTTTATTGAAAATGTTTGGTCACCTTTATTGTGATTAGTGTTTGCTTTAGTTTGGCAGTTTGACTTGTAAGAGTGGACTCCTGCAGATGGTTCAATCTGCAGGGTTGCCAGAAGACTAAAGAAACGTTATCAGAAAGATGGAAGAAAACTGTACATTTCTCGTCTATTTCCACCCACTGCAACTTATACCAACGACGGAGATAAGTGCAGTTACAATAGCAAAATATGTGGGAGAGCGTTGCTATAAGGTGACTATATTGTATTGCAATAGGGAGCACTTCAAAGTCAATACTAAATCCAAACTAGTCAGCACAGTATTCGTAATAGAAAGGATTTAATGACAAAATCTGGTTATGGTTACACTTAAAATAGTTTCAAAATGGATGTATGAGATGCCCCCAATGACCTCAAGAGCTAGAGAGTAAGAGAGCCCGAGGAAAAGAGAGAAAAAGCCACAGTTCCAATCTTCTTTTATCTATTCCTTGACCATGTGACTGAAACCAAATGTATTCTTTTAAACTGACCAATCAGACCAAACTCAAACATAACACTCAAACTGACCAATCAGACCAAACTTCCCCCACTGTAAAGGTGTGGCACCCCATGTGGCCTACAGGCCTCTCTATTGTCTTCCAGATGGCCCTTCTGGTAAGAAAATGGGTGTTGACAACAGTAAAGAAAATTTCTTTGTTGGATTTCAAATATCAAATATCTTCGATTATTTTCAATTCCTTCAAAACCATCATCATTGAGTATATTTCAAATAATAATAAAATGAATGATGTCTTTGATTTGATTTATTTTGGCAATAAAAGTTAAATATCCCCATTGACCAAAAAGTAAACATCCATATTGACCGACCACCCCCCTGTATCTGCATGAAATGGTTTGGTCCTGCGTCAGCGCACTCATCGGTAGCCGGGTTTCCATTACAGATTCGCGCAACACTTTTGCGATATTTTCTAAAAGTCGATCAAAAATATTGCGAAATGATGTCGTTTCTAACTGATTAACTGATGTTATGTGACAAAATCTTTTTTTTTTTTTCTCGTGATAAGTCATTCCAAAAATTATGCCATGTATGTTGTTAGGTTTATATCCCAGCCACCGCACGCCATTATTATTAATGGAAGGAGACGTGTGTTATCCAAGCATTGATGGATTAATGTTTGAATTTGATGGTGGTAATTCAAAGGTTTTTTTTACCACTTTGTTATTTTGGCTCGGAATTTCGTTTGTTGGAAATATAAACTGAATTTAGAAATGCTTTTGAAATGAAAAACTTTGCATTTAATCAACAAAATATATTATATAATAATCTATATATAATAATCAACAGAATATTAATTCTTATAGTATAACTTTAATATTAACTTTAATTTCCTCTAAACCTTTGTAAAATACTCCACACCACACTTATAGCCTACGTGACATTGGCTTTTATTGTCGATGAGTAACGCAATACAGCATATATTACAGTTTTGACATGTATAGAATATTTTACAACATATTTACAACATTTAAACTCATGTAACAAACATTTTAGAAGTAAAAATGAAACATTTAAAAGTAATTCAAGTGTAATCAACCTGTCTGTTATCCCATTTCCACCGTATCAGCGCCGTTTCTCGAGCCTGAGATGGACTCGCGTTCAGCGGGTGGACTTTGAACTTGAGACCGCCGTCCTGCGTTTCACTCATAGCTCAAAGATGCTGCAACGCGCCTCACTCCATAACCTGCCAATAAACAAACAGTGCACATTTTAAGAACATTTTATCATCCAAATTAATTATATTCATTATCTTAAGGAATAAAGTCATGTGTTTTGAGCAAGGAGCAAGGAGTGAAGCACCAGGGGCTTCAAAGACAGATACAGCACTGGTTTACTCGCATTGCGTCCCTGTATGTTGTTTTGCATTAAATAAAAAGATTTTAAGCTCAGTAATGATTTTATAGATAAAATAAAACACACAAACCTAAATTTCACAGAGGAAATGTTCCAATTCTGCGACGCTGAGAAGAAGGAACTCCTCTGGAGACTGAAGAGAATTCAAACTGCAGCGCTCACTCAACCGTCGAGCTGTCGACAGGTCAGTGGGCGGGGGAGGGGTGCAGTGTTTTAATAAAGTAAACCTACTAAATTTCTTCAGTGCGTGTTAAATATTAATAATCTTGATTTGAATTAAGTAATATTTATGGTTCTTCAAACAGATCGATTTAATTACCCTTTCTCAAATATTTTGATAGAAATTTCACAAATATATTAAGTATATTTGAAATAAATAATTGGTTATTGGAACGCTAAATTATTTTAGTGAAAAAAAACTTAAATATAACTGTAAATTTGAGACAAAATTAACTGTTGGATTTTTAGTCAATTATTTTGGTATATTCAACTCAAAACATCAAGTACATGATATTTAGACATTTTATTAAGTTAATAAAGTTAATTATTACTGTGATATTTACTAAGCCACTGAAGTATTTTTTAGAAGGTATTTAATATGTTGCCATAAGGCGAAAATGCCTGTGTTATGCTCATTAAAGTAAAAAAACAACAACAACATTTGAATGTGGCAATGGCGTACTGCACTGTTTGACTCGAAAAGGAAGATTTGAACTGATGAACAGATGATGAATTTTTATAAGGTAAGATTTTATGTTTATAAATGATTTAATCTTCAACATCAACTATTTTTGTGAATGAATCATCATAATTTCTTAGTTTTGACTTGAATGCACTTTTTTAGGCGAATTAACCTGAAATATGTTCTGCCTTTCTCAGCTATAAAAAGAGTAACTTACTATTTGTAACTGAACATTTTAAGATATGCTGTCGACTGACTTTGTGCATCATGTTTGCATTCATGCAGATTAACGTTACGTGTGTATGAGTTTTTTAATAGCTTCGTCATCTCAGCGTTCTTTGCTAAATGCTGTTCAAATATACAGAAACGTTGCACAAACACTTTATCGAGCGTATACGTTATCTACAAATTAAACATTTATAATTTCTTGTTAAAACATATGTGAGTGTTCACATATATTTGTAAGATTTACGATATGTTTAAACTGACTGTGTATTTTTGCATGTTTTAGCAGACTCATGTAGGATTTTTCTTTTGATAAACTCGATGTACATTTTAGGCCTACTTTGCTATAAATATGCTTTGCAAATTCGCCAACGTTATGCAAACGTTTATAGGATTTCCTGTTAAATCAAATCGTGTGCTTGAAGTGAAGCATACATTATTTTCATGCTGAAAAAAAAACTAACAATATATATATATATATATATATATATATATATATATATATATATATATATATATATATATATATATATATATATATATATATATAAAACTAAACTATTTGTTTTATTTCTGTGTAAAAGTGTTGATATCTATGGTTTTCTCTCTTTTTCCCTTTCAGATAGAGATAGAGAGTTTCAATGTAGTCTGGCACAGAAGTAGCCTCCAGTAGGTATGAGAAACATTTTAAGATGAAACATTTGGAGTTTGGAGGAGAGATTCAGGCAACATGTTCACAATAAATGTACACAGTAAGTGTTGTTAATATTTCGATTTTTTTACATTTACATTTCCTCAACAATAGGCCTTCATTTCATCTTGATTTCACATTTTTCCCCTCAGATAAAAGCAACACACTGTTCATCAAATCAAGTTTTTAAGCAGCAAAGGAGGTGTTTCTTGACAGAAGAAATCAATGCATGTGGCAGTTCCAGACAAGGTGTGGTAAATTACATTACATTTCTTTAGAACTAATTACAAAGATTGAACTATAATTATATCAGTGTTTTAATAATGTGTCATCATTTTCAGTGTGAAGACATCAAACAAGACTGTCATGAAGAGTCTGTTTCCCTCAATGATGATATTACAACACCTATCAAAGAATTCCAGGTTTGTATTTTGTGTTTTTTGTAGTGATCTCAACACACAGTATAGGTAAAAAAAAAATTTTTTAGGACTGCAGCCCTGAAGGAGCCGAGAGAGAAATTTCCAATAAAAAGCCACTCTCTGGCTTTTTGTGGCCCTTAAAGAAAAGCGATGAGGATGAGCCAGAGGATGCTGGAGTAGCGATGGAGTGTGTGAAACTGCTACAACACTTATAGAGTATTTTATTTGGATTAATAATGCTGCTTGGACTGATCTCAACTTAAGCAAATTGAGTCTCAAATTCACATTTGAAATCTTCCAGAATTCCAGGATTTTGACATTAGGACATGCACTGCTTGCCTTGATTTTCCAACAACTGGAAAGACATTGAAAACTTTCAAACTTGTTCTGTGAAGTCAATGTGGGGAAGATGGGGATACCCTGAAAGTTATTTTTCTATGAACTGATGACACTATAACTCAAAAGCAAGAGACTGTACCTAATGCACCCTCTGACTTCCTGTAGCTCTGATACTCTGGACACGAGATGTTAGTCTTTGTGCTATTGACTTAGTCCAGGAAGTCAACTTGTAAGCAGGACACTTGCTGAATGCCTAAATGTTGAAATGTGATGGAGAAACGGAAAACCTGTCATGTGTAAAGTAATATATAATTCTTAAGGTATTTTTTTTTCAGTGAGATCACTGTTCAATCAGTTTTTTGCTGTGAGATCACTGCAATGTTGCCTTGAATATGTGAAAATAATGTTTGATGTTGAAATTTGGTTCCTTGTTGGCACACAGGCTTAAAGCTAAAATGTCAAACAAGGAGCCAAAATCAGTTTAGGAGGAGGCACAAAACTGCAAAAAACAGTTGCTTTAATTTGTTAAATACTGCATTATGTCCTGATTTTTTTTTTCTTTGTCAAATTGGTTTCTTCTGACTCGTGGAATAATTGCAACAATAAATGTTTAACATGTGTTTGACCATTTACTTAATACAATTACAGAAATGTAAGGTAGTTATATAAAGCAAGTAACTATAAATTATTTTAAAAGAGTCAATTTTATGCAATACGCAAGCTTAAATTGCATTTTATCAGTTAACATAAACTTTATTTAATTCATATATGTCAACTGAACATGATACTGAAGCTTAAATAAGTGTTAATTTTGTTACGTTGGATTTATGTGATTAAATTGGATGGAAAATTGTCAAAGTTTTAACTTTTGGGGTTAAATATTTTTTCGAGTGTATGTCTGGGGACATATGGATTTTGAGCTTGTATTTCATTTAATTTTGTTTCCTATAAAGTCTTTCTTTAAAATTAATTTCGTTTTGTATACATTTTATCTTAATTTTAATCAATGTTTCATAAACTAATTGACTGGATTTAATAAACAATTAGGAAATATAGCAGTCAATATAATCGTGACACGGAGGCGTCAGCGACATTAATAGCATTGCATGTGAACTGGAGCACAGACACGAGAAATATGTCGCTTGAAATGTCTACTTTTAAACGAAACAATTCCAAATGAAAAGAAATGGCTACTCTCTGATGATGTAATGAAATGTGCATTTCTCTCTCTACTGCGGAGATGGCGAGTCAGCATCGTCAACCGACACTGACACAGAAAACTCTAGATTTTATTAATAAACAATTAAAATGTCTCCTTGCTATTTTTGACACATTCATAATCAATACTTCTGCCGGTTCTTAGTGGCAAGCTTAATGCGTGCGCTTGAGTGGGGATAATAGCCTATTATATCGGTAGCATACTCATACGGTAATATATGAATATAGTAGCCTTCGTAAACGCTCGGGTTTAGTTAGTCAACGAATGGCTTAAATGAACAACTAGGCCTACTATTATATATAAAAAGAACTTTAGTCGGGGACAGCCCTACTTATTTCACATATTTTTGAACCAATGTCACAATGTGCCTTCTGGGATGAGCGAGCAGCGCTGAGCGGAATGAACAAGCTCGAGGTCACTATTATATTTTGGATAGCTAGCTTGGCTTGTATGTTTGGTGCAGAATGGGTGTGTTAGGGCGGGCCCAACCTCATATTATTCCATAGGGCCCAAAATCGCTAGCGGCGCCCCTGTAAATGCCATAGTGTTGCCTAAGACTTTTATAGGTAGAATTATTCAGGAAAAACATCTGAAAATGTTTCAGTTTCGTGCAAACTTACACCCACACACAGTGTCCTTCATCCTCGCAACAATCATGAGATAAGACTCATGACTCATTAATCTTTTTTTTTTTCTACGCAGTTATTAATTGAAAATCGATATTTTGATGACTGCTTATTTTACTTATAAACTGCAGATCGCAGGACAAGACAGTAATAAATAAATTCAGAACCGATATAACCCTTTCATTATAATATTAACCCTCTTTCTCTTGCATTTAGAAACATTGAGCATTTTTGGATGTGAGAGGTTGTAACCTGAGCTTTAATAGGTTTAATAGAACAAAGTAATGAATGCAGTTTGAAGCATTTTTGAAAAATATATGCCTATTTATATTTATTTCTCTGCATGTTTAACAAGTAGAAAAATCAATAAATATCATTTAAAATCACTGTCTTCTCATTAATGTTTCACTCGTTTCTTACAGTGATTAAAGTTTGCCATATAATGAGCAGTAATGAATTTCCTTTTCATAAGTCTCATCAGAATTTATTTATATATAAATTAAAAGTTAAAAAGGTAATTCTTAATTATTTACTGAATATTGAGAGCTATTTTGAACCTATTATATCCACATTAAATTATATTTATATACACTCTTATATGACTCTTCACTCTTCTATTATATTATCTTATATTAATGATATTATTAAGGAGGAACATTTTAAAGGGCAATTGTAACTGGAAAAGCTTATCAGTGAAAGGGGATTGTCTGTACCACAGGAATACCTCTACATTTATACTCTCTTTATATATACATCTCTTCTATAAGTTCAGAAACTTGACATATGCAGATATTAACATGATCTTTTTGATTGGTAGACCACACCCACACATTATAATGTCAAAGGAGGTGGAAAGTTGAGCCGGAAGTGAACTTCATATAAAGTTGCTTGAGAATAAAGTGAGGATTCAGAGATTGTTCATCTTTCGTGCAGGCAAAATGTCGACCTACAAGGTTTGTGTATCGACTGGTAGACATATAATTGCTGAGATGACGAACAGCATTTACCTGACGCTGATAGACTCGAAGAATCAGAGAAGTGAAAGAACCCTGGTGAACAAGTCCTATTTTAGTGCTTTAAAAACGGTAAGTTATTACCTTTATTTTTATTGTAAGTAATTTTTTTTATTTCCATTATGAGATTATATATATATATATATATATATATATATATATATATATATATATATATATATATATATATATATATATATATATATATATATATATATATATATATTATATTAGACATGCACTGATGAACATTTTGGCAGATAACCGATAATTCTTTATATTTGAAAGGCGATAACCGATATATTGGTCGATAAATCTAAATCCAAGTTTCATATGATTTTTTAGAGCCTGATTATAAAAACAAAAGACTCACCATTAAATCCATGTCTCTAGCACACAATGATGATGTTATCATTATAATTTTGTGTTCAAGCAATTCAAACCCATCTTTGAGAAAAGTGACATCTGAAGTGTCTCAGCTGAAGGAAATAATACATTATTTATCGGCTTTAATATATCAGGCAATTTTTTTATCAGGCCGATAATGATAACATAAAAAATTTACATATATACCGATATGGTGGCCGATATATCGTGCATCCATTATATATATATGGGTCAATGACGTGCATATTTTTGTGTTTAAGTGCATTATTTCCTCATAAAATAATTGTATATATTCATGACATATATCTCTTTATTCTATAAAAACGATTTGGTTTAAATTCATTTTTAGTACATTTATATTATTTTATGTTTTATCCTAAACCCTCAAAATATCAGGTGGTGCCATTGTCCGAACAAATGAACAGACTAAGAAGGCTATTTAAAACAGTTAATAATAAAATAATAGAATGCTAAATAAATTATTGTAAAAGTTTTTTATTAATAATAAAAATTAAAGCAAAATACTATGGCATCATTTTAAGTTTGAAACCTTTCATATAATTACATTTTATAAGTATCAGTAGTTGAGATAATTTAACTAGTGAACAGAAATTGTATATATTCTCAGATGTCGTGGTGGCACAACTTTAAACATGGCTCTTTAATTATAAATTGATAAGGTAATAACAGTAAAGATGATAATGCATCATCCAGAGGAGCCCAACTGATCCTTGTGGCAGAGTGAAAAGATTTGTAGATCCCTCTCAATTACTGATAAAAAAAAATGCTAATTTCAAGTATGGGTAGGTTGGTACACTTTCCATGTCAGTATATGCATGTGCCACCTGACATAAATAATAAAAAAAATAAAAATGTAAACACTTTCAATGATTTAACATCTGAAACTGCTCTAGTTATGTATATAACCCTTGTTCCCTGAGATAGGGAACGAGCACTGCATCGAGACGACACTTTGGGGATGCTCCCTTAGCACTAGCGAATCTGAAGTCAGAATGACAACTAGGCCAATCAGATTGGCGTGCGTGATGACGTAACTGTGACGGCATACCCGGAAGTATAAAAGGGGATCTGGAACGTAATGTCGGCAGTAATTGCTCTGAAGCATGCGCTCCAGGCGCGCCGAGGTGTGGCGTCGGGATGCAGTGCTCGTTCCCTATCTCAGGGAACAAGGGTTATATACATAACCCGAGCAGTTCCCTTTCGAGGGAACTCGCACTGCATCGAGACGACACTTTGGGGAACGAGTCCCCACTAGGCCACACCGAGGGTAGCGCCTGCCCTAGTGTGAAGCCGGATACCGGGCACAGCTAGGACTGGAGCACCCTAGCACCAGGCGTCGTAGGGATATCCAGGCTATAGAACCTGATAAAGGTGTGTGGGGTAGCCCACCCGGCCGCCTCGCAGATATTCTGCAAGGGGACCCCAGAAAGAAGGGCCACCGAAGAGGCCTTGCCTCTGGTGGAATGAGCCCTCACGGCCACAGGTGAAGGCAAACTGCGCACCTGATAGGCCATGGTAATTGCCTGGACAATCCAATTACTGATTGTCTGAGTAGACGCAGGCAATCCCTTCTTGGGTGAGCCAAAACACACCAAAAGTTGTTGCGATCTCCTCCACTGTGCAGACTTCGCCAAATAAACTCTGAGAGCCCTAACCGGGCAGAGTAGGTGAAGTCTCCCCTCTTCCGCCGTCACGTGAGGCGGAGGATGGAATGCCTGCAGAACCAATGACCTGACCACCCTTGATGGCACCTTAGGCACGTAGCCCGGCCTAGGGTGTAAGATGGCCTTTACTCCCCCCGGGGCAAACTCCAGGCAGGTTGGCGTTACTGCCAAGGCCTGGAGATCTCCCACTCTCCTGAGAGAGGTAATGGCAAGGAGAAAAGCCACCTTAAGGGTCAGGTTCTTTGGTTCAGCTGACTCCAATGGCTCGAAGGGGGCCTCAGCCAAACCTTCAAGAACCACTGCCAGGTCCCAGATTGGAACTCTGGAACGAGCCGCAGGCCTCATCCTCCGAGCCCCACGGAGGAATTGTACAACCAGCTGGTGCCTACCCAGAGGCCCATCACCCATAGGAGTGTGGAAAGCAGCAATGGGAGCCACGTACACCTTGAGTGTGGACGGGGTAAGCCCTGCAGAGAAGCGATCTTGGAGGAACTCCAGCACTGAAGCCACTGGGCAGTTAACTGGGTCCACCTCACGCTCCCTGGACCAAGTGGAAAATACATGCGCCAGTCTACAAAGAGGGCGCGACCTCAAACCCCCCTGATGGTTGATGTACGCTACGACAGACGTATTGTCTGTCCGTACCAGGACATGTTGGCCGCGGAGGTCCGGGAAAAAACTCCTGAGAGCTTTGTAGACCGCCATCATCTCCAGGCAATTTATGTGCCAGGAGGAATGATGGCCCTCCCACGGGCCCCTCGCAAAACAGCCGTCCATGACCGCGCCCCAACCAGTGAGGGAGGCGTCTGTTGAAACGGATTTACGGCAACAGGACGCTCCCAACACTGGCCCCTGGGACAGAAACCAAGGTTTCTTCCATATGACTAGGGAACGAAGGCATCTGCGCGTTACCCTGATCATACGGAAAGGATTCCCTCTGGGGGAAAACCCCTTGGTTTTCAGCCACCACTGGAGGGGTCTCATGTACAGCAGGCCAAAAGGTGGACGCTGCTGCCATGTGCCCCAGCACTTTTTGAAAGTGCCTTACAGTGATGCTGTGGCCTAGCCTTATTCCTGAGACCATCGGCAGTATGGTCTCGACTCGCGCGGGAGACAATTGTGCCCGCATCGTCGTCGAGTCCCATACAACCCCGAGGAACGTTGTCCTCTGGGACGGCGTCAACACGCTCTTTTTCGTGTTGAGTCTCAGCCCCAGGCACTTTATGTGGGCCAGAACGACATCTCGATGCCGGACCGCCATCTCGTACGACTGGGCCAATATGAGCCAGTCGTCGATATTATTCAGCACACGGATGCCCTGAAGTCTCAGTGGAGCCAGAGCTGCATCCATGCACTTCGTGAACGTGCGTGGGGAGAGGGCTAGGCCGAAGGGAAGCACTCGATATTGGTACGCTTCGCCCCCGAAAGCAAACCTTAGATATTTCCTCTGACATGGGAGGATGGAGATATGGAAGTATGCGTCCTTCAGATCTATCGTGACGAACCAGTCCTCGGACTGGATCTGACTCACGATGATGGGAATAGTGAGCATTTTGAACCTGAAGCTCCTCAGAGACAGATTCAAAAACCTCAGATCTATAATCGGACACAACCCTCCATCCTTTTTGGGAACTATAAAGTACCGGCTGTAGAACCCGGACTCCCTCTCCAGCAGAGGAACGCGCTCTATGGCTTCCTTCGCTATCAAGGTTTTTACTTCTAGTTCCATTACCCGAACCCGCTCGGGTACTACTGTAGTCCAGTACAACCCCCTGAACCCTGGAGGAGGATGACCGAACTGCAGTCTGTAACCCTTTTCTACAGTACGCAGGACCCATGTAGAAATATTCGGAAGGCATTTCCATGCGCCGAGATAATCTACTAAGGGAACCATTCTCTCGAGGCTGCCGTCGGGTGTTACATGGGTCCCGTTCCCAACCCCCTGAAGCGGCTGACCGGCATGAAGTGATTGGGAACGGTTCTCCGTGTGCGGACGCGTGAGCTGCCCAGCAGCAGGTCTTTCCAGAGGCGGCTGGTGCAGCATGCGTTCGCGGGAAATCGATGTGGCCCGAAGCGTCATAGACGGTGTGATTACCACATCGATTTCCCCAGAGGCTCACAAGGCTGGCCGGCCTCATCAAACACGGCCAGCCAAGAGTGGAGCACTCTGAGCGTCAGCTTCTCGCAGTGATCGCAAGAGAGCCGCTCAAGCATGCTGAACGCCCAGACAGTGCACACACAGCAGGTGTGTATCCGAGCCTGACATGTAGCGAGGGCAAGGATGCACACACTGCTTGAACTCTCTTATTTTCTCACTCTCCATACTTTTTCACACACTTTCACTCTTGACAATACAACAATAAATAGACAGACAATATTGTGACACAGAGCGCTATGCTGAAGAGCATTAACTGCCGACATTACGTTCCAGATCCCCTTTTATACTTCCGGGTATGCCGTCACAGTTACGTCATCACGCACGCCAATCAGATTGGCCCAGTTGTCATTCTGACTTCAGATTCGCTAGTGCTAAGGGAGTATCCCCAAAGTGTCGTCTCGATGCAGTGCGAGTTCCCTCGAAAGGGAACTTGTTTAAACACATCGTTCATGGCTTTTTTTTTAAAGCACCTCTTTTGAAGCTTTATTTGTCAAGAACAGTGACTATGCCATGGTCCGAACTTTTCCATTTTGAATTACATTGAAAACCTACTTTTTTGAACTCCTCCGCATCTGGTGAGATAAAGCGATAATACATGGCCATCCTGAGGGTGGCATAATTAGGATTAACCCCTCGTCCCCAAAGCCTGTGGAGAGATGTTTTATGTTTGTTTGTTTGTTTGTTTGTTGGTTGTTTTTTTCCCCATCTAATAAAAGTTGTCGTTAAAGGAGTTCTCCTTCGACATCTGTGTGAAGGATGACTTTGGAGACATTGTCCAGGTGAAACTTGAAAAGGGGAAACACTTTGTCAATTTTCAGTGGTTTTGTAAGAATATCAAAGTGAAAGCACCCTCTGGAAAATACTTTGAGTTCCCCTGTTATCGCTGGACAGAAGACGAAGATGAAGTGATTATCCGAGAAGGAACTGGTACGTGCAGACTCGCTTTATTCCTTATCCAGTTTTAAATTAAACATTATTATTATTATTTGAAAGTTTTAAAATTCAGTTGTTCAGTTGTTATTGAATCATGTCTTAAATGCTGTCCTTTCTATGTATAAAATGCGTGCTATTTATTTCTTTGTGTGTTTATTTAGCTCGATTGCCTCAGGATGACACCGGATTGTTTAAAGAGCAAAGAGAAAAGGAACTGGAATCTAGACGGGAAAAATTCAGGTTTGAAGAAACAATTTCATTCTTGAACAATATTCATTTGTTGCATTTTTTTCTTTATTACTCACTAGATGCAGTTCAGTGTGCTTGACACAAATATTGTAAATATTTGTCACATATACATTATACACAGGTCCATATAATATTATAACAATGGTTCCCTTTCGGACGTCGTAACATCACCAACGTTATGGGGAAACGCATGTGAGTCCAATCATCTTCGAGTGTAACTAAACAAGCCAATACACATTGGCTTGCAATATTTGCATCTCACGCTCCGCCCCATAGCACGGGTATAAATACAGAGGCAGATGCAATGCACCTTAGGTTTTAGCTTTGGGGCCGAGCGATCTTACTGTTTCTACTCTGCGAGTCATCTGAGACTGAATCTGAGACTGAATCTTAGACTGAATCTTAGATGAGTCTGTTCTTAGGGAAGAAGCCTCTTCTACCGGTGTTGGTGTGGCGGCGCTCTGAGCTCACTGAGCATTACCTGCTGTTTTCACAGCATTAACAGAGAATACCCTGATCTAGTTTCTCTTCTGGTGCCCCAGAAAAGGGCTACTTTGGACAATAAGCCTTGATGACCTGAGGATTACAGTGAGGCTTTCCCTGCCGAGTAAGTCTCCGTGGGCCCCCCACTCCTCTATCGCACCGCAAGCATGATGAGACTGTGTTCGTGGTTGGTTCATGTTCTCACTCGAGTTCGACAGCCACATTCACCGTCTCACATGCCTGGCAGCTACCAGGTGGGATTGCTGGTCCTTCTCATGGGGGACCTAGCATTTAATTCGGGCTCCAGCAGAGCATCAGATGTAGATTGCTGCATTGGAGAGATGGCTCTGTAAATGTAGATGATGCCTGTCTGCCCACTGTAATGGAAGGTGCTCATGCTGAATCAGATTAAGAGTTGACAGCCATGCTTTCCCGGGCTCTTGCGTGCTCGTCAAAAAGCTGAGTTTCGAGCTTAGTCTTTGGCTGGTGTATGGGCGTTAATCGCCTTGTCCCACCCGTGCCTTTTTGTCCCGGATGTGCATGTAAATCTTGGCAGTATGGTGTTGGCACTTTGGATGCAACTAGCCTTCTCACGCACCCCCTGCCCAATGGTGTAACCAGGTAAGTGTTGGCCCGCTATGTCAGTCAGGTCGGGTTCCTGCATTACACCTCACTACCCCATCGCGGGTACATCTATGGTTTTGTTAATCCCACTGGTACGGTCAATGGGAGCCTGGCTTGTGCTTCCCAGCCCACCCTGCTGGCTCGTCCCCACCATCAGACTCAGCCATACGATTCAGTTCGCCCCACGTCTCCCCAAGTTCAGTGGCATTCAGGTCACCTCCATGCTGAAGAAGGGTGCTCCTGTGTTACCGGTGGAGATCGCAGTCCTACTGGCGAAGCCCGTCCCTCCAGCCATTATGAAACGAGGTTTACCCAAGAAAGGTGGTGGGTTACAGCCGATCTTGGACCTGTGAGTTTTGAATCGGTCCCTGCAGAGGCTGCCATTCAGAATGTTGATGCAGAAACGGATGCATCCGTCCCCAAGATTGGTTTGCAGCGATTGACCTGAAGGATGCGTACTTTCATGTCTTGATTCCCCCTCGACACAGATCGTTACTATGCTTTGCATTTGAGGGATGGGCATATCAGTACAAAGTCCTACCCTTCGGGCACCAGAGCCAGTTGGGTCTTCGGATCAACTAGGAAAAGAGCAAACTCTCCCTCGTGCCGAGGATCTCGTTTCTCTGTATAGAGTTGGAGGAGCCATCACAGAGGAGCATGTTTGGTCATTGTTGAACTGCTTGAATTCGTTCAAACGCAGGACAGCGGCCCCACTGAAACTTTTTCAGAGGCTCCTGGGGCATAAAACATCCACAGCCACAGTGATACCACTCGGCTTACTTCATATGAGGCCGCTTCAGCATTGGCTTCACAATGAGTCCAGAGATCGGGGTGGCAGAGCGGCACGTACCGGGTTCCCATTACCCTGCACTGTCGCCAGAATTTCAGCCCATGGTCAGACCCTTTGTTTCTACGGGCAGGTGTTCCCCTAGAACAAGTGTCCAGGCATGCTTTTGGTCTTAATGGATGCCTCTGCCACCGGCTTCAGGGCCACGTACAACAGGCATGCAGTCTCAGGTCTGTGGACAGGGCCTCAACTGCATTGGCACATCAACTGCCTTGAGTTGTTAGCAGCTTGGCAACGCAAGAAATTGCGCTTGGCCGCCTCAAAGTGGCGCTACTAGGCAAGCATGTACTGGTCCGCAGGGACAGCACTGTGGCTGCTGCGTACATGAATCATCAGGGTGATCTACGCTCCTGTCGTATGTCACAACTCGCCCACCATCTCCTCCTTTGGAGTCAGAAGCATCTGAGGTCCCTTCGCGCCACTCACATTCCGGGTCTGTTCAATCATGCAGCCGACGAGCTCCCACGACACAAGTGCTTCCGGGAGAGTGAAGACTCCACCCCCAGGTGGTCCAGCGGATTTGGAGGTGCTTTGGGACCGCACAGGTAGACCTGTTTGCTGCCTTGGAAACATCACATTGCCAGCTGCTTTATCCCCTGAATGCACTGGCACTCAGCTGGCCCCGGGACCTACGCAAATATGCGTTTCCCCAGTGAGCCTTCTTGTATAGACACTGTGCAAAGTCAGGGAGGACGTGGAGCAGGTCTTGCTAGTTGCTTAAAGGACAACTCCGGTGAAAAATGAACCTAGGGGTAATTAACACATGGTTACCGAGTAGATCGTTCTCTGGGATGCGTTGTCATGAAAATCGAGTTTCATCTCTAAAAACAGATTAGTTTATAATGCTAGTCTATGGGGCATAGAGTAAGTCAAATTAAATCGCTAGTTAATACCACTAACAAGGCTCAAAATAGCCTCACACTAACACGGTAGCATAATGAGGGTCCCTACATTCAAACCGAAGCATTGAGAACTTTGTAAGTGTACAAACAGTTTAATAAGAAGATACTTTTTAAAGACAGTACATTACGCGCATACAGACAGGAGCCATCTTGGAAAACAGTCTCGACAAGTCGAACCACGAACGCTGTGCTAAGCTGCGATAATTCCTATCGACCAGCTCACTTAGCACAGCGTTCGTGGCTCGACTTGTCGTGACTGTTTTCCAAGATGGCTCCTGTCTGTGTACGCGTAATATTCTGTGAGCCTTGTTATTGGTATTAACTAGAGATTTAATTTTACTTATTCTGTGACCCATAGACTAACATTAGCTTATCTGTTTTTTAGAGATAAAACTCTTTACATTCGATTTTCATGACAATTTGCATGTATTTAAATATATTTTAAGTTTCATATTATTATTATTTTAAAAGTGAAATTGGACTGTTTTTACTGTTAATTTTCTTCAAAAAAAAGTTTAAAAGCAAAACTCAAGGCTGGACATTGGATTCTTCCACACTACATTAAATGTTTATAACAATATTGTCAACTACATAAGTTAACTCTTCTAAAGTAAGTAACGAGTAACACACTACTTGAGTATTTTTTTTTTTGGATGCATTCTTACTTTTACTCAAGTAATTATTTGGGTTATTTACAATGTGGTCTGTGAAGTTTAACTCATCATCAAGCTTGGTGCTATATGGCACCAAAAGTGGTTCCCCTATGATTACGAGCCAAGAACCACTTTTGGTGCCATACAGAACCATTATTTTAGAGTGTACATGACAGTGCGATTGTACCAGTAAATGTTGTCATTTTTCTTGTTGAAGTTGGAAGGAGTGGCGCCCAGACATCCCTAAGTGCGCAGATGGCAATGTGAAGAAACTTCCTAAAGAAGTTTGGTTTGATACAGAAAAATCTGCAGAGTTTACATGGAATAACTTCAGAGGGTTAGTTTGGGGGAATGTGTGATGGCCACAGTCCTTGTTACATTTTTCCTCAGTTTTCAAGAATGAAATTTAGAACAAATGCAGTACCATGCAAATAGTGTTCATGTCTATAATTATACTCTATGCATTTTGTTTCAGGTTTGTGGATTACGGTCTTGGCCGGTTAAAAGGTTACTTCTATCCCTTGAACGACGTGACCGATTTTGAAAAGATACTGAAAGATTTTGAAAAGATTTTGCAAGATTTTAATATCGAGAACAATCTAGGTTTGATTATTTCTCCCTTTGTCAAGAGTTTATTTTTATTTTTTTCTTAATTTAAACAAAAAATATATATACATTTTCCCCTTTGAAATCTGGACAGAGACCGTGATGCAAGACTGGACTAAGGATTACATGTTTGGCTATCAGTTTCTGAATGGCTGCAATCCTGTCATGATCACGAAATGTGTGAATCTTCCAAAGAATTTTCCAGTCACACATGAGATGGTGAAGGGCTTTCTGAAGAAAGGTGTCACACTACAAGAGGAATTAGAGGTCAGAAACATTAAGACATTCATCACTTCCAAGACCAAATCCAAGACTTGCTTATATCGTGACATCCTTCACATCATTTAGTTGACCATTTGTTCTAAACTATACACCTCTGTACACGTGTTTACAGGCAGGAAACATCTACATAGCAGATTATAAAATATTGGACGGAGTGCCAACATCCAGCTCTCAGTGCTATTTGGCTGCACCCATCTGCCTGCTGTACAAGGACAGATTGGACCAAATTGTGCCGATTGCCATTCAGGTATCTGTCCCATATAGAATCAGTATCAAATGAAAACAAAAATTAAATAAAAAAACTTCTCTGAAGTAAAAAACTTCCTGCTTGGCTTTATTATATCTGAATCAGCTCAGTCAAAACCGAAACGGGGAAACGAGCCCAATCTTTCTCCCAAGTGATAATGAATATGATTGGATGCTTGCCAAGATGTGGGTGAAATCTGCCGACTTCATTGTACACCAGTTGGTCACACACCTTCTCAAGACACATCTGATATCAGAGGTTTTTGAAATGGCCATGTACAGAAAGCTCTCTGCAGTCCATCCTGTATACAAGGTACCCGTCTTGATATTTAGATTCAATGCTAAACTGAAGATTGTGGTTTCATGTGTCAATTTATTGATGAAGGATTGTTGGTTCTGATATCCTTCCCTTTTTTTAACCTTGGTTTAATGTTAACCAAAAACCACCAGGGAATGACATGGAAACAATTTTTGCTGTTTCAGGTTATGCTTTTTGAAAAATAAATTATGATATAATGCACATGTTTATATGTATCATTTGCTTCTTACAGTTACTGAAACCTCATGTTCGTTTCACAATTGCAATCAATGCAGCGGCCCGTGAAAATCTTGTCAATGAAGGCGGGGTCTTCAGCCAGGTAGCTTTACATCTAATTTAATATATCCACACATAAACAGCATATGTGTGAGATGGTGGTCCAGTGGGTTAAACCATGGAACTGATACGCAGAAGGTTGTTGGTTTGATCCCAGTGGTCACCACCAGTGTGTCCTTGAGCAAGGCACTTTACTCCATGTTGCTCCAGGGGGATTGTCCCTGTAATAAGGGCACTGTAAGTCGCTTTGGATAAAAGCATCTGCCAAATGCATAAATATATACAGTATATATAAATATATCTTGTTAGAATTCAAAGCAATTCTATTCTTATTTCATTATTTTGTCTTTTTCTGGCAAGCCATCATTTCTGTCACTTGAGTAAAATAAGTGCTAAAAATATTTAGGCAAAAGATTAACTGAATTCTTGGTATCCAAAGATCAGTAGCCTCAGTGTAGCTGGGATGGAGACAGTGATGCAAAGTGCCATGGAGTCTTTAACCTACGAGTCCCTGTGCTTCCCTGAGGCCATAAAAGCTCGAGGAATGGAAGATGTGCCCAAGTACTATTATAGAGATGATGGGAAGAAGATCTGGAAGACAATAAACTGGTAGGTGGTATCAATTCAGATCCTGTACTACTAGTGCAAAAGTACCAATTAGCCCAATGAAAAGTTATTATTATTAATTTAATTTGTCATCTTGTTCTTTCTGTAGTTTTGTTTCTACTGTGGTCAAGATCTACTATGACAGCGATGAGGCCGTTCAAAACGATACAGAGATTCAAGAATTTGTTAAGGATGTTTCCTCTGGCATGAATAATTCTGACAGTAAGTACATGTTTAACTTTTCAAAGTCCCTGTGTACACCTGGTATTAAGATGTGTTTTGGTCAATCGTGGACGGCGCTAAATACAGGTGTAAACGGGGTCTAAATGTTTTGAGCTTGTCCACTTTTGACCACTTCCAGAGGTAGTCGAAAATGCATTTGACCGGATTGCTTTCGTAGTGTAAACGCCCATGTTGTCAAATTCACTCAAACATCCTCTGAAAGACCCCCTACTCTCCACCTACTGTTAATATGGAGTCGGCCCAACCTTTACAGCTTCAACAGCTTCAACTCTTCTGGGAAGGCTTTCCACAAGGTTTAGGAGTGTGTTTATGGGAATTTTTGACCATTCTTCTAGAAGCGCATTTGTGAGGTTAGGCACTGATGTTGGACAAGAAGGCCTGGCTCGCAGTTTCCACATATGGACTGCCCATGAATGTACCCATCTGGGGTAGATCCGACCAAGTTAGGAGGGAGTTAATGCCAGCAGGGACAGACATGGGCTCGCTGTCAGGGAATCCCTACCACTGAAGAATCAACGTAGGGATCACAGCATATGGGCTCCTAGCCTAGAACAGGGGTCAACCCTTGAACAGAACAATCTCCTGGACATCAACCAATCCGGTTTCAAAAGCGGCCACTCAACTGAAACTGCCCTGCTCTCAGTTACGGAGGCACTGAGACGGGCAAGAGCAGCCTCCAAATCCACAGTACTTATCCTACTGGATTTGTCTGCTGCTTTTGACACAGTTAATCACCAGATCCTCCTGGCAACTCTCATGAAGATGGGCATCTCAGGAACCGCTCTCCAGTGGTTCAAGTCTTACCTCTCAGGTAGGTCCTTCAGGGTGTCATGGAGAGGTGAAGTGTCTAAGTCACATCATCTAGCTACTGGAGTTCCGCAAGGGCTCAGTGCTTGGACCACTTCTCTTCTCCATCTACATGTCATCATTGGGATCGGTCATTCAGAAACATGGCTTTTCCTATCACTGCTATGCTGACGACACTCAACTCTACTTCTCATTTCAACCTGATGATCCATCGGTTGGTGTTCGTATCGCTGCCTGCCTAACAGACATTCCAGCCTGGATGAAGGAACATCACCTGCAACTCAACCTTGCAAAGACAGAACTGCTTGTGGTCTCAGCCAACCCAGCACTTCACTCCAATCTCTCCATTCAGCTAGGTTCATCAACCATAACTCCGTCCAGGACAGCCAGGAACCTTGGAGTTGTGATTGATGATCAGCTAAAATTCACTGACCACATCACTGCAACAACCCGGTCCTGCAGATTTGCACTATTCAACATTAGGAAGGTTAGACCCTTCCTATCAGATCATGCCACACAACTACTGGTCCAAGCTCTCGTTCTCTCCAGACTGGACTACTGTAATGCTCTTCTTGCGGGCCTTCCGGCATGCACTACCAAACCCTTGCAACTGATCCAGAATGCAGCGGCGAGGTTGGTCTTTGGTGAGCCGAAGAGAGCGCACGTCACGCCTCTCCTCATCAGTCTGCACTGGCTACAAATAGCCGCTCGCATTAAATTCAAGGCACTGGTGCTCGCCTTCAAAACATCCACTGGCTCTGCACCAATATACCTAAACTCGCTCGTTCAGACTTACACACCCTCCAGGAACTTGCGTTCTGCCAGTGAACAACGCCTTGTGGTGCCATACCAGAGAGGCATGAAATCGCTCTCACGGACCTTTTCCTGGACCGTTCCCACCTGGTGGAATGACCTGCCAATCTCAATTCGTGCGGCCGAGTCTGTAGCCATCTTCAAAAAACGTCTAAAGACACATCTTTTCCAGCAACACCTGACCGATCGAGAATAGCACTTATCATTCTATTCATTGTCTGTCTGTCTAATTTATTTAAAAAAAAATAATAAAAAAAAAATAATAAATTTTTTTTATATATTGCTGTGCTAGACTAACTGAGACTTGTTACAGCACTTGCATATTGCTGATATTGTTGCCCTTCGACTGCTCTAGCTGCTTCTATTGCCCCCATTTGTAAGTCGCTTTGGATAAAAGCGTCTGCTAAATGACTAAATGTAAATGTGAGGTTAGGCACTGATGTTGGACAAGAAGGCCTGGCTCGCAGTTTCCACATATGGACTGCCCATGAATGTACCCATCTGGGGTAGATCCGACCAAGTTAGGAGGGAGTTAATGCCAGCAGGGACAGACATGGGCTCGCTGTCAGGAAATCCCTACCGCTGAAGAATCAACATAGGGATCACAGCATATGGGCTCCTAGCCTAGAACAGGGGTCAACCAGTGGGCGTACTTATGAGTGTTAGGCCTGGTGTTGGACACTCCACCACGTCTGACTGCTGAAGGTGGTGGTGGAGGAACTCAACAGGGTTTGCCAAGTGGGGAAGTAGGGAACACTACTGGAGCAAAATAGCACACAATATCATTGCGTGCACATTGACGGATATTCATCTGTTTGTTCTACAAAATGAATATTATATTGTTCAATCAAATGTATATTTCTGCAGGCCGTCTCCGGTCACATTTGTATGTAAATCAAGCAAGCTTATTTTGTCCATTAGATCAAAAGATCTAAAAAAGCTCAAACATTTACCTGCCCATAGACCTCGCCTTAAAGAAATCATGATTGTTTGTATTCTTGAATATGCATCTTTGTGTGTATCAAGTCACCTTTAAATGTGTGCACAAGATAAATGCATACTGCCACTGTTTTACAGAGTTTCAAAAGTCTCTGAAGACTCGAGAGGATTTATCTGAGTACCTGACTGTTGTGATATTCACATCATCAGCACAACATGCTGCGGTCAACTTTGGACAGGTGAGATTCCACACTTTCATCTGTAGGAGAGTTAAAAATTGCTAGGCAAAATTCTGGGCCTGTATTCATAAAGATTCTAAGAGTCCTCTCAGAAAATTCCTAATTTAGCTTAAAAACTTTTATGTAGGAGTCTTAGCTTAAGAGCTATTCAGGACCGATCTGAGAGCAACTCTGAGCAAGGAAAATACAAAACTTTTATCTTAGTGAAGAGGCGGGGCTGACCCCATTGCTATGTATGACACAGTCTTTTGAAGACTGTGATTGGTTGGTTGTCCAAAAAGGGGAAAAAGGAGCGCTTTTAAGTATAGGGTCTATTTTAAGCCTTTACTTTGAAATTACAAGTGCAAATTGTCCTATTTTACCGTTCTCTCTTACTCACACACACACACACACACATTATATATATGTATATAAATCCTTTTATTATTTACCATGCTGTTAATTTCCTATAAGGTATTTGATTGGCTTAGAATTATAAACATTGTTCAACTCTTTCTAATTACACTGATTGCTGGCATGTCTATTTAATTGGTGGTCTGAAAGTTGGGTTTAATGCAACAAACATGATCCCTGCACGATCTAATCTATATAGCGTCTTATTAAGTCACTGTCATCCATTGTCTGCAACACATTTCTTCTCCCTCTTCATCTTTCTGCCATTTTCTCCGCTGCTAAAGAAACTCTTGAGCCTCTTAAAATTCCTCGTCCGTGCTCCTAACAAATTTTACGTTAAGACCTCTTTTAAGGGTTAAAATGCTTTCTGAATTACTTTTTTCTTTACTAGGATTTTTTTGTTAATTTTAAGAGTAAACGCCCACATTTCTAAGAATTTTCTTAGAATTTTGTCACTAGGAGCTACTCTTTGAATTAAGATTCTTTATGAATACGGGCCCTGGATAATATTTATAATATAATATCTGTGAGTAAATATTACTTTTATGTTCCAGTTTGACTGGTATGCCTGGATCCCCAACAGTCCTTCCACCATGCGCAAGCCGCCTCCTGAACAGAAGGGCCTAGTGGATTTGAAGTGGATCATGGAGAGTCTGCCTGACCGTGGATGTTCCAGCGAGGTTCAAGGAACAGTTTGGGACCTCAGTCGGTTCCAGAATAATGAGGTTTGATGTCTGATATGGGTATACTTTACACTTGAAATAGTAGAGAACATGTTAACAGTCTACACTGTAAAATCGAATTAGTTAGACTTACTTTAAAAAGCATGCAAACCAATTGCCTTAAAAAGAGAAAGAATGAGTGACATAGGAATAGTATGTTGTACTGACAAATGCTTAGTTAGTATGTTTCCCTTACACTAGAGTTCTAATAAATAAAACAAAAAACTGAGAGTACTTGATAATTTACTTTAGATTTACTCTTGACTTAGTATAGCTACCATTGTTGTTACCATTGTTGTTACCATTGTTGTGTTTTGATGCTGAATGTTGAAGTCTGTGTGTGTCACAAATATAGAGGAATTATATCAACCCAATTAAAATTTTCACAAGGTGCTTATGACATAAGTAACTAATGCTCTAGTTAGGTCACATTTTAAAAGCAACCTATAAAACAAATAACTGTGATTTTTTTTGTTGCATCGCTGCATCAATTGGAAGATAATTACAATAATATAAATCGTCTCTGTTACGTATGTAACCTAAGTTCCCTGAATAGCTGTTCAGTTTTCCTCCATAGGGCAGCTCTGTGGACATAAGCATCTAGAGCCCGAACCGGGCAGAGCGGATTGAGTGTTTCCTGGTCCGACGTCCATACCGGGCGCAAATTCCAAGCACGAGGGTGCCACAGATAAAGCTTGAATGTCTCCAATTCTTCCAAGAGATGAAATAGCGAGCAGAAATGGCCACCCAAAGGAGTGTGGTAAGCTGCTAAGGCCGCCACATACACCTTTAATGTGGATGGAGCTAACCCTGTGGAGAATCTCTCCTGCAGGAAGTCCAGCACTGCACCCACTAGGCAGTTAACTAGGTCCCACTGGTGATCCCCACACCATGAAGTGAAAAGTTTCCACTTCAAGGCATAAAGTTTCCTTGTGGAGGGAGCTCTAGACTGTAGAATGGTCTCCACAACCTCAGTTGAGAGACCTGAAGTTATGAGCTGGGCCCCCTCAGAGGCCAAGATCACAGTTTCCTCAGCTCTGGGCAAGTGTGCAGGATTGCTCCCCTCGCCTGAGAGAGTAGGTCCCTCCTGATCAGAATCTCCATAAGAGAGCCATCGAGGAGAGACACTATGTCCGGGAACCATACTCCGTCCGGCCAGAACGGGGCTACTTGAAATAGACGGGCCCTGTCCCGACGCACTCTCTCTAGAACTCCAGGAAGCAGAGCGATCGGGGGAAATGCGTACGTAAGCAGCCTCGGCCACTCCTGTACCATAGCATCCAGTCCCAAGGGAGCTGGAGACGTTAGAAGAACCACAGATGACAGTGAGCTGTTTCTGATGATGCGAACAGATTGACCTCCGCTCTGCCGAAGTTCTCCCACAGGAGCTCCACCACCTCGGTGTGGAGTCTCCATTCCCCGGGCCTCGGCCCTTGTCTTGACAGGATGTCTGCTTCCACATTTAAATACAGTGTCTCGTGTTACTCGACGACACGGCGCTCCCAACACTTGGCCTTGAACCAAGAACCAAGGCTGCTTCCACATCATCAACGCACGAAGGCATTGCCAAGTGACCTTGATGATGCGAAAAGGATTTCCCCTCGGAGAAAACCCCTTAGTCTTGAGCCACCACTGTAGCGGTCTCATGTACAACAGGCCGCAAGAAATCACGTTGGACGTTGCTGCCATCAGACCTAACAGTCTCTGATACTGTTTGGCAGTGAGCGGCTGGTCTAGTTACACCTCTTTCACCGCTGAGAGGATTGACCCCACACAAGGCTCTGATAGGCGAGCCCGCATGGTAATCGAGTCCCAAATCACACCCAGATACGTCGTTCTCTGTGCTGGAGAAAGAACGCTCTTCTTGGAATTTAGTCTCAGCCCCAGCTTTCTCATGTGTGCGAGAACAACATCTTGATGTTGAACCGCCATCTGCGCTGACTGCGCTAAAATCAACCAATCGTCGATATATTTGCGAATTCAGATCCCCTGCATACACATGGGAACCAGAGCTGCGTCTACACATTTTGTAAAGGTGCAGGCTGACAATCCTAGACCGAATGGAAGAACCTGATATTGGTACGCTTCTCCCCCAAAAGCGAACCGCAGGAACTTCCTGTGCTGTGGAAGGATGGATACATGGAAGTATGCGTCTTTCAGATCTAGCGTGACAAACCAGTCCTCGGACCTGATCTGAGACACGATCTGTTTGAGTGTAAGCATCTTGAAACTGAGTTTCGCTACGGCGCGATTGAGAATGCACAGATCTAAAATGGGCCGCAACCCCCCATCCTTTTTTGGCCCAATGAAATACCGGCTGTAAAACCTGTTCTTCTTGAGACATGACCAGAGCCTGCTCGTGGCCCACCACTGTGGGCAGAACCCCATTGAAACTGGGTGGACGACCCCCTTTGAATTGAATGGCGTACCCCTTTCTTATGATATTCAGGACCCAGCAAGATATATTTGGAAGATTCTCCCACTCTGCCATAAAATCTCCCAAGGGTACCAGCCTCTCGAGGCTGGCCTCTGATGTACTCTTCACAGCGAGCGCAGCGCCCTGAAGCGGCGAACCTGCAGGGAATGACTGGCCCGACTGCACTGTGGCCCTCCTCGGAGGGCGCGAATCATCCTCGGATGGGCCCCACCCCTTCTGTAGGCGGTTACGAGTGGCGACTCTGTTTTTGTTGCGCTCCCGCCCAGCAGCAGCAGGAGTCTGGGGTTTGCGAGGGAGAAACTTTTGAACGCCGCCACCTGTTTCTTTGGTTCCTGAAATCTGTCTGTGACAGTAGTAACAGCGTCACCGAACAGACCATCAGGAGAAAACGGTGCATCCAACAGAAAGCTCTTATCTCTCTCCTTTATTTCAGTGAGGTTTAACAACAAATGTCTCTCTGTGGCCACCAGGGCTGCCATAGAACGGCCAACAGATCTGGCCGTCTCCTCGGTGGCACGGAGAGCTAAATCAGCTGATGATCGGAGCTTGTGAACAACATCAGCTCCGATCTCCTCACTTTCCCCCAGATCTTTTAGCTGGTCAGCTTGGTATGTTTGCACAATAGCCATTGTGTGCCATCATGCCGCAGCCTGACCCGCTGCCAAGTATGCTTTGCCCACCAGCGCTGATGTAGCTCTTAATGGCTTGGTGGACAATGTCGGGGCTTTAATGGACGATGCCGAATCAGGAGAGAGATGGCTCGTGAGCGTCTGACCATATCCATGTTTTTTCAGCCCTAATATATTGCTATATGTAGATGTTTGTTCACTGAAAATTGTGGACGAAACCGGACGTTTCCATGACCTCGACACCTCGGTGTGGAGGTCAGGAGAGAATGGCAAGCCGCGACGTGGAGGTTGAGCAGAGTGCGCGGATAGGAAACGCTTGTCTAATCTGCTTTTAAAAGACAGGCGTTCCTGACTTAAACCTGACTTAAACTTAAACCAATCAATTAATCTAACTTGGGTTTTAAACAAGGCATTGTTGTGAACTTCAGTTGTTTGCTGAAGAATGAAAACCAGGAGACTTCGGATCAAGACAGAATTATTCTTTTAATGAGAACCTTCTGTGCTGCAGGTCGTCCGTCTGATTTTAACAGTACAAAATAAGGCAATTTATCTACATGTTAGGGGGAGTGGTTATACAGCAGAGGAGGAGACATTCAAACAAAGGAATGCATGTGTTGTGTAGGTAAAGGACACACCCTACTATGAAATCCCTACCAGTCCCATTGAATGAGCATAGCTATTCGCATGCTAATGCTGGCCAGGAACTCCAGGAGCCATTCAACTGCATAGATCCTAATCCAATCATTCAGGCAGTATTGCTCTAAACTTGTCATGCTAAATAGTCAGGAAATTGCATAGAGACAAAAGACTTAATGTCTCAACCACTTACACAGCCTGAAATAATCTCCTTAGAATTTCCTCAAGTTTACTTCAAAATGTAAAACACAAATATAGATAATGTTTTCAGTTATATTCTATTACATTTGAACCTAGATATAACAATGTATAAATTTGTAATTCAACAGCATAGTATGTTAATAGTACAGATTACTAGATTTTTACAATTAAGCTAAGAAGTTAAGTAAAGTTATATAAAAATAAATAACTTGCTACTAGCTTGAGGGTTAAGTATGGAAGCTTTTTTCTGCCACAGAATAAAACATTTTAAAAGATAATTGCAACTTTTTATCTCACAATTGTGAAACTCGCAATTGTGAGAGAGGAAAAAAGTCTGAATTGTGAGAAACGTCTACCTTTATTTTTTATTCTGTGGTGGAAACAAGCTTCCACAATAAAGAGTATCAAGGTACGAGTTAAAAAAATAGGTCAGTTTACCTTGTAAACAGGACAATGTTGTTATTCTCTCTGAAGAAATGACTTTTTTTCCAGCTGTACTTAGGCATGTATCCAGAGATGTGCTTCACAGAGCAACCAGTGAAAGAAGCCATCAAGAATTTCCAAATGAACCTACATGAGGTGACCAACGACATCAAGAGCCGGAATGAGGGATTGACAATTAAGTATTGTTATTTGTCCCCAGACAAAATCCCCAACAGTGTTGCAATTTGAGAAAATACTTGTAGTGTTCATGGCCAATGTGTGCTTGACATAGAAAGACAGAAGAACAGCTCTACTTAAAATATCAAGTATTGTAAAACGCAGGGCATTCTGCCTTTTGAGGCAATCTTTAGAAATTATGTTTGAGTAACGCTTCTTGAATTTGACTCTGTCGTTGGGAAATAATATTACTTTGTAAAGCCATCTGTGCACGTATGTGTCTTATCTGAGGGAAAGAAGAACAGTTTATTTGGCTATGCTTTCAAAGAGCACACATAAGCTTGTGCAATAACCAATTTATTATTGTCTTTCTTTTTTATCCTTTTTCTTTATTCATATAAACTTGCATATTCATATATCCATACTGTGGTATTAATTTACTCATGTTTTGGTTATTTTTTTAATATACTTTTTTAATCATCATATATTGTTTAGATATATAGATATATAAAGAACTGCTCTTATGGATGTGAAATATGTTTCTTGAATGCTGTAAAGGAGTTGTTTTGAGATTGTGAACATCTCTGACTGCACTTCAAATGGTTGCTACATTTATTTTTCTTTTTTTCTCTCATAATAAATAAATCTTTAATAAAATGAAGAGAAATAATGAATTTTTTCTTATCTTTGCCATTGTTTAAATGTTGCTGTGTTTTCTTTAGCTTTATCAGTGAAATTTGATATATAGTCATTCATTCATTTTTTATCTGTTCATGTTTGAAAATGCTATAAGAACTTTTATGAGTAGGAGAGAACTTTGGTGTATTTATTTTTGTAACTTGAATAAAATAAAAATATTTTACCCCCTGTGAAAACGTACACAAGTTTATTGATTGCAAACTTGAAATCCAGAAAAATACAAATGTAACGTTTATTATTCAGGTTATATAATTTAATAGACACTTTACTAGAAATAAGATATATTAGTATACTGTAGGAATACACCTTCATGAATATGTGTCTTTAAGAACACTATGCATTTAAAAAAGAGAAGATTTATTTTTATATTTATTCAAATAACTTATATTAATAAATACCTTAACTGGTAGAGCATGATGCTAGCAACACCAATGTCATGTGTTCCGTACCCAGGTAACACATTAGCTGAGGATATGAATACCTTGAATGCATTAAGTTGCTTTGGATAAAACCATCTGTCAAATACATAAGTGTACTAATACATAGTGCAGCAACCATATTATTCCTGTCATGACAACTCAAGAGTTTGTCATGGTAATATTTAATGAACATGGGCGACATTTGACTAACGAGTTGGGGGGGGCAAGATTTTTTTTTTTTTTTGTAGGCAAAGTATTCGCAGAAATTAAGCAAACTAGTTTAACTTTGCTTGTTACTTGTTTATTTACCTTCTTTTTTAATTGAAATAATAATTTAGTAATTATTTTATTTAATAATTTATCCTACTTAATTTTATCACAGGAAATTATGCGTTCAAAATGTAAATCATTGTTTGTTCATCATTTTGCGTGACCATAAAGAAAATGCCCATCGCAACATTGAAAATATTAGCATCTTAAACCATGATGGCGGGTGTCTCCACGCCTTGGTCATATGGAAGAAAGCCTGGTTCCTGTCCCAGGGTCCTGTGTTGGGGGCAGTGTTCGGGATAACGCATTACAAGTAACTTGACGTAATAATATTACTTTTTCCAAGTAACTAGTAAAGTAACGCATTACTTTTCAAATTTACAACAAAATATCTGAGTTACTTTTTCACATTAATTTGACTGACAGCTCTCCTGCCCCCATGTTGAGAAAAATAAGTGCAGAGGCGTGTGTGTGTGTGTAAACATGATGGTTATTGTAGTTCTAGACTAAATGTGAGCATTTATTTATCTCACTTGCACAATAAAGATTCTGTACTCCTCAAAATGAATAAAATCAGTCAAATGCAAAATCAGAGTACTATGCAAACCTCAAATTATTAAATGTTAAATAAGACAAGTATTTTTTATGCACAATCTACCTTTATATTCAATTTACCAATGTCTTGCTGCTGACCTTTGATGATGAAAATTACTATATTTTTTGTTTTTATTGGTAAAACTGTTTTCTCCTGCATCCTGTTCTACCATTATCCAGAATGGCAGCACAGCAGAGCTGCGCCCTCTACTGTTCATGTGTGAATTTGCATTTTTACCTCAGCCTGAGGCTTATTATTTAAATTTTGGTATGAAGAGGTCTTTACCGTTGCACAAAAATATAACTTTTTTGTTATAAATAAAAACAAAAACAAGCCCAGCCCAGGTGAGAAAAAGTAGCGCAAAAGTAACGTAATGCATTACTTTTCTTAAAAAGTAACTAAGTAACTCAATTAGTCACTTTTTAAGGGAGCAACACAATATTAATGCATTACTTTTCAAAGTAACTTTCCCCAACACTGGTTGGGGGAACAGTGTCGTCGAGTCACTCTCACGACAGATGCCTCTCTCACGGGCTGGGGAGCGGTAATGGAAGGCCGCTCAACTCAGGGTCTGTGGGGGGACCATCATCTTTCGGTGCACATAAATTGCCTGGAGATGATGGCAGTCTTCAATGCGTTGAAGTTTTTCCTCCCAGACCTGAGGGGCCATCATGAGTTGGTCCGGACGGACAACACATCAGTGGTCTCATATATAAATCACCAGGGGGTCTGCTTTCTCGCTCACTGTGCAAACTGGCGCACCAGATCCTCATGTGGTCTCTGGGGAAGTTACTATCCTTGAGAGCAATCTTTATCCCGGGGGCCCAGAATATAGGAGCGGACATCCTGTCGACACAGGGGCTGAGGCCAGGGGAATGGAGACCTCACCCCGAGGTGGTGAAGCTCATTTGGGAGATTTATGGCCAGGCGGAAGTGGATCTGTTTGCTTCTCAGGATACGATGCACTGTCCACTCTGGTTCTCTTTGACGCATCCAGCTCCTCTGGGACTGGATGCCATGGTACAGACGTTGCAGAGGCGGCATGCTTTTCCCCCAGTTGTTCTACTCCAGGGAGTTCTGGAGAAAGTTTGCCGGGAAGGGATAAGTCTACTGCTAGTAGCTCCTTGCTGGCTGAGCCGAATTTGGTTCTCGAACCTTGTAGCACTGCTCGATGGCTCACCTTGGAAGATTACGATCAGGAGGGATCTTCTATCTCAGGCAGGGGGCTCAATATTTCACCCCCGCCCAGAAATGTGGAACCTGTGAGTTTGGCCTCTGAGGGGGCCGAGCTCATAGAGTCTGGTCTCTCTACCGAGGTAGTGGAGACGATTCTTAGCTCCAGAGCTCCATCCACGAGGGAACTATACGCCATGAAGTGAAGGTTGTTCACTTCTTGGTGTCAGGAACGACATGTAGATCCAGTCAACTGCCCTGTTGGTTCAGTGCTAGATTTTCTACAAGAGTGGTTCTCTTCTGGGTTGTCCCCTTCTACACTAAATGTGTATATGTCATCTATTTCTGCTTACCATGCCCATGTGGATGGTATTACTGTGGGGAGGAACCCATAAATAACTTGTTTCCTGCGTGGCACCAGGAGGCTGAGGCCTGCGGTGTGCACTAGAGTTCCTGCTTGGGATTTGGCTATAGTGTTGGAAGGTTTATCTGCGGCTCCGTTCGAGCCACTTGACATCATCTCAGAAAAGTTTCTGACTCTAAAAACCGTCTTCCTTCTTGCCGTTTCTTCCATTAAGAGAGTAGGAGACCTTCAGGCCATGTCAATATCCCCTTCGTACTTGGAGTTTGCACCAGGGATGGTTAAAGCTTTCCTTTACCCTAGATTAGGGTATGTTCCGAAGATGTTAACCAATGTTCCACGGCCTATAGTGCTGCAGGCTCTCTGTCCTCCTCCATTTCTTAATCTGGACCAGGAAAGATTAAACCTTGTATCTCCAGTGCAAGCACTGGATGCTTATGTCCACAGAGCTGCCCTGTGGAGAAAAGCGGATCAATTGTTTGTTTGTTTTGGACCTCTTAACAGGGGTCTCCCTGCGTCCAAACATACAATGAGCAAGTGGATAGTCGAGGCTATTTCACTGGCTTATGAGTCTTCTGGTCAGCAGTGTCCCTTAGCTGTCAGAGCTCACTCTACTAGAAATATGGCGGTCTCTAAGGCCTTGGTGTCGGGGGTTTCCCTCAAAGAAGTCTGCGATGCGGCCAGCTGGTCCTCGCCTCTTACGTTTGTGAGATACTATGATCTTGACCTGGATTGTGCTCCAGGTTCTTCAGTGCTTCTGGCCTGAATGTGCCACAGTTTCACACGACAGGCATTTTGGTATAATGGCGTTTTGGTATTTCATTCCCAAAGCTGTCCATAGTGGACGCAGTGTGAAGTTCCCTCGAAAGGGAACGTCTCAGGTTATGACTATAACCATAGTTCCCTGAGTAGGGAACGAAACACTGTGTCCCTTTGCCATACTCCCTGCATCCCTGTGATCTTTTGCTTCGGCAGTTTTGCTGAAGTGTGATCGGACCGGATGTGTTTTATCCTTTCCTGGTCGTGACGTCACCCGCCCGTGATGCTCACTCTCGCCGTTGGCTGAGTTGACATACGTGTATCAGACGCTATCACACTGTAGGCGCTCCCAAAGATGTCCCTAGTGGACGCAGTGTTTCGTTCCCCTATAGTTATAACCTGAGACGTTTTCCTCTACTTAGAGCAGGGCAAGTTCGGTCCAAGAGAGCCGCTGTCCTACAGAGTTTGGCTCCAGCCCTGACAGACATCTATAGAAGCTCTTATTGAGAATTAACAGAGGTTTAGATGTTGATGTTTTATTGAAAATGTTTGGTCACCATTACGTTGATTAGTGTTTCATTTAGTTGGGCAGTTTGACTCTTGGCTTTTATGTGAGTTTGTGGTTTTGTTACAGTGTTAACTAGTGATGTTAACAATGACACCAAAGCTCTGAAGCGCGTGTCAAAAAAAGAAACGATTTTCAGTGAAGCTTTGTATCGATGACCAATGACCACATGACCAATGATGACCGAAGCTTCGTTTCACACACACCCACGTGACTGCTTCGTACTCTGATTCAAAAAGCGCACCACTGTTGTATTGCGCTAGTTTACTGTTGCAAGACTTTGTCATGGTTCTGAAATGTGGGAACACTTTCATTTGAGTTCGCCTAATAAGGTTGATAATGTATTTGGCTTTTGTTCGGCAGCCTTTATATATACACATGTGCAGTGGTGGAAATGGTCAAAAATTCACTAGGCGTACTCTAGTTTGGGAAGGTGTTTTTTTTTAGTTGCTCAGGTTAAAGAAAACTGTAGACTGTTTTGGATGGTTACTGTACAACTCAGTTTAGTGCTTTGAAAATTAAGTGAAGTTCCAAACGTGATTTAGGGAGGAGCGAGCCCATCTAATCTTCCAATCAACAGCCAACAGCCAGAGTATATAAACAGCTGCTTACCTCTCCTCAGTCAGCCCAACAGTGCTGCATCTTTCCTCGGTTAGATCAGCACATTACAACTCAAATGTCTGTATCTATTACTCTGACCGGATCTCTTCCCCAGGGGTGGATTTAGTGATTTGGGGGCCCCAAGCAAAATACAGGAATGGGGCCCTATGTTGTGATGATTGCTGACCTTGTCCCATAGTTGTGGACAATTTTTATTTCATTTTATAACATTGTACATGTTATAAATAATTGCTTTCGTCATGTTGTAGATCCCTTGTTCATGTGTAAACGGGTTATAACAGTATTTGTCACATCACATGCCTGTCCTTGCTCGTGTAGCACATGTGGTGTTTTGTATTCTCGTGTCCCTATCTGATCCCTCCCCCTTGTTATCTGATTAGTGTTTGATTTCTCCCACTCTTTCACCGCATTGGTAGAGTTTATGTGTTTTCTGATTATGTGTTTTGCCCCATTGTGGGTTTTGTTTTGTGTTTATGTTTTATTTTGTTAATAAATCTTCATTTATCTGCACTTGAGTCCTCGCACCAGTTTCCTTTGTTTGTGACATGACAACGTACCGACCATGTCGAGGACTCAGCAGAGAGAGAATTCGATCCCGGAACCGTTTACCACATGTCCTCAGTATGAGAGGATTCTGAGGTTCAGAGTCCTCCAACTACTCCGACAGGAGGGGATGGAGATCAGGAGGTTTGCCGGGAGACTCCTGAAGACGGCCAAGGGACTTAAACTCAGTGACTCGGCTCTCAAAAACCTTTTTAATAATTCACTAGATGAGCTCATGGACTGCCTGCTCAGGAGTGTTTATGATGGAGGTACTTTTGAGAGGATGGTGGAGGGTTTCGCTCGTCAGCAGGAGCGAGCTGCCAGGGACATGTTGACATGACACCCTGCTCTGGTGGTCCCTGCTCGGATGGTCTCCGCTCCGGTGGACCCGGCTCCGGTGGTCCGTGTTCCGGTGGTCCGTGTTCCGGTGGTCCCTGCTCCGGTGGTCCCTGCTCCGGTGGTCCCTGCTCCGGTGGTCTCCGTTCCGGTGGTCCCTGCTCCGGTGGTCCCAAGTCCGGACATGGCCTGGAGGGCTGTGATGGGATGTTTTGTGGTGGCAGTCCTGCATGTTTGGGAGAAGCACAGGGCTTTCTCCAAAGCTCCGGAGGTGGTACGGTGGTCCCAGCTCCGGTGGATCGTGTTCCGGTGGTCCCAGTTCTGGGGGATCTTGTTCCGGTGGTCCCAGTTCCGGTGGTTCCGGTGGATCGTGTTCCGGTGGTCGCTGCTGTGCCGGACATGCCACCCTGGCATCCTGCTCTACCCACGCCGCCCTGGCCGCCTGAACTCTGCGGCTCGCCCTGGCCGCCTGAACTTTTTGTTTCCCCCGTCCCTCCCTGGTCTGTTTCTCCCGTTCCTCCTTGGTCTGTCCCTCCCCATCCCGTCCTGGTCTGTCCCTCCCGTTCCTAGTGCAGCGTCTAGTAGCAAAAGCCTGATCCCTCCCCCTGTCCTGTGATGCCTGTCCTGTCTCGTGTAGCACATGTGGTGTTTTGTATTCTCGTGTCCCTGTCTGATCCCTCCCCCTTGTTATCTGATTAGTGTTTGATTTCTCCCACCTGTTCCCTCCTGATTTCTTCCCCTTTATATAGTTCCCATGTGTTCACAGTCTTTGTCGGTACGTTGTATTGTCTACGTCTCCTGTTTCCCCGTGATTCCTGTTTTCCCCGCATTGGTATGTTTTGAGTTTGTGTTTTCTGATTATGTGTTTTGCCCAGTAAAACAGTGACAGTATTAGAGTAGGTTGGACACTAGGTGGTAATTTGTGGTAATTTTTACTGCACAATTGTTTACACAACACAAGGCTGTCTAATTCTAAACTTTAAAGTATTTTTTCTATTATCAAACAGAAAGAAATTATTACACACATCAGAATCTTCAACCAAAAATGTGTGTACCTGTGTGGAAAGTAAATGCGCATGTGTCATCTACTCAGGCCCTTGAGTGAATGCCATTTAAAACGACAGATATATCATACGCACTGTTGCTCCGTATTTAATTATAACTTCAGATGCATGATATTTTCATTTGTAGGGCCCTATGAAATCTGTTTTATTTTATACAATTATATTAACCAAAAGCATGTCTAATTAATTGAAACTTGAAAAATTTAACAGCAATTTATTAAAAGTTTAACTAAATATATATTTATTTGTTTTATGTAGCTATTTAAATTTTTCTGGCAATCAAATGAAGGCATACAACATTTATCCAACAATTCCAATCAAAATTAAACAAACCCTTTCATTTTTGTACATTCAAAGTGCTACAAAACAGGGGATTTACAGAAATGTACCCTTAAAGGGTCCCACCCCAGTGACGGCCACTTGTACCTTAAAAGATACAATTTTATACTCTTTTTTTTTTTAGAGTGTAGTGTCGCTCTGACGTGAAGAAGGATTGATGATGCATTGACTCATTACTCATTATTTACTCATTACATACATTTTAAATAAAAAAGTACATAGTGTACCTTTAATATTAACCAGTAATGTCTTCACACTGTAATAAGGACACCTTAAAATGAAGTGCAACTGAAACTGCTTATAGAAAACAAACAGGGCGGGATTAAATTGTATTGGTTTTGCTGGAATGGAGGCTTGTCTGAATGCAACTGGATTTAACCAGAGAGGAGTCAGTCATATCACAGGGAGTTCGTCACAGTTATGTTTAGTTTTCATGGACATTAATTCTGTTTTCATTAGTCAGTCGTTCACACTGACTGGTGTGAAACAATTATGCCTTGTTGAGATAACTGTAAATATGAAATAATGTAATATTTTCATGTGTTGAAGTTTGTTCTTGTGGCAGTGGATGGAGATGTGTTGTGCACACTCGTACAATCTCTTACAGGGAGCAACGAAAGATGAACATTAGTGACATTTGTTCTGCATCACTTCTTTTATTTCCATATAATGAAAGTGAAGGCCGTGATTATTGCCTAACATCATGCATGTAAGAAAAACATATCAGTATAAAACTACATGAGGATGAGTGAATGATGACAGTATTTTTAATATTTGAATGATCCCTTTAACAAACTGTATTTATTGTAACTGTATTATAAACATCCCCCTTGCTGCACATGTGAGGACACTAATGCACACTAGATGGCGACATCCAACACAGCTGAAGACTCACCCTTCCTCTCTACAGCAGACTCTATTGCTCAAAGCATTTCTCTGACATTTAAACATATTATGCTGGACATATAATGACCACTGTGCAAATTGCCAATATCAAAAATATGTTCACAAAAAGTATACAAATAGTGGACTATTAAGGTATATAAGGTATATTTTATATATACTATAATACAATTTTTTAATATAATATATATATAATACACTCCAACAAAAATGATATGTGTGTTTTACTTCTTTTTTTTTTTATGTCAACAGGTTCCACGTAATTGGGTTATGTTGAATTTAATTAAAATGGTTTATTTCAGTAAACATACGTTTTTTACGTAAGGTTAGTTCAATGTCATTTATGGTTAACATTCTTAATTTTGTCCAAACTATTCAATTTAATTCTTCTAAAAATGAATTAGAATAACAAACCAAAACAAGTAATCCAATTTAATTGATATATTTATTTAGTGAAATCCTATTTTTACAACATTTCACAACCTTTTTACAAGATCTTATTGGCTAGCCAGAAGATGGTTTTGTTACATCCATGGCATGCCCAATTGTTTTATTATTAAAGCAGCTTTAATTGTTATTATCAGGTCCTCAGCCCAAGCACATGCTCTACACTTCACCACAATAACCTCCAAAAACACTAACATAACACAAACTTTAAAATACCAACATAACAAAACATTAAGCATTAAAGGGATACTCCACCGTTTTTTCATATTAAACTATGTTATTCCCTTAACTAAGACGAGTTGATACGTACCTCTCTCGTCTCAGTGCGTGCAGTTAATCGCTCTGACGCAATTAAGACTCTGCGCAGTAAAAAGTCACGCCTGAAAAATCCAAGGATTTTTCTCAGCGTGACTTTTTACTGCGCAGATTCAAAGTACTCTCTCAAAAGTGCTATTCCGCCATACAATATAGTCATCCTTAGAAAAGCGCCACGTTTTATTTTCTGTCACCATACTTGGTAGTTCAACAATTCGTGTAACTGTATTTAAATAGGGAAAACGTGGAGGTGTTTGGTCGCTTCTAACTTGATCTCTGTTTGGTACCTAATGAATGAACTGGGCTTAGTGGGCTAAGCTAAGTGCTATCAAAATGTCACTGTGCATCAGAGCGATTAAGTGCACGCACTGAGACGAGAGAGGTATGTATCAACTCGTCTTAGTCAAGAGAATAACATAGTTCCCTTTCGTTCAGTCACTACGACGTAACGTTAGTGACTAACGAATGGGGGTTTCGCCTAGAAGCCAATCATCTTCGAGATCTTAGAAAACGCCCAATGGCAGTGCCAATGCCATGGGCATGCGGAATTTGCATACGTACCTCCGCCCCACCGTGTGGGTATATAAGGAAGTATGTGGGCAATATAGCATTATCGCAGAGCTTTCCTCTCACAAAAAACAGCTTGCGCGTGGCACGTCTTTTTCAAGACGGTTCGCCCGTGCACTTCCGGGTGCAATCGATCTCCATTGCTGTCTATGGGCACATTCACTGCTCGACGTGTTTGGGCTTCAGCACGTTCGGGCAGTGTTTGTGGATGTGTCATGTTCCCACTGCGGGAACCATCGCGATGTCGCGGTCGAGACTCAATGATCTCCGTGAGGAGAGAGAGTCCCCTCTGCCACTCCCCAATTAACCGTCTCCGAGTGAGGTGGTGCTTTGGCTGGTGGCCAGGGTGACCTGAGGGGGTGCCGTGGTATTAAGAACCCCGACGATACGTTCCTCGGGCCACGCCCCCCTCTCGCACATCGCTTCCCGCGAGAGCAGGACTGAAACAGCGGCCCGTCTCTGACGCCTCGTTCGTTTCGTTCACACTCCAGATAGCAGTGAGATGTCGATCGCCGCATCCCAAGGTGGGCTAGAGTCCTTTGGGGATGACGATTAGATTGTGCTCCGCCTTCGGGTGTGTCAGCGCCTGATCCGACCTAGAGTTGACAGCCATGTTATCTCGGGCAGCCGCGAGTCTCGTGTTGGTGTGGAACTCCGCCCTGTCGCGAGTGCTTGTGGTTGCGCGATTGGTTTTTGGGGGCGGCACCCGACAGCTGTTGGGCCCCGCCCCCAATGCCTTTGGCTCCCGAGGTGCATGAGGAGATCACGCGGTCCCGGAAGCCCCGTGCTTCCCTGCGACTGTTTGGTGGCCTCCTCCGCCTTCTCTGCCCTTGATGGGGCTGCGGCCTAGGGTACACTGCCCCCCCCCCCCCCCCCCACTGTTGAACTCTCTGTTGCGCACTACGGTGTCCCCAGAGGGCTTTGACGTGGCGTGGCTGTCCTAAGCACCCTCCCAAAGCCTGTGGGCTCGTCTACTTCGGTGGCGTGGTCCTGCAGAGCTACGAGCAGGCCGCCGCCCCTTTGCACATGCACAAGGATGGAGCCGACCCAGGGCTCTTCTATGAGCTGCGTGCCGCCACTGATCCCTCGGCCACACGCTCCCTCAGTCAGGCGATGTCCACAGCTGTGGTCCGGGAGAAACACCTGGCCTTACCTGGTGATGTGCTGAAGGTTGAGTGAGCCTGCCTCCTCAACTCGCCCATATCCCAGGCTGGCCTTTTCGGCAGCGCGGCTGAGAACTGCGCGCCACGGTTCTCGGCCGCCCTAGAGCAGACTGAGGCTGTAACACGTACTGCCCCGGCGCCAGCTGCTGCACCAGCCGCCGGCTCAGTCGCCTCAGTCCGCTCGCCGCCGATGGCAGAGGGACAACACAGAGATGGGTTCCAGTTCTTTCCAGGGGATGGTAGCAGGGCCTCTCCTTCCCCCGGTGGAGGGCCGGGGGAAAATCCTTCTGCTGCTGTCCCCCGGGCTGGCGGCACTTTGAAAGAACTGGTTTACCCATCTCTGAGGTCCCAGAGACCGGTGATGGCAGTGTGTGCCACCCCCCGGGCCGCGCCGCTCTCGTCCCTCTCTGTCGCCAGCCTTGTCTCAGAGCAGACCCCAGTGGAACGTGTGTCCTTCCCAGTGGTCTCCTCTGTCAGGACGCAGCTGCTGACTGTGCCCCCACACCGGGACGCTACGCTTCCCATGTCTCGCTGCCCCACCCAGGGTACGTCTGTGGTTCGAGTGACCCCGCTGGTCAGTTCCTGGGAGCCTGGCTACAGCTTCAGGGAGTGTCCGCTGGGTCACGAAGGCCATCAGGCTCGGCTACGCGATTCAGTTCGCACAGGCTCCTCCCCGCTTCCGGGGAGTCCGCGCTCCATGGTGGGGCCCAATAAAAGGCCCCAGTCATGCGTGCGGAGGTTGCCACCCTACTGGCGAACGGTGCGATCGAGCCTGTCCCTCCAGCCGAAATGAAGTCCGGCTTCCTCAGCCCTTACTTCATTGTACCCTAGGAAACCGGTGGGTTACGGCCAATCCTGGACTTGCCCGTCCTGAACCGATCCCTTCACAGGCTTCCGTTCAGGATGTTGGTAGCGAACGCCTCCTAGGATGCGTTCATCCGGTAGATTGGTTGCAGCGATCGACCTGAAGGATGCTTACTTCCATGTCTCCTTCCTCGACGCGGACCGTTCCTACGGTTTGCTTCAAGGGGCAGACATTCAGTACGCGGTCCTCCCATTCGGGCCAGCTCTGTCCCCTCGTGACTCCACGTAGTCTATCGAGGCAGCCCTTGCGCCACTCAGGCAGCACGGGGTTCGCATCCTGAAATACCTCGACGACTGGCTCATACTGGGTCACTCTCGAGAGCAGGTGTGCGAACACACAGTCCAAGTGCTCCGGCACTTAGCCCGTCTGGGCCTTCGGGTTAACTAGGATAAGAGCGACTCTGCCCCGTGCAGAGGATCTCTTTTCTCAGTATGGTTTCCGACTCGCTCGCCATGTTCGTGCTGCTTTCCAGCAAGTGTGCGCAGTCACTGCTGACTTGCCTTCGTTAGTTCGAGAGCAAGAGTGCGGTCCCACTGAAGTTATTTCAGAGGCTCCTGGGGCATATGGCATCTGCAACCGCGGTAACGCCGCTCGGATTGTTCATATGAGACCGCTTCAGCTTTGGCTTCGCGATCGAGTCCCGAGATGGCCATGGCATTCAGGCACGCTCCGTGTCCCAGTGACTCGGTTACGGATGTAACCCTCGTTCCCTGAGGAGGGAACGGAGACGTAACGTCCCTTTGCCACATCCGCTGTACGGCTGGAACGGCCGGGAGTTCAGTCTTGCCTCCTCAGCAGGTAACATAATGCGATATTGCCATGTACTTCCTTTTATACCCACACGGTGGGGCGGAGTTACGTATGCAAATTCTGCATGCCCATGGCATTGGCACTGCCATTGGGCGTTTTCTAAGATCTTGAAGATGATTGGCTTCTAGGCGAAACCCCCATTCGTTAGTCACTAACTTTACGTCTCCGTTCCCTCCTCAGGGAACGAGGGTTTCATCCGTAACCGAAACGTTTAATATGAAAAAACGGTGGAGTATCCCTTTAAAAAGTCTCTTCATTTTGTTAAAAATGCATCAACTAGCACTTTATTTAAACATTTACGCTCCGAATTCAGCCCCTTTGCAAAGCATGATGGGAAGTGATTGGTTTTGATTGGGTTACTTGATTGAAACATGTTACTTCAAAATGAAAACATCAAGTTATGTCAAAGAGTAACGGTTTTAAGTCAGTTTAACATTAATCAATCACATTTGAACCAGAAACCTGATACAATTGTGTTAAATCAAGATGAATTGCTTAAATAAAGTGAACAGCATCATACATTTTTTTTTTTTTTGAGTGAGGTTAACTTCCCTTACGAAAATGAACCATTGTTTTGTTACTCTAACCACAAATTAACTACTCTAACCATAGTTTAACATTTGTGGTAAAACTGGTTATATAAAAGTAATCAATTAGCCAAAAAAACTTGGTTACTACACTTTTACTATAATAAAACCATGGTTATTTTTCGTAAGGATTACCCTGAATTCTCGGTTGATTATCCCAAACCTTGCTTACTCGAGGTATGCTGGTTCCAAAAACGAGTCCCAGAGTAAGTTCAGCCAACTCAGAGTATGTTCCCGGTGTTGTGCCGAATTCTGACCCCCTGGTATTGGTAGGAAATTTGGCACAACACCGGTTAACACACAAGACCTTCTCAACAGAGCGACGAATCGATGATTCCCCATAGAAACAAAATGTTAAAAAATCTTGTTTTTCATGCCTTGAGAGCAATAAAAACACAAGAAAAAAAATCCTGAATGAGGTTGTCATAAGTCATGCATGGAAGGGTTCATTAACTTAATATGTAGCATAATATATATGCTGGATTGTGTAGTGATTGTGTAGTGATTGTGTAGTGATTGTGTAGTGATTGTGTAGTGATTGTGCAGTGATTGTGCAGTGATTGTGTAGTGATTGTGCAGTGATTGTGTAGTGATTGTGTAGTGATTGTGTATTGATTGTGTAGTGATTGTGCAGTGATTATGTAGTGATTGTGTAGTGATTGTGCAGTGATTGTGTAGTGATTGTGTAGTGATTGTGCAGTGATTGTGTAGTGATTGTGTCGTGATTGTGCAGTGATTGTGTAGTGATTGTGTAGTGATTGTGTATTGATTGTGTATTGATTGTGCAGTGATTGTGTAGTGATTGTGTAGTGATTGTGCAGTGATTTTGCAGTGAGTGATTGTGCAGTGATTGTGTAGTGATTGTGCAGTGATTGTGTAGTGATTGTGTAGTGATTGTGTATTGATTGTGTAGTGATTGTGTAGTGATTGTGTAGTGATTGTGCAGTGATTGTGCAGTGATTGTGTAGTGATTGTGCAGTGATTGTGTATTGATTGTGTAGTGATTGTGCAGTGATTGTGTAGTGATTGTGCAGTGATTGTGTAGTGATTGTGCAGTGATTGTGCAGTGATTGTGCAGTGATTGTGTATTGATTGTGTAGTGATTGTGTAGTGATTGTGCAGTGATTGTGCAGTGATTGTGCAGTGATTGTGTATTGATTGTGTAGTGATTGTGTAGTGATTGTGCAGTGATTGTGTAGTGATTGTGCAGTGATTGTGTAGTGATTGTGCAGTGATTGTGTATTGATTGTGCAGTGATTGTGTAGTGATTGTGCAGTGATTGTGTAGTGATTGTGTAGTGATTGTGCAGTGATTGTGCAGTGATTGTGTAGTGATTGTGCAGTGATTGTGCAGTGATTGTGTAGTGATTGTGTAGTGATTGTGCAGTGATTGTGCAGTGATTGTGTAGTGATTGTGCAGTGATTGTGCAGTGATTGTGTAGTGATTGTGTAGTGATTGTGCAGTGATTGTGTAGTGATTGTGTAGTGATTGTGCAGTGATTGTGCAGTGATTGTGTAGTGATTGTGTAGTGATTGTGTAGTGATTGTGCAGTGATTGTGTAGTGATTGTGCAGGGATTGTGTAGTGATTGTGCAGTGATTGTGTAGTGATTGTGCAGTGATTGTGATTGTGCAGTGATTGTGATTGTGTAGTGATTGTGTAGTGATTGTGCTGTGATTGTGTAGTGATTGTGCAGTGATTGTGTAGTGATTGTGCAGTGATTGTGTAGTGATTGTGCTGTGATTGTGTAGTGATTGTGCAGTGATTGTGTAGTGATTGTGCAGTGATTGTGTAGTGATTGTGCTGTGATTGTGTAGTGATTGTGTAGTGATTGTGCTGTGATTGTGCAGTGATTGTGTAGTGATTGTGTAGTGATTGTGCTGTGATTGTGTAGTGATTGTGTAGTGATTGTGCTGTGATTGTGCAGTGATTGTGTAGTGATTGTGCTGTGATTGTGTAGTGATTGTGTAGTGATTGTGCAGTGATTGTGCAGTGATTGTGTAGTGATTGTGTAGTGATTGTGTAGTGATTGTGCTGTGATTGTGTAGTGATTGTGCAGTGATTGTGTAGTGATTGTGCAGTGATTGTGTAGTGATTGTGCTGTGATTGTGTAGTGATTGTGCAGTGATTGTGTAGTGATTGTGCAGTGATTGTGTAGTGATTGTGCTGTGATTGTGTAGTGATTGTGTAGTGATTGTGCTGTGATTGTGTAGTGATTGTGTAGTGATTGTGTAGTGTAATGCAGGAGCAGGGCTTGTGTTGTGTGGAGCTGCAGCCAGATGGCGCCATGGCTCTGGACGGCCGGTGGGTTTCAGTCTTTCTAAAGCCTCCCTGTGCCATCAGAGGCTAATCAAGACGTTTATGAATTCTCTATAATATATAAGTGAATTTGTTTTTATTTACACAGATTTATTAATTCCATATCTTTAATGTATACATGTGGTCAGTTTTGTATTTTGAGACTTTATGCTCGTAATCATTCTCACAATGGTGAACAATTGTTATTATACACGCTAACAAATGCGGGGTTAAAAACAACCCAAGTTGGGCTGTAAATGGACAAACCCAGCGGTTGGGTTGTTTTATAGTGAATGGGTTAATGATCAGCTTTACACACACACACACACACACACACTCCAGTGTAGATCAGCTGTACACACACACACACACACACACACACACACACACACACACACACACACACACACACAGTCCAGTGTAGATCAGCTGTACACACACACACACACACACACACAGTCCAGTGTAGATCAGCTGTACACACACACACACACACACAGTCCAGTGTAGATCAGCTGTACACACACACACACACACACACACACAGTCCAGTGTAGATCAGCTGTACACACACACACACACACACACACACACAGTCCAGTGTAGATCAGCTGTACACACACACACACACACACACACAGTCCAGTGTAGATCAGCTGTTCTCTATGTGAATAAATAGTAAAGTGTGATTTATTCCTGTGATCAAATCATCATTACTCCAGTCTTCAGTGTCACATGACCCTTCACTAATCACTCTCATATGAGGATTTATGATTTATGATTATTATCAGTGTTGAACACAGTTGTGTAAAAAAAAATTCAGGATTCTTTGATGAATAGACAGTTCAAAACAACAGCAGGGAATTCTGGGAATGTCAATATACTTTTTTTTTTAATGTAAATTACACAAATACTTGTTCTTTTTCACTTCCAAAAACTGTAATTTAACGGTATTTTACTGTAAAATTACATTAAATGTATATGGTTCGATTTATTAGTTATTCACTGTATATAGTACAGACACTACGGTTTTAACTGTAGCATTTTTACAGTCTTTTACCATTAAAATCACGATCATTTTTTACTGCAGAAATCGGAGAGAAATGAAGGTAAACTGCGTACACTCTAAAATTGCTGGGTTAAAAACAACCCAAGTTGGGTTGAAAATGGACTAACCCAGTAATTGGGTTGTTTTAACCCAGCGGATGGGTTAAATGTTTGCTTAAAACAACCCAATTGCTGGGTTAAAACGACCCATTCACGGGGTTAAAACAACCCAATTGCTGGGTTAAAACAACCCATTCACTGGCTTAAAACAACCCAATTGCTGGGTTAAAACAACCCATTCACTAGGTTAAAACGACCCATTCACTGGATTAAAACAACCAAATTGCTGGGTTAAAACAACCCATTCACTGGGTTAAAACAACCAAATTGCTGGGTTAAAACAACCCAATCACTGGGTTAAAACAACCCAATTGCTGGGTTAAAACAACCCAATCACTGGGTTAAAACAACCCATTCACTGGGTTAAAACAACCCAATTGCTGGGTTAAAACAACCCAACTGCTGGGTTAAAACCACCCATTCAATGGGTTAAAACAACCCAACTGCTGGGTTAAAAACATCCATCACTGGGTTAAAACAACCCAATTGCTGGGTTAAAACAACCCAATCGCTGGGTTAAAACAACACATTCACTGGGTTAAAACAACCCAATTGCTGGGTTAAAACAACCCAATCGCTGGGTTAAAACAACCCAATTGCTGAGTTAAAACAACCCAATTGCTGGGTTAAAACAACACATTCACTGGGTTAAAACAACCCAATTGCTGGGTTAAAACAACCCAATCGCTGGGTTAAAACAACCCAATTGCTGAGTTAAAACAACCCAATTGCTGGGTTAAAACAACACATTCACTGGGTTAAAACAACCCAATTGCTGGGTTAAAACAACCCAATCGCTGGGTTAAAACAACCCAATTGCTGAGTTAAAACAACCCAATTGCTGGGTTAAAACAACACATTCACTGGGTTAAAACAACCCAATTGCTGGGTTAAAACAACCCAATCGCTGGGTTAAAACAACCCAATTGCTGAGTTAAAACAACCCAATTGCTGGGTTAAAACAACACATTCACTGGGTTAAAACAACCCAATTGCTGGGTTAAAACAACCCAATTGCTAAAACAACCCAATTGCTGGGTTAAAACAACCCAATCGCTGGGTTAAAACAACACATTCACTGGGTTAAAACAACCCAATTGCTGGGTTAAAACAACCCAATCGCTGGGTTAAAACAACCCAATTGCTGAGTTAAAACAACCCAATTGCTGGGTTAAAACAACACATTCACTGGGTTAAAACAACCCAATTGCTGGGTTAAAACAACCCAATTGCTAAAACAACCCAATTGCTGGGTTAAAACAACCCAATCGCTGGGTTAAAACAACACATTCACTGGGTTAAAACAACCCAATTGCTGGGTTAAAACAACACATTCACAATTGCTGGATTAGTCCATTTTCAACCCAACTTGGGTTGTTTTTAACCCAGAGTGTAGTTTAATGTGTAGGTGTGAGTATTGTCAGGTCTGACCCGTTTGTCTGAACGTCTGGAGGACCAATGACAAACACACATTCACTTCACCAGATCTGAATAGATCCCCACACTGAGGGAACGAGCACCCAACAATCTGCTATACAATGGCCGGTTGCCGAGGCAATGCCTGTGTTTGGGGGACGGTCTGGGAATCCAGGAGACGCCTGGCTCTTAGGACCCGAACCTGAGCTGCTCCTGCCAGACCTCATCACCTGAGGCGGAGAGCGGCCCCGGGGCCCTGTAAATCACTGCGGCGGACGGCTTTAGTGGCCTTCCCGCTGGACACACACTGATTATAGAGCAGAGTGTGTGTGTGTGTGTGTGTGTGTGTGGAGCTTCAAGAGCAGGTGCTGTAATGTTGGGCAGCTCATTAAACACACTGAGCCCGGGCCCTTGAGTGTCTCCATCAGCCTTTCTGTTGGACGTTCAAGGGCCGACCTGCTTTGACCCCGTGGGCTCCAAGAGCGCGACACGTCTGAGGCTCATCAGAGTTTCCTTCTAAGGCCGAGTCTTTGTGCTCAAGCATCTCCTCCGTGCCCAAGATGAGCCATTTGTGTCTTAAATGGCCGTTTTGAGTAAGCAATGTAAGAAACAGCCATGACAACAACTGAAAATGCATTATTCGGTTCGTTCTTTATTTTATTTATGATGTGAAAGCAGTCGTGCGTCTCACGGGTATTTCTGTAATACATTGTGTGGGTCAAGATTATAAATTTTTCTTTGATGCCAAAAATCATTAGGATATGAAGATATTCTGTGAATGTCCTACCGTAAATATATAAGAAATGTATTATTACACTGTTAACCCGGATAAGTTGAATTTACTTTAAACATTTGAGTTAATTTAACTTCAAGAATATCAATTAATTTGTAGTTATTACACTTAGTATATTTAAGTTCAACTTACTAAGTTACAGTTTATTACAATCGCTATGACAATTTTTTCAATACTTTTAACACATTTCCTAAACTCTTAACGCAGTTAGCACAACATTTGTCTGTGTAGGCTATACAATTAACACATTTATTGTTGCTTTTACACAAAATGCAGTTAACGCAAATTTAAAATGCTTGAACTTCTTTTACACACAAGCTCAACCAAGACCAAAACACTGGATTTTTACTGCCAGATTTACCAATGCTTTAACACTGTGTGTCAGAACAGATAACACCATGTTCTAAACCCTAATCTATAGGCTAAAGTCAAGGTAAACAGCTGTTCATATTGAGAATTGAAACACAAATATATCCCCTGTATTTTATTCCATTGTTACTGAGAAACAGCTGATTGAATTTGTGCAAATATATAAATCACAGCTGATTCCCATCTAGGAATTGTTCAGGTGTTGATGTTCTTTTAATCACATGACCATATGGTATACAGTAAAAGAAGACGTCTTTGGGCTGATCTTGTGTGAAAAAGGAACAATATAGAGCAACACAAAGAAAGTCAGAAAAAAGGCTGCATGAGGGAGAGAAAGATGAGTACCAGGACAAAGGAGAGGAATGCCTGGAAAAGGACAAGGTAGAGATTGAGGAGTTTTCCAGCAGGCACACAACGTCATAAGACGATATTTGGTTACATTTTGGTTGTGAAGTCAGGTGACCAAAATTCAACGTCAGCTCAACGTCTAATGCCAACGTTAATTTGACGTCCAATACCAACGTCAGCTGATGTTGATATTTAGTTGTTTTAAGGTTGTGTTGTAAAGTAACCAAAATCCAACATCGAGCCAACGTCTCAAGCCAACATCATATTGACGTCAGATTCTAACATCATTAGACGTTGATTTATTTTTTATTTTATTTATCCTTTGTTTTACCAGGGTAGTCACATTGAGCCAGTAGTCTCTTTTTCAAGTGAGCCCTGGTCAAGAAAAGGCAGCACATAGCTTAAAAAGACATAAAAACAGAGATGGACACAACATAAAAACATAAATACAATTAACATGTGCGAATATGCAGGCTGTAAACAACCAAAAGTCTATACACACTCAAATGTATGATGTAAAGTGTCTGCCAGATATGACTTGAAATCAGAAATGGGGATAAACATGTTTAGTTTCAGTTCTTTCTGTAGTGCGTTCCAGGTTGACGGAGCATTGTAACGATCGGCTGTTTTACCAAATTCGGAGTGAATAGTAGGCACATTGAAAAGTATGCTATTGTTAGACCTGAGGTTATATCTATTGTTTGTTGCCAATGAGAATACTGATAAATATGATGGTAATGATCCAGTAATTGCTTTATAAATGAAAATCAACCAATTGCGTTGTCTGCGTATAGACAGTGGTAACCAACCAGATAAGCTGTACAAATTGCAGTGGTGTGTGTTATAGTCGGCTTTTGTTATAAATCGTAGTGCTGAATGGTAGACAGAATCCGGTGAACGCAATACAGACTTTGAGGCATGCATATAGATAATGTCGCCATAATCCAGAACAGATAAAAATGTGGCTGCTACAAGTTCTTTTCTAGTTTTCAAATTAAAACAAGCCTTATTTCTAAAAAAAGAAACCTAGCTTTACTCTAAGTTTCTTTACCATATATGCATAACATGAGGATTAAAAGAAAGATTTTCATCCAATAAAAAACCTAGATATGTGTAGCATGACACCTTCTCTATTTCCTGTCCCTGTGCGGTTACAATTGGAGTTAGAGATTTTACTTTGGACTTTAGTTTGGCTTTGATCCTTTGTTGGTTTTAGGTTGTGGTATTAACTAACCAAAATCTAACGTTGAACCAACGTCTCAAGCCAACATCATATTGACGTCAGATTCTAACATCATTAGACGTTGATCCTTTGTTGGTTTTAGGTTGTGGTATTAACTAACCAAAATCTAACGTTGAACCAACGTCTCAAGCCAACATCATATTGACGTCAGATTCTAACATCATTAGACGTTGATCCTTTGTTGGTTTTAGGTTGTGGTATTAACTAACCAAAATCTAACGTTGAACCAACGTCTCAAGCCAACATCATAATGACGTCAGATTCTAACATCATTAGACGTTGATCCTTTGTTGGTTTTAGGTTGTGGTATTAACTAACCAAAATCTAACGTTGAACCAACGTCTCAAGCCAAAATCATATTGACGTCAGATTCTAACATCATTAGACGTTGATCCTTTGTTGGTTTTAGGTTGTGGTATTAACTAACCAAAATCTAACGTTGAACCAACGTCTCAAGCCAACATCATATTGACGTCAGATTCTAACATCATTAGACGTTGATCCTTTGTATGTTTTAGGTTGTGGTATTAACTAACCAAAATCTAACGTTGAACCAACGTCTCAAGCCAACATCATATTGACGTCAGATTCTAACATCATTAGACGTTGATCCTTTGTTGGTTTTAGGTTGTGGTATTAACTAACCAAAATCTAACGTTGAACCAACGTCTCAAGCCAACATCATATTGACGTCAGATTCTAACATCATTAGACGTTGATCCTTTGTTGGTTTTAGGTTGTGGTATTAACTAACCAAAATCTAACGTTGAACCAACGTCTCAAGCCAACATCATATTGACGTCAGATTCTAACATCATTAGACGTTGATCCTTTGTTGGTTTTAGGTTGTGGTATTAACTAACCAAAATCTAACGTTGAACCAACGTCTCAAGCCAACATCATATTGACGTCAGATTCTAACATCATTAGACGTTGATCCTTTGTTGGTTTTAGGTTGTGGTATTAACTAACCAAAATCTAACGTTGAACCAACGTCTCAAGCCAACATCATATTGACGTCAGATTCTAACATCATTAGACGTTGATCCTTTGTTGGTTTTAGGTTGTGGTATTAACTAACCAAAATCTAACGTTGAACCAACGTCTCAAGCCAACATCATATTGACGTCAGATTCTAACATCATTAGACGTTGATCCTTTGTTGGTTTTAGGTTGTGGTATTAACTAACCAAAATCTAACGTTGAACCAACGTCTCAAGCCAACATCATATTGACGTCAGATTCTAACATCATTAGACGTTGATCCTTTGTTGGTTTTAGGTTGTGGTATTAACTAACCAAAATCTAACGTTGAACCAACGTCTCAAGCCAACATCATATTGACGTCAGATTCTAACATCATTAGACGTTGATCCTTTGTTGGTTGTAGGTTGTGGTATAAACTAACCAAAATCTAACGTTGAACCAACGTCTCAAGCCAACATCATATTGACGTCAGATTCTAACATCATTAGACGTTGATCCTTTGTTGGTTTTAGGTTGTGGTATAAACTAACCAAAATCTAACGTTGAACCAACGTCTCAAGCCAACATCATATTGACGTCAGATTCTAACATCATTAGACGTTGATCCCTTGTTGGTTTTAGGTTGTGGTATAAACTAACCAAAATCTAACGTTGAACCAACGTCTCAAGCTAACATCATATTGACGTCAGATTCTAACATCATTAGACGTTGATCCTTTGTTGGTTTTAGGTTGTGGTATTAACTAACCAAAATCTAACGTTGAACCAACGTCTCAAGCCAACATCATATTGACGTCAGATTCTAACATCATTAGACGTTGATCCTTTGTTGGTTTTAGGTTGTGGTATTAACTAACCAAAATCTAACGTTGAACCAACGTCTCAAGCCAACATCATAATGACGTCAGATTCTAACATCATTAGACGTTGATCCTTTGTTGGTTTTAGGTTGTGGTATTAACTAACCAAAATCTAACGTTGAACCAACGTCTCAAGCCAACATCATATTGACGTCAGATTCTAACATCATTAGACGTTGATCCTTTGTTGGTTTTAGGTTGTGGTATTAACTAACCAAAATCTAACGTTGAACCAACGTCTCAAGCCAACATCATATTGACGTCAGATTCTAACATCATTAGACGTTGATCCTTTGTTGGTTTTAGGTTGTGGTATTAACTAACCAAAATCTAACGTTGAACCAACGTCTCAAGCCAACATCATATTGACGTCAGATTCTAACATCATTAGACGTTGATCCTTTGTTGGTTTTAGGTTGTGGTATTAACTAACCAAAATCTAACGTTGAACCAACGTCTCAAGCCAACATCATATTGACGTCAGATTCTAACATCATTAGACGTTGATCCTTTGTTGGTTTTAGGTTGTGGTATTAACTAACCAAAATCTAACGTTGAACCAACGTCTCAAGCCAACATCATATTGACGTCAGATTCTAACATCATTAGACGTTGATCCTTTGTTGGTTTTAGGTTGTGGTATTAACTAACCAAAATCTAACGTTGAACCAACGTCTCAAGCCAACATCATATTGACGTCAGATTCTAACATCATTAGACGTTGATCCTTTGTTGGTTGTAGGTTGTGGTATAAACTAACCAAAATCTAACGTTGAACCAACGTCTCAAGCCAACATCATATTGACATCAGATTCTAACATCATTAGACGTTGATCCTTTGTTGGTTTTAGGTTGTGGTATTAACTAACCAAAATCTAACGTTGAACCAACGTCTCAAGCCAACATCATAATGACGTCAGATTCTAACATCATTAGACGTTGATCCTTTGTTGGTTTTAGGTTGTGGTATTAACTAACCAAAATCTAACGTTGAACCAACGTCTCAAGCCAACATCATATTGACGTCAGATTCTAACATCATTAGACGTTGATCCTTTGTTGGTTTTAGGTTGTGGTATTAACTAACCAAAATCTAACGTTGAACCAACGTCTCAAGCCAACATCATATTGACGTCAGATTCTAACATCATTAGACGTTGATCCTTTGTTGGTTTTAGGTTGTGGTATTAACTAACCAAAATCTAACGTTGAACCAACGTCTCAAGCCAACATCATAATGACGTCAGATTCTAACATCATTAGACGTTGATCCTTTGTTGGTTTTAGGTTGTGGTATTAACTAACCAAAATCTAACGTTGAACCAACGTCTCAAGCCAACATCATATTGACGTCAGATTCTAACATCATTAGACGTTGATCCTTTGTTGGTTTAAGGTTGTGGTATTAACTAACCAAAATCTAACGTTGAACCAACGTCTCAAGCCAACATCATATTGACGTCAGATTCTAACATCATTAGACGTTGATCCTTTGTTGGTTTAAGGTTGTGGTATTAACTAACCAAAATCTAACGTTGAACCAACGTCTCAAGCCAACATCATAATGACGTCAGATTCTAACATCATTAGACGTTGATCCTTTGTTGGTTTTAGTTTGTGGTATTAACTAACCAAAATCTAACGTTGAACCAACGTCTCAAGCCAACATCATATTGACGTCAGATTCTAACATCATTAGACGTTGATCCTTTGTTGGTTTTAGGTTGTGGTATTAACTAACCAAAATCTAACGTTGAACCAACGTCTCAAGCCAACATCATATTGACGTCAGATTCTAACATCATTAGACGTTTATCCTTTGTTGGTTTTAGGTTGTGGTATTAACTAACCAAAATCTAACGTTGAACCAACGTCTCAAGCCAACATCATATTGACGTCTGATTCTAACATCATTAGACGTTGATCCTTTGTTGGTTTTAGGTTGTGGTATTAACTAACCAAAATCTAACGTTGAACCAACGTCTCAAGCCAACATCATATTGACGTCAGATTCTAACATCATTAGACGTTGATCCTTTGTATGTTTTAGGTTGTGGTATTAACTAACCAAAATCTAACGTTGAACCAACGTCTCAATGTGAGTCAAGATGGCGCCGAGGACGGCCGCAACGTCGCAAGCTCTGCTGAAGCATTGTAGTTTTTTGTTTGTTCTGTTTATAGTTTTTGTGTTTTTTGTCTTGGATGTTGTCTGCCTTACTACGTACGACAGACAGACACTTTTGGACATTGGTTCGGCAATCGCACACCGAAAACCGGACTTTAAATTCATCAACGACGACACGCCGTTTACAAACACAGCAGCGGAACCCTTTGTCTGGGTGGCCCGGCCGCGGAGACGCGGCCGGAGAAGGGGCTGTAGAGCTGGCGTACTCGTCAGATTAAGACGCCGCGCAAACCGACCCCCGCTTCCCAGTATTTTACTGGCAAATGTTCAGTCTCTGGACAATAAACTCTGCGAGCTGAGAGCGCGGATCTCTTTCCAACGAGACACGAGGGACTGCTGCATTATCTGCCTTACAGAAACTTGGATGTCCGCTGAGATTCCAGACTCAGCCATCGAAACCACGGGGTTCTCCGTGCATCGGATGGACAGAGAAAAAGATCTCTCCGGGAAAAGCAAAGGCGGGGGTGTGTGTTTTATGATCAACCGATCCTGGTGTGATCAGAGGAACGTACACTCTATCAAGTCTTTCTGCTCTCCTGATCTGGAATTTCTCATGGTTCTGTGCCGACCATTCTGGCTACCGAGGGAATTCACCGCGGTCATCATCACAGCGGTGTATATTCCCCCACAAGCCGACACAGACCGGGCACTAAAGGAACTGTATAGGTCAGTGAGTGAGCAGGAAACCGCGCATCCTGAGGCTGCGTTTATTGTGACCGGGGACTTTAACAAAGCCAACTTCAAGCGCATCGCACCCAAATACCACCAACATGTTAGCTTCAACACACGAGGGAACCGTGTTTTAGACCACTGCTACTCCCCCTTCAAGGAGGGTTACAAGTCCCTCCCTCGCCCACCATTCGGCAAATCAGATCACGCGTCCATTCTACTTTTGCCCGCTTACAGGCAGAGACTGAAACAGGAAGCACCCGCCCTCAGAACCATCCAGTGCTGGTCAGACCAATCGGACTCTATGCTACAGGACTGTTTTGATCACGCGGACTGGGAGATGTTCCGGTCGGCCTCTGATGACGACATCGAGGTCTACGCTGATAGCGTAACGTGTTTCATCAGGAAGTGCGTAGATGACGTTGTTCCGACCAAAACAATTCGGCTGTACCCAAACCAGAAGCCGTGGATAAATGGGGATGTTCGCGCGGCACTCAATGCGCGGTCCCTCACCTTTAACTCCGGTAATGCTGAGGAGCATAAACAAGCAAGTTATGCCCTCCGGAAAACAATCAAAGCAGCAAAACGCCAGTACAGGGACAAGATTGAAGGACAGTTCAACACCACCGACTCCAGAAGCATGTGGAGGGGAATTAACACCATCACAGACTATAAAGGGAACACAAACTCCACCGTGAACACCGCTGCCTCTCTCCCGGACGAGCTCAACACCTTTTATGCTCGCTTTGAGGGAAATAACACCGCCCTCACGGAGAGAGAGCTCGCGGCTGAAGATACAGAGGTTAGTGCACTCTCCGTATCTGAAGCGGATGTAACCCGATCCTTCCGGCGGGTGAACGTCCGAAAAGCTGCGGGTCCAGACGGGATTCCCGGCCGCGTCATCAGAGCGTGCGCGCGCCAACTGGCTGGAGTTTTCACGGACATTTTTAACCTGTCCCTCTCCCTGTCTGTGGTCCCCACATGCTTCAAAACGTCCACCATTGTTCCTGTACCTAAGCAGTCAAAAACACTCTGCTTAAACGACTGGCGTCCTGTTGCTCTGACCCCCATCATCAGCAAATGCTTTGAGAAACTAGTCAGAAACCACATCTGCTCTGTTCTCCCCCCCTCACTGGACCCACTGCAGTTTGCATACCGCAAAAACCGCTCCACTGATGATGCCATTTCATCCACTATTCACACTGCTCTCTCCCACCTGGAAAAGAGGAACACATATGTGAGAATGCTGTTTGTAGACTACAGCTCAGCATTCAACACCATTGTGCCCTCCATACTTGACATGAAACTCCGGGCTCTCGGCTTAAACAGCTTGTTATGCAGCTGGATCCTGGACTTCCTGTCAAACAGACGCCAGGTGGTCAGAATGGGCAGTAACATCTCCTCACCACTGACTCTCAACACTGGAGCCCCTCAGGGCTGTGTTCTCAGCCCACTCCTGTACTCTTTGTACACACATGACTGTGTGGCAACCCACAGCTCCAACACCATCATCAAGTTTGCTGACGATACGACGGTGGTAGGTCTCATCACTGACAATGATGAAACGGCCTACAGAGAGGAGGTGCACACTCTGACACGGTGGTGTCAGGAGCACAACCTCTCCCTCAACGTCAGCAAGACCAAGGAGCTGGTGGTCGACTTCAGGAGGAACGAGAGAGAACACCGCCCCATCACCATCGATGGAGCACCGGTGGAGAGAGTCAGCAGCTTCAAGTTCCTCGGTGTCCACATCACAGAGGAACTCTCATGGTCCGTCCACACCGAGGCCGTTGTGAAGAAGGCTCATCAGCGCCTTTTCTTCCTGCGACGGCTGAGGAGGTTTGGAATGAGCCGCCACATCCTCACACGGTTCTACACCTGCACCATAGAGAGCCTGCTGACTGGCTGCATCACCACCTGGTACGGCAACAGTACCGCCCGCAGCCGCAAAGCCCTGCAAAGGGTAGTGCGCACGGCCAGCTGCATCATCGGAGGTGAGCTTCCCTCCCTCCAGGACATTTACGCCAGGCGGTGTGTGAAGAGAGCTCAGAGGATCATCAGAGACTCTAGCCACCCGAACCATGGGCTGCTCTCACTGCTGCCATCAGGCAGACGGTACCGCAGCATCAGATCACGCACCAGCCGACTCCAGAACAGCTTCTTCCCACAAACAATCAGACTCCTTAACTCTTGACCCATCAGGATCATAATACACACTGGACAGAATATCACTCAGCACAACCCACTGTAGATAAACACACATTATATACACATTTATTTATCATACAGCATCTATTGCACTTTGGATTTCAATTTTTCAATCTGTGAATAATATTTTATACTGTACATTGTATATTATTATTACTATTATAGCGTAATGTATATTGTTTAGTGTATGTTTAGTGTATATTGTTTAAAGTATATGTATATTGTAAGTATGTGTATATTGTTTAAAGCTGTGAGAACTACACTCACATTGTGTAAATTATTTATTGTTTATTGTAGAGTTTACTGTGCTGTGAGTAATTGTGGGCGCATCAGTGTAATCTGATGCTGCTTTAAATGTTGTACATGTCATGTCATGACTACCATGTTGCTCGGAACTGCACCTAAGAATTTCACCTACTGTTGCACTTGTGCATATGTAGAGTGACAAATAAAGTGATTTGATTTGATTTGATTTTGATCAAGCCAACATCATATTGACGTCAGATTCTAACATCATTAGACGTTGATCCTTTGTTGGTTTTAGGTTGTGGTATTAACTAACCAAAATCTAACGTTGAACCAACGTCTCAAGCCAACATCATATTGACGTCAGATTCTAACATCATTAGACGTTGATCCTTTGTTGGTTTTAGGTTGTGGTATTAACTAACCAAAATCTAACGTTGAACCAACGTCTCAAGCCAACATCATAATGACGTCAGATTCTAACATCATTAGACGTTGATCCTTTGTTGGTTTTAGGTTGTGGTATTAACTAACCAAAATCTAACGTTGAACCAACGTCTCAAGCCAACATCATATTGACGTCAGATTCTAACATCATTAGACGTTGATCCTTTGTTGGTTTAAGGTTGTGGTATTAACTAACCAAAATCTAACGTTGAACCAACGTCTCAAGCCAACATCATATTGACGTCAGATTCTAACATCATTAGACGTTGATCCTTTGTTGGTTTAAGGTTGTGGTATTAACTAACCAAAATCTAACGTTGAACCAACGTCTCAAGCCAACATCATAATGACGTCAGATTCTAACATCATTAGACGTTGATCCTTTGTTGGTTTTAGTTTGTGGTATTAACTAACCAAAATCTAACGTTGAACCAACGTCTCAAGCCAACATCATATTGACGTCAGATTCTAACATCATTAGACGTTTATCCAGAGGTGGACTGTAATTAAGTACATTTACTTGAGTACTGTACTTAAGTACACTTTTTGAGTATCTGTACTTTACTGAAGTATTATTTTTTAGGGAAACTTTTACTTTAACTTCACTACATTTGAAAGACAAATATCGTACTTTTTACTTCACTACATTTCTATCACGGTCCTCGAAGTCGAAAGTCGTTTCGGTAGCAGCTTTGCAAGTCAGTGGATGATTTTTTTTCTTCTTTAAAAGTTTTTTTTTTTGCTAAATGTAAATGTCTGGGAGAAAGAGAAGCATAGACATTTGGATGAATCTGAGAAAGCCTGATGAAAAAGCTCAGTTCAGTCTGGTTTTTGTGCCTCTGAGATGAGCACGAGTACTGAATAGAGCTTTCTTTTGTGTGTTTTTTCGCACTTAAACAGACCAATACACACAAAATGTCAACATTTTCATTTTGGAAAGTATTCACGTAAACAAAGTTGATTAGGTCTTAAGTGAACGTAAACAGTTGGGGAATATCGGATGTGTATCAGTGTGTAGGATTTGTGCATTCTGCCTTAAAGTGACAGCAGCTTTGTAAAAAGCTTTGTAACTTTTTAAGTATTTAAATTAGTTCAAGGTGGTCGTATGCTAGCATGTCGGATGGAGCATCACAGACTGGCTTAACCCACCATGGCATAGCGTGCATTTATACAACAATGCAACAATAATAAAATAATAAAATAATGCATTGACATAAAAAAGGAAATTTACTTTTGATACTTAAGTACTTTTAAAAGCAAGTACTTCTGTACTTTTACTTAAGTAAAAATAGTTTTTAACAACTTTTACTTGTAGCGGAGTAATATTTGACCAGTAGTACTTTTACTTTCACTCGAGTAATGGAGTTGTGTACTTTGTCCACCTCTGCGTTTATCCTTTGTTGGTTTTAGGTTGTGGTATTAACTAACCAAAATCTAACGTTGAACCAACGTCTCAAGCCAACATCATATTGACGTCAGATTCTAACATCATTAGACGTTGATCCTTTGTTGGTTTTAGGTTGTGGTATTAACTAACCAAAATCTAACGTTGAACCAACGTCTCAAGCCAACATCATATTGACGTCAGATTCTAACATCATTAGACGTTTATCCTTTGTTGGTTTTAGGTTGTGGTATTAACTAACCAAAATCTAACGTTGAACCAACGTCTCAAGCCAACATCATATTGACGTCAGATTCTAACATCATTAGACGTTGATACCAAAATTTTCACTGGCCCCACTACAAAAAAAAGTAATAAATAAAATAAAATAAAATAAGCCCAGTATTGTTTTTTTTGTTTTTGATCCATGTAACCTTAATAAATAAGGTTATGACTCCAAAAACTACTAGCCTAACTAGTGTATATTTTAAATATTGTAATCAGTAATCAGTAATATTACAATCAGTAATAAAATAAGAACAAATAATCAAATTACGAGCAACAGCACAAATCAATACAGCAGAACAAAAATACAAATGATGTAGGCTAATATAGGTCTAAACTAGATTTTCAGGTATTTTCAGTGATTTCAGGGACTTTTGTTATCTCTACGATATTTTCCACTTTCCATGTTATACGGTAGGGGGCGCTATTACACATCTCCTGAACGAGTACAGCATCTCTTGATTAAAACAGGCGAAGAAGAAGAAGCAGCAACGTCAACGATTACAGACTGGTGATATCACTGAATTCATAGTGTGAAATATCCTAAACCATTGCTTTTGGTTCCATCTAATAATTGCTCAGTCAGTTGTTTGTTGTTTCTTTCTCTTTTTTGTGTACATATTCACAACAGACCTAAGTAAATGTTTAGAGATTTTTAGGTTTTAGATTTTGGAATTGCATGTTATCACTTGTGTTGCCAGAAGATAAAAACCTGGCAATCTGGGTGAGCCCATGACCTTCCATCTAGCACCAGAGTAGAACCAGTGTGACATCTGCATTAGATATGACGAACCTGACAAAAACTATGACAACCGGTTCATAATGTGTTACGTATTATTAATTATTTGGGCATTTAAATCCTTTTCTTTTTATATCCATAGGCTGATGACAAATGAGATAATGGCCAGTTTCAATATGAATGTAATGCAATGTCTGTCAAACATTGGAGGTTGATATCAATCTGGTGTTGAGTTTAGAACCCAATGTCAGACTGACGTCAACCTCCAACGTTGGACGGACGTTGCATTTTGGTTGAAAATGAAAATCGAGTTGACATCAGAACCCAACGTCAGATTGACATCAGAACCCAACGTCAGATTAACGTCAACATCCAACGTTGGATGGACGTTGCATTTTGGTTGAAAATGAAAATCAGGTTGACGTCAGAACCCAACGTTAGATTGACGTCAGAACCCAACGTCAGATTGACGTCAGAACCCAACGTTAGATTGACGTCAGAACCCAACGTCAGATTGACGTCAGAACCCAACGTTAGATTGACGTCAGAACCCAACGTCAGATTGACGTCAGAACCCAACGTTAGATTGACATCAGAACCCAACGTCAGATTGACGTCAGAACCCAACGTTAGATTGACGTCAGAACCCAACGTTAGATTGACGTCAGAACCCAACGTTAGATTGACGTCAGAACCCAACGTTAGATTGACGTCAGAACCCAACGTTAGACTGACGTCAGAACCCAACGTCAGATTGACGTCAGAACCCAACGTCAGATTGACGTCAGAACCCAACGTTAGATTGACGTCAGAACCCAACGTCAGATTGACGTCAGAACCCAACGTTAGATTGACGTCAGAACCCAACGTCAGACTGACGTCAACATCCAACGTTGGATGGACGTTGCATTTTGGTTGAAAATGAAAATCAGGTTGACGTCAGAACCCAACGTTAGATTGACGTCAGAACCCAACGTTAGATTGACGTCAGAACCCAACGTTAGATTGACATCAGAACCCAACGTTAGATTGAAGTCAGTCTGACTTTTTTATGTAAAGTTCACTTTATAAAAGACCCACATTTCTAACTTTCATTCGTGGGGATGACATGGATAATTTGACATAGTTTAGTGTAAGATTTTTGCCCATCTTTTGGAAAATACAGTTTAAAAATAAAAATAAAAGGCTTTTACCAGTAAATGGCCGCAGAGCTGCACTATGTGCTATTTGGCTCTTTTCACAAGTATTTTTCAGTTGGATTCATATCTAAATGTTATGAAATCTCATTTATAACAATTAAAATACATTAATTTTGTAAAACTTTAGCTTTTTTTGTACTGAAAAAATCTTTTTTTCAATGATGTTACATTACGATTACAATCAAACCTGAACAAGAGAAAAGTTGGAGTCTTTAGAGTTTATAATTTATTTCAAACATCTGATTTTCTTATAATTCGACTAATGTAATCTACACTTCAGTTACTAACTGTAGCAGAACAACAATGAACAGAAATGAACAGTTATATTACATATTGAGTAAAAATACACAACATGAACATCAAAATGCAATGAACTGAACATCAATAACAAATATATTCCTCTGTGTGTGTGTGTGTGTGTGTGTGTGTGTGTGTGTGTGTGTGTGTGTGTGTGTGTGTGTGTGTGTGTGTGTGTGTGTGTGTGTGTGTGTGTGTGTGTGTGTGTGTGTGTGTGTGTGTGTGTGTGTGTGTGTGTGTGTGTGTGTGTGTGTGTGTGTGTGTGTGTGTGTGTGTGTGTGTGTGTGTGTGGTGGGTGGGTGGGTGGGTGTGGGCATGTTTTTGTAAAATATCAGGACACAAATGTGTATAATGACATGGGTATTACAAAAAGAGGGTGAAATATGAGGACGTTCCCCATGTCCGCCCAGGTCTCCTGCTCCGCCCATGGCTCCTGACCCGCCCAGGTCTCCTGCTCCGCCCACGGCTCCTGACCCGCCCAGGTCTCCTGCTCCGCCCACGGCTCCTGACCCGCCCAGGTCTCCTGCTCCGCCCACGGCTCCAGACCCGCCCCGGTCTCCTGCTCCGCCCACGGCTCCAGACCCGCCCCGGTCTCCTGCTCCGCCCACGGCTCCAGACCCGCCCCGGTCTCCTGCTCCGCCCAAGGCTCCAGACCTGCCCAGGTCTCCTGCTCCGCCCACGGCTCCAGACCCGCCCAGGTCTCCTGCTCCGCCTAAGGCTCCAGACCTGCCCAGGTCTCCTGCTCCGCCCACGGCTCCTGACCCGCCCAGGTCTCCTGCTCCGCCCACGGCTCCTGACCCGCCCAGGTCTCCTGCTCCGCCCAAGGCTCCAGACCCGCCTGCTTCGCCCAGGTCTCCTGCTCCGCCCACGGCTCCTGACCCGCCATGGCCGCCCACGGCTCCTGCTCCCAGGACTCCAGGGTGCCCACCCTCCCTCCCAATTTGGACTTCTACAGCGTGAGGACGCGCCTACCGGGAAGGGGGCGTTATGTTACATATCTGTGTTTCTGTCGTGTTGTTTACTTTGGTCACATGTTCCTTTGTCTGTTTCCCGCCACTTTCTGTTTCCTTGGTTACCCTCGTTAGTCTAGTTCTGTTCAGCTGTGTTTAGTTACCCTCATCTGTATCACCTGTGCCCCTCGTTAGTCGGTCATCAGTGTTTGTATATTTATGTTCATTCTGAATAAACCTATCTTTGTGGAAGTCCCAACTCTCCTCGTCACTGCTGCACCGTACGTGTGTCCCCACTTTTCAAAATGCTTAATCACAGAGAGTAAACTGCAGTTTCCTGTGATGGGTAGGTTTAGGGGCAGGGTCAGTGTAAGGGGATAGAAAATACAGTTTATACGGTATAAAAACCATTAAGCCTATGGAATGTCCTCACATTTCACAAAAACAAACATGTGTGTGAACATGATCATTTTGCATTTTAGATGTTTTATGCACTGTTGGAAGTGTGCCACTTGATTTCTGTCTGTGTGTTCTGTGTTTCTTTGAGGATGAATTGTCCATTTTCTAAGCGGGGTCTCCAGAGACCCTGAGTGACTTTTTTTTTTTGTCACACGAACATAAAAACAGATTTCAATCCAATTCATTTTTTTTTATTTGTAGATCTAGAGAATGTTGACCACCGTGCAGTCTCATGCCATTTGGACAAAGGGAACTTTTTTTTTTATTTGAGCAAACATCCTTTGGGGTCAGAAGAACCCTGAAGACCGGAGAAGGGTTTTAACTGTTCCAAACCTGTGTGAATATTCATCCATCCATCACAAACGTGTATATATCCATCATAAAAGTGCATCCATCCATCATAAAAGTGCATCCATCCATCATAAATGTGCATATATCCATCATAAAAGTGCATCCATCCATCATAAACGTGCATACATCCATCATAAAAGTGCATCTATCCATCATAAGCGTGCATCTATCCATCATAAAAGTGCATCTGTCCATCATAAAAGTGCATATATCCATCATAAAAGTGCATCCATCCATCATAAACGTGCATATATCCATCATAAAAGTGCATCCATCCATCATAAACGTGCATATATCCATCATAAAAGTGCATCTATCCATCATAAAAGTGCATCCATCCATCATAAACGTGCATACATCCATCATAAAAGTGCATCTATCCATCATAAACGTGCATCTATCCATCATAAAAGTGCATCTATCCATCATAAACGTGCATCTATCCATCATAAAAGTGCATCCATCCATCATAAACGTGCATACATCCATCATAAAAGTGCATCTATCCATCATAAACGTGCATCTATCCATCATAAAAGTGCATCCATCCATCATAAACGTGCATACATCCATCATAAAAGTGCATCTATCCATCATAAACGTGCATCTATCCATCATAAAAGTGCATCTGTCCATCATAAAAGTGCATATATCCATCATAAAAGTGCATCCATCCATCATAAACGTGCATATATCCATCATAAAAGTGCATCCATCCATCATAAACGTGCATATATCCATCATAAAAGTGCATCTATCCATCATAAAAGTGCATCTGTCCATCATAAAAGTGCATCTGTCCATCATAAAAGTGCATATATCCATCATAAAAGTGCATCCATCCATCATAAACGTGCATATATCCATCATAAAAGTGCATCTGTCCATCATAAACGTGCATATATCCATCATAAAAGTGCATCTATCCATCATAAAAGTGCATCTGTCCATCATAAAAGTGCATCTATCCATCATAAAAGTGCATATATCCATCATAAAAGTGCATCTATCCATCATAAAAGTGCATCTATCCATCATAAAAGTGCATCTGTCCATCATAAAAGTGCATCTATCCATCATAAAAGTGCATCTGTCCATCATAAAAGTGCATCTATCCATCATAAAAGTGCATCCATCCATCATAAACGTGCATATATCCATCATAAAAGTGCATCTATCCATCATAAAAGTGCATCTATCCATCATAAAAGTGCATCCATCCATCATAAACGTGCATATATCCATCATAAAAGTGCATCTGTCCATCATAAAAGTGCATCTATCCATCATATAACTGCTCCACACGTCTCCAGGGGTTAATAAAGGCCTTCTGAAGTGAAGCTGTGCGTTTGTGTGAGAAAAAATATCCATATTTAAAACTTTATAAACTAAAATATCTAAGTTCCGACGGATAGCCGGACACTCTGTGACCCACTAGTTGTGAAACCCTGGGCTAGAGTGTGTGTGAGATTCATGGCGTAGAGCTGAAGTGTCAGGAGAAAGAGAAAACACAGGAGAGAAGCAGTGCCTGAGAGCAGAGCCACAACTTGACCTCCGAGGTTAAAGGGCACGGAGTGAACCGCACATGCAGTGGTGAACCTGTGGAGGAAAACAAGCCTGGATGGCGGGTGGAAAACGGGGTGGAGCTGCTGACCGGCACCGGCCGCTGCACCTGTTCTCATTTTCCACAACAAGTGGACAGATATAACCCAGCAGAAGAGCACAGGGAAACAAGTGCAGCTCATTCCTGTCAGCGGCCAGAGCTTTATATACACACAACACTCAGGCTGGAAAATATTCTGTAAATCTCCGCGCCTGTAAATACACCGCCCTCCAGCGGGACAGCATCCGCTTAATAGGCTAAATATAGGCCCACTCAGTCTTAAAGGGGCTAAAAGTAGCAGATGGAATCGCTTACTATAAACAGAATTTGGTATTTTTACAACTCAAAAGTGTTCATTGACATCCCAGAAATGTTTTATCTCTTGCAGCTCATGCTAAGCCCTGTGATTCGTTCCGAGAGCTTTGGCTTGCATGGAAAACAGCCACAAGATGAGATTATAACACAATTCTTTTATTCATTGTCTTACATTATTGTACTGTTCAGTGCATGAATTCAACGATGCTTCAGGAACGGTTTGAGGAGCACAACAACGAGTTTGAGTCCGAATTCCCCAGATCTCAATCCAATCGAGCATCTGTGGGATGAGCCGAACAAACAAGTCCGATCCATCCCTGCCTCGCAACTTACAGGACTTAAAGGATCTGCTGCTGACATCTTGGTGCCAGATACCACAGCACAGGAGTCCATGCCTCGACGGGTCACCAACACAATATTAGGTCATAATGTATATATCCACACAAATCAGCAGCACAAACGGTTTCAACACTGATAATACATTATAAAAAATGCTGGGTTAAAAACAACCCAAGTTGGGTTGAAAATTGACTAACCCAGCAATTGGGTTGCTTTAACCCAGTGAATGGGCCATTTTAACCCAGCGGTTGGGTTTAATGTTTGCTTAAAACAACCCAATTGCTGGCTTAAAAGCAACCCAAGTTGGATTGAAAATGGACTAACCCAGCAATTGGGTTGCTTTAACCCAGCAATTGGGTCGTTTTAACCCAGCGGTTGGGTTAAATGTTTACTTAAAACAACCCAATTGCTGGGTTAAAAACAACCCAAGTTGGGTTGAAAATGGACTAACCCAGCAATTGGGTTGCTTTAACCCAGCGAATGGGTCGTTTTAACCCAGCGGTTGGGTTAAATGTTTGCTTAAAACAACCCAATTGCTGGGTTAAAAACAACCCAAGTTGGATTGAAAATGGACTAACCCAGCAATTGGGTTGCTTTAACCCAGCAATTGGGTCGTTTTAACCCAGCGGTTGGGTTAAATGTTTTAAACAACCCAATTGCTGGGTTAAAAACAACCCAAGTTGGGTTGAAAATGGACTAACCCAGCAATTGGGTTGTTTTAACCCAGTGGTTGGGTTAAATGTTTAAAACAACCCAATTGCTGGGTTAAAAGCAAGCCAAGTTGGGTTGAAAATGGACTAACCCAGCAATTGGGTTGCTTTAACCCAGTGAATGGGCCATTTTAACCCAGCGGTTGGGTTTAATGTTTGCTTAAAACAACCCAATTGCTGGCTTAAAAGCAACCCAAGTTGGATTGAAAATGGACTAACCCAGCAATTGGGTTGCTTTAACCCAGCAATTGGGTCGTTTTAACCCAGCGGTTGGGTTAAATGTTTACTTAAAACAACCTAATTTCTGGGTTAAAAACAACCCAAGTTGGGTTGAAAATGGACTAACCCAGCAATTGGGTTGCTTTAACCCAGCGAATGGGTCGTTTTAACCCAGCGGTTGGGTTAAATGTTTGCTTAAAACAACCCAATTGCTGGGTTAAAAACAACCCAAGTTGGGTTGAAAATGGACTAACCCAGCAATTGGGTTGCTTTAACCCAGCGAATGGGTCGTTTTAACCCAGCGGTTGGGTTAAATGTTTGCTTAAAACAACCCAATTGCTGGGTTAAAAACAACCCAAGTTGGATTGAAAATGGACTAACCCAGCAATTGGGTTGCTTTAACCCAGCAATTGGGTCGTTTTAACCCAGCGGTTGGGTTAAATGTTTTAAACAACCCAATTGCTGGGTTAAAAACAACCCAAGTTGGGTTGAAAATGGACTAACCCAGCAATTGGGTTGTTTTAACCCAGTGGTTGGGTTAAATGTTTAAAACAACCCAATTGCTGGGTTAAAAGCAAGCCAAGTTGGGTTGAAAATGGACTAACCCAGCAATTGGGTTGTTTAACCCAGTGAATGGGTTGGTTTAAGCAAACATTTAACCCAACCACTGGGTTAAAACGACCCATTTGCTGGATTAGTCCATTTTCAATCCAACTTGGGTTGTTTTTAAGAGTGTAATCATAAATGTTTCTCGAGCAGCATATTAGAGTGATTTCTGAAGGATCATGTGAAATCCCAAACATTTTCAGAGCCTGCGAAACAAGGAAGTTTAGAGTTTTTGAAACTCACAGGATATTTTTATCGCTCAATGACCTCTTACATTTGATTTCTTTAAGGCAAACCTCCAGCCCTGGTTCTCCAGCTCAGCCTGAGCGCTGTGATTGACAGGAGGAGGAGTGTGAAGATATGGAGACCCGGGTGGAAACGCAGATCGCTGACTCATTAGGGGCCGCTGGAAACTCTCTGGATTCCAGAGGAGGCCGTCCTGCTTGGCCCATTCTCCAGCGGGTCAGAAATAGTCCCTCCAGATCTATTTTGGCCCGTCTGAAGCAGCGTAGGGCTGGGCCCATGCCTCCCTCGCCCCAACTACAGCATATTTTTAGACTTTTGTGGAGTCACAGGGGCTATAGTTAGGGATCACCGGGACGTCATGGAGCAGTGACAGCGGGTCAAGATCACGTCTAACACTGAGGCCTTTGGTCCATCACAGCCTCGCGTTTGCAGACTGAGGGACTGGTGGACTGCGGCTGAGGAATGAGACGGATGTAAATTTAGTGTTGAGGTGAAGGTTTGGTCCAGCCGGCTCCAGTCAGGATAAAGCAGCAGATTCCAGTCTGTGTGTGCTGTGTCATGACTATAGTAGAGACAGTAGCTGCGTTTACATGGAGCACTGTAATCGGTTTAAAAGTCCAACCCGAATGAAAATTCTCCATATAAACAACTTTACACTCTCAAGACCCTTAAAAGACACTAAAGACGTCTTTACAAAGTCCATCTCACTACAGTGGTTCTAAAATAACTTTATGAATCGGCGAGAATAGTTTTTGTGCGCAAAAAAACCCTAAATAACGACTTATATAGTGATGACGATTTCAAAACACGGCATCATGAAGCTTCGAAGCGTTATGAATCAGTGAGTCGATTCATGATTCGGATCGCGTGTCAAACTGATGAAATTTGGCGATTCAAACTGCTGAATCGACTCACTGATTCATAACGCTTCGAAGCTTCATGATTTCGTGTTTTGAAATCGGTCATCTCTATATAAGTCGTTATTTAGGGTTTTTTTGTGCACAAAAGCTATTCTCGTCTTCATAAAGTTATTGTAGAGCCGCTGTAGTGAGATGGACTTTGTAACTTTAGTCTTTAGTGTCTTTTAAGGGTCTTGAGAGTGTAAAGTTGAGCCAATGGAGGCCTTTCAGAGCATCAGCTTTACACTAAAATATCTTCATTTGTGTCTGAAGATGAACGGAGGTCTGACGGGTGTCCAACCACATGAGGCTCAGTCATTAATGACACAATTTACATTTTTGGGTGAACTAACCCTTTAATAATCAAAAAGTATGTCTAATTATTTGAATTCATAAAAACATTTATTTATTTATTTATTTATTTGTTTGTTTGTTTATTTATTAAATTATACATTATTTTATGATTTTCTTTTTCCCAGAAATGCTGTTGTGTGTTAAAAAAAATTCTGGCAATCAAATGATTGCATGAAACATCAATTTAATTTGATTAGATTTGATTTAATAATTTAATTTTTATTTAATTTAATTTTATTAAATTGTATTATTTAATTTTATTTTATTTTATTTAATTTTATTTATCTTTCAATCATATGAAATTAAATGTTTTGTCGAACAAAGTGCTGCACAGAGCTTTACTGTTTAATTAAAACAATTCAATTAAATTAAAACAGGGATGAAATTGAAAACAATTGATTATTCCTTAAAAAATAACAATTTAATAATAATGTATTAGTAAAGTAATGTAGGGACTGGTGTGTGAGGGAATCGGGGGTCCATGGTGTCATTATGGCCCGCAGATGACCTCCATCCACCTGCCAATAAACAGATATAGATACAAGGATTTTTCCATGCACAATTATAAATCTAGTTGTAGGTTTAATTTAGCCTCGGAGAATGTTCCTCTCCTCGGCTGCCCTCAATAAAGACATAATTAATACTGACTGAAGATTGTACATAACGGCACGTGAAGTCAAAGGTTCACAGTCATTGGTTGAGGCTGTTGTTTCCATGGCTTAGAAACGCAGAGGATTAAATCCTACAGATTCCTAACCTTCACTGTTTTTTGGCTGATGGTTTTTGGCCGTAGTGCTATTAGTAAGTCTTTTGGCGGGAGAAAAAAAGTGAAATATTGTCAAATTTGTTCATAAATATTAAATATAGTTATTAAATATGAAACTTTTAACTGTACTTTTAATGTTTAACCTGTATAAATGTTGAGTTGTCATTGTTTCCTGCACTTGTTCTCACTCACACACATTGCTGTTACTCTTGCCTATATGTAGATGTATTTTTTTTATTTATTTTTTCATAAATGTTCACCTTTTGGTTATTACTGTTTCCTGTGTTGTTACTCTAGTAATTCTGTGTGTAATTCTGTGTGTAAGTCCAACCTATTTTGGGTTCATTTGAACTCAGAAATATATTAATTTTTAAACAATAGTTTACACGCGTCATAATCTGAAGGCCACGCCCACCGGGGGGGAAACAATCAAACCGTCTCCATTGACTTTGCATTGCGTGAAGCGGCCTTTTGGTCATTTCAGACTTATAACAAAAAACTGAACAATGTATAAAAGCTGATATGTGACAAGGTGTACAGCAAACAAGCTAAACAAAACCCAGAAGCAAAAACCCAGACGTTTTTATAAGCTGTTGACCCAAAAAACGAGCGTTTAAGGACAAAAAAGTGGATTCAGGCCATTGAGACAGAGCGCGCGGGTCATATTACACTGAGAACTACGGCGACTAGAGGAGAACGTAATCAGAGACAGGAAATATAATATATAAAACGGACATTTGGATATTTGACTTAACAGTGACAAAATGTTTACTGCACACATACACACTGAGACACACTGAGTGTCAGGATCCCAAAATGTCCCCATTCTTCAGCTGAAGCTTCACTTCGTATTGCCTGTATCCACTTTTATCTTCTTAAACGCTCGTTTTTTTGGGGGTCGACAGCTTATAAAAACGTATTTCTGTGTTTTTTAGCTTGTTTGCTGTACACCTTGACACATATCCACTTTTAGACATTGTTCTGTTTTTTGTTATAAGTCCGAAATGACAGTGAGGCAGCCTCACACAATGCAAAGTCAATGGAGAGCGTTGGATTGTCCCCCCCCCCCCCCCCCCGGTGTGGGCGTGGCCTAAATACGCTCTGTCTCTATTGAAGCACATGGCACATTCTTTCCTATTTATAGATCATAAACTCTCATGATGATGAAGAACTGCAATGTCACGTGAGCGCGACACAGATGATCATCAAAACCACACAGATGTTTTCGTTTTTGGTAGAGTATCCAGAGCTGTACAGGCTCCGCCCTCTTCTGGAAAAGCTCATTTGCATTTAAAGACACATGCACAAAATCAGCAGGTTTGTCCTTCCACTCAAAAAAATGTGCATTTATAACATGATCTGTGGGGGATTTTGAGCTGGAACTTCACACACACATCCTGCGGACCCTTGAGACTTATTACATCTGGTAAAAAAGGGGCATTACAGGTCCACTTTTAGGGGTCGTGAGCCGGTATAAAAGCACATAGCAGTTCTTTCAGACCTGTTGATGTTCTACCAAACAGGACACACATTATATTATTAGAAAAATATCATTTTATTGTTTGCTTAGAAATGTCTCCATTACAAAACCATAATCTGAAAAACCATTAGAACAACTCAGAAGTTAGCAAGGCCACACACACACACACACACACACACAGCGGATTGCATTGGATCTCTCAGGACATGGGGCAGCAGCCGGCCTCCTCATGCTTGGTCAGGAGAGAGATCCTGGAGAAGGTTTTGAAGCAGCTTCTGCACTGGTACTTCTTGATCTCGGAGTGTGTCTGTAGATGCGCCCGCAGGTTTGAGCGGTCAGCGAACGCTCGGCTGCAGTGAGGACAGGAGAACGGCTTCTCTCCTGAAATCAGTCAAGCCAATGTCTCTGGTCAATTTACAGACAGATTTCTTTAAAAAAAACTAAAAAAGCACAATGCACTTTGATAACTTCGTTCATAAACATGTTGTCATACCTATTGATCATATATTGGATTATTATATTAGCAGATTCCGAATCTGAAATTGTTATTGTTCAGAAGCGTTTAGTGTGTGTGTGTGTGTGTGTGTGTGTGTGTGTGTGTGTGTGTGTGCGCGTGAGTGAATTCCTCCATAAGCGTTTAGTGTGTGTGTGTGTGTGTGTGTGTGTGAGTGTATTCCTCCCAAAGCGTTTAGTGTGTGTGTGTGTGTGTATGAGTGAGTGTATTCCTCCAGAAGCGTTTAGTGTGTGTGTGTGTGTGTGTTTGTGTGTGCGTGTGTATGAGTGAGTGTATTCCTCCATAAGCGTTTAGTGTGTGTGTGTGTGTGTGTGTGTGTGTGTGTGTGTGTGTGTGTGTGTGTGTGTGTGTGAGTGAGTGTATTCCTCCATAAGCGTTTAGTGTGTGTGTGTGTGTGTGTGTGTGTGTGTGTGTGTGTGAGTGAGAGTATTCCTCCATAAGCATTTAGTGTGTGTGTGTGAGTGAGTGTATTCCTCCATAAGCGTTTAGTGTGTGTGTGTGTGTGTGTGTGTGTGTGTGTGTGTGTGCATGTGTATGAGTGAGTGTATTCCTCCATAAGCGTTTAGTGTGTGTGTGTGTGTGTGTGTGTGTGTGTGTGTGCATGTGAATGAGTGAGTGTATTCCTCCATAAGCGTTTAGTGTGTGTGTGTGTGTGTGTGTGTGTGTGTGTGTGTGTGTGTGTGTGTGTGTGTGTGTGTGTGTGTGTGTGTGTGTGTGTGTGTGTGTGTGTGTGTGTGTGTGTGTGTGAGTGAGTGAGTGTATTCCTCCCAAAGCGTTTAGTGTGTGTGTGTTTGTGTGTGTGTGCGTGTGTATGAGTGAGTGTATTCCTCCATAAGCGTTTAGTGTGTGTGTGTGTGTGAGTGAGTGTATTCCTCCATAAGCGTTTAGTGTGTGTGTTTGTGTGTGTGTGTGTGTGGTGTGTATGAGTGAGTGTATTCCTCCATAAGCGTTTAGTGTGTGTGTGTGTGTGTGTGTGTGTGTGTGTGTGTGTGTGTGTGTGTGTGTGTGTGTGCATGTGTATGAGTGAGTGTATTCCTCCATAAGCGTTTAGTGTGTGTGTGTGTGTGTGTGTGTGTGTGTGTGTGTGTGTGTGAGTGAGTGTGTGTGTTTGTGTGTGTAAGTGTGTGACTGTGTGTGTGTGTGTGTGTGTGTGTGTGTGCATGTGAATGAGTGAGTGTATTCCTCCATAAGCGTTTAGTGTGTGTGTGTGTGTGTGTGTGTGTGTGTGTGTGTGTGTGTGTGTGTGTGTGTGTGTGTGTGTGTGTGTGTGTGTGTGTGTGTGTGTGTGTGTGTGTGTGTGTGTGTGTGTGTGTGTGTGTGTGTGTGTGTGTGTGTGTGTGAGTGAGTGTGTGTGTTTGTGTGTGTAAGTGTGTGACTGTGTGTGTGTGTGTGTGTGTGTGTGTGTGTGTGTGTATTCCTCCAGAAGTGTCTCACAAGATTGTGTTCCCAAATACCAGCATCCCAACGCAAGGGATATAAAAAATACTTAAATTTAAACCAATGGTAGGGTTTGTCCATATTTGACCCAAACATGGGTTGAAACAACCCAGCATTAGTGATGTCAAAAGTACCGACCGCGATACCAATTCGGTACCGAAATGTAAAAAATGTGACTCTTTGAGTGCCGTTGAGCTGGAATCATAAACGCCTCTGATTGGCCATTGTACATCGGATGTGTCTGTGATTGGCTACAATGACCAGCGCTTCACAAACATGCTATAAAGATACATCAATGACGCTTTGAATGTGAGCGTGAGAATGCAGGCGTCTATCAGCTGACCGGTGCGCTGATCAGTGTAGCCAATCACAGACATCCGATGAGCGCGTGAGCACAATGGCCAATCAGAGGCGTTTATGATTCCAGCTCAACAGTGTTCAAAGAGTCATTTCAGTACCGAATTGGTATCGCGGTCGGTACTTTTGACGACACTACCCAGCATTATATTCTCAAAGCAGAAAATATGAAATTACATAAAAATAAAGGTTCTTTATGGGCATTGGGGGCTCCATGAAGAAACTTTAACATCCATGGAACCTTTCCACTGGGCAAAGCTTCTTTATAGCGGAAACAAGTTCTTTCGATTATAAACATTTCAATCAAAGTTTCACTGTTCCCTGAGAGGGTCTTTGGGAAACCAAATATTTCACAAACAGATGATTAATAATAAAAGGAGTTGTTCACAATCCTGCACCGCCATTTTTCTATTAAACGACACAATTTGCCTTAAAACATTGTTAATGTATAATGACTTCTGGAAGAGACTTTTTGAAGTAGCATTTTTCTTTCTGTGTAAAGTCTGTATTTATGAAAATATATTATATAGTTTGCGTTTTTTTGTTTGCGTTTGTGCAGTTTTTAGAGCAAAACACAATCGATGCCACTTTGTTCATTCTTGAAGTGAATCTTTTTGCCTGTACGGTGATAATTGGAGATGAATTAAGTGATGATCGGGCATTGGTGATGAACACCTGATGATAACAAGCAGAATCACTAAAGGAAAGAGAAACGATAAATACGGGTAAAGGTATGCCAAAAATAGCTCGTATCATAGTAAATAAAGTCGCCTGAATTCAAGCAGTTGAAATCTGATGCATGTCTATATATTTGATTCAACATTGTGCATTTGGCCATTAAAGTTAATCAAAGAACAAAAAAAAAAACAAAAAAAAACTGATCTTTACTGAATAACTTTTGTAGCTAGTTTTAACATGCATTAATCTATATTTAATGTATACAGTGAAGATTATGCACCTGAATATTGTTAGACCTGAACCTTCACGCACATGGCTGACTGTCCACTTGTTTCCAATAATGTTTTAAATTCATGTATACACTACTTGTAGTTTTTGCTGTATAATATCCGTTGGAATCAAGAATTGTGAAATTTCTACAATTTTGGTTGCTTATTTATTATAATACAATGTTACATCGGTCAAAACAACGCTGGACAGTGGGTCCCCAGGAGAAGGGCTGAAGACCTCTGAATCCCCTTTCAGAACCTTTATAAGAGTGAAGGCTGAGAAAACAACACATTTTTCAGAGACATAAATGAGCCGTTCAGAATTGGTTCAAAGTCAGAGTTGGAAAAAAAAAATCCCACTAATTTTGTATGTATGCAAATATATATAATATTCAAGGTACACATTTCTAGTAATTCTCATGTTGTATTTTCAGAAAGTTTGGGAATATTTTTCCTCTCCCCCAAATTTGTCACTACCGAAACACAATAATATATCATTTATTAAGGGTTATGTTGACCTATTAAGATTTTGTTTACATCTACCTTGTAAATATAGTTTTTGTTATTTTAAAAAAAAAAAGTTTTCACAGGTAAATCAATAACTGGTACAATATTTAAATCGCAATTTATGAGATTTGTTGTATTTTCAATCCAATCTTTCTTTGTGAAAGGCGTAAAGTTAATCATACTGATGTCAAAGTTACTACGGGGATGTTGAATGCTTGAATCTGATTGGCTGATGAACGTTTTAAGGCGTGCAATTATTTTCAGGGAAAGTAGTTCCAGCAGGTTTTGACCGCATTACAGTTCCATATCACTCCGCCAAATGATCTCAGCAACAGCAAAAGAACCAAAACACACAATGACACTGACCAAGCAAATAAATATGTAACAATAGGATAAAAACGACAAATTATTTCCATGTTTTTTTTTCACAAAATGTACGTTTAATGGCTCAAGCCTCCGTTATGAGCTCTAAAATGATGTTTTGAAATTAGATGCGTAGGAAATTAGTCCTGAAATTAATCTGAACCATGTTTTGAGGTGTGGTAACCGTAGTTTAAGCGGAATAATTGACCGGGCAATAATCAATAATTCAACGACCCGGAGTCAATTATTGAACCAAACACTATAATAACATCTTAGTAGATAGTTAAATATACTTTACTTTTGACAAAACATCCAAAGTTTCGGTCGTGACTAATGTTTTGGTAGCGGGCACATCACATTACAGATTTTTAACTCAACTGGTATTTTAAATATTATTGTGGGATTCAATAGATATCTCAGGTTGTGGGACAGCAGTTTTAGGGAGCCAAAGTCTGAAAAATGGGTTGAACCTGACATGGTCTGCCATACTTTTTATTTGTGTTTTTTCTGTTAACTTTGACGCTAAGAACCAATAATTGGAGGGTCTGCTCTGCCGGAAATATTGCGGAAAAAAATTGTGGCCATTTTCATGTATGCACCCTTTATTTTTTATCAGAAAAATGTGAAAAATGATTTTTTTATTTTTTTTTATTGGTTACCGTTTGTTGGTTGTTTCAAACTCATTCAAATTACTAAGATCATAAGTGTGCCATGATGCTAAATATCCAGCATGTTTTTCATAATTCTGAGAGTAGCTTTAAATTCTATTGAGGTTCTGAGCTTGTTGATCGCCAACTAGTAGTGAAATCATCACAGATCCACTGATTTTGGTTGGATTTTTATAATTTTTTTCTGTGGAATGAGTATACTATTTGGTGAAAAGAATGGCATATTGACTGATGTCATAACTTGGGGGAATAGTTGATTGCCAATGAAGTAAAGATTGAAATATTGGAAAAAAGTGAGAAAACGCCTATTTTTTGGCATTAAATTGATGCAAAATCATGTAGAAATGTGTTTTAAGAGTTATTTTTTTCAGTGGATGTTGTCAGCACATGTGTTCTGTGTATCTGGAATGCATTTATTGACATCCTACCCTACCCAAATTTTTCACATTTTTCTGATAAAAAATAAAGGGTGCATACATGAAAATGGCCACAATTTTTTTTCGCGATATTTCCGGCAGAGCAGACCCTCCAATTATTGGTTCTTAGGGTCAAAGTTAACCAGAGGTGGACTGTAATTAAGTACATTTACTTGAGTACTGTACTTAAGTACACTTTTTGAGTATCTGTACTTTACTGAAGTATTATTTTTTAGGGAAACTTTTACTTTAACTTCACTACATTTGAAAGAAAAATATCGTACTTTTTACTTCACTACATTTCTATCAAGGTCCTCGAAGTCGAAAGTCGTTTCGGTAGCAGCTTTGCAAGTCAGTGGATGATTTTTTTTCTTCTTTAAAAGTTTTTTTTTTTGCTAAATGTAAATGTCTGGGAGAAAGAGAAGCATAGACATATGGATGAATCTGAAAAAGCCTGATGAACGAGCTCAGTTCAGTCTGGTTTTTGTGCCTCTGAAATGAGCACGAGCACTGAATAGAGCTTTCTTTTGTGTGTTTTTTCGCACTTAAACAGACCAATACACACAAAATGTCAACATTTTCATTTTGGAAAGTATTCACGTAAACAAAGTTGATGATGTCTTAAGTGAACGTAAACAGTTGGGGGAATATCGGATGTGTATCAGTGTGTAGGATTTGTGCATTCTGCCTTAAAGTGACAGCAGCTTTGTAAAAAGCTTTGTAATTTTTTAAGTATTTAAATTAGTTCAAGGTGGTCGTATGCTAGCATGTCGGATGGAGCATCACAGACTGGCTTAACCCACCATGGCATAGCGTGCATTTATACAACAATGCAACAATAATAAAATAATGCATTGACATAAAAAAGGAAATTTACTTTTGATACTTAAGTACTTTTAAAAGCAAGTACTTCTGTACTTTTACTTAAGTAAAAATAGTTTTTAACAACTTTTACTTGTAGCGGAGTAATATTTGACCAGTAGTACTTTTACTTTCACTCGAGTAATGGAGTTGTGTACTTTGTCCACCTCTGAAGTTAACAGAAAAAACACAAATAAAAAGTATGGCAGACCATGTCAGGTTCAACCCATTTTATTGAGCTTTTGAGACTTTGGCTCCACTAACTGTGTAGAATAGCCCTTATACTACATGACTCTGAGCGTACCTGTGTGTGTGCGGATGTGTCCCTGAAGCAGCCAGGGCCTGGAAAAGGCCTTTCCACACAGCTTACACACACATGGCAGAGTGTGTGTGCGGATGTGCATCTTCAGCGCGCCCAGACTCACATACTCCTTGTCGCAGTATTTGCAGCTGAAGCACTTCTGGCTCGGCCAGTGGAGCGGCCTCTGCTCGGCCAGGCTGGAGAAGCTCAGGTAAGCCTTCCGGCAGTCAGTACATTCATCACTGGGGCCAGCAGGGGCCAGTCCTAAAGGGGTCAGGGCTCTTTGGGAAAGCTGGAATGACCGGGGCTCTGTGAACTCCAGCATTGGCACCGGAAGAGGACCAGACGTCACAGGTACGGGGAAAGTGAGACCCAGAACTGGGCCGTCCATCGGGTGCTGTGGAGGAACATACATCCCTGAACTGATGAGGTTCGTCCGCAGATCGGAGCTCAACGAGTTCCCAAGACGTCCCGCTGGACGCAGAGTCTCATGAGGATGCAGCACTTTGAGTTTGGAGCTCGAAGATTCGATATGAATCACCTCTGTGGAGATACAACTCAATTCATGGGTGTCAAATCACTAACAATAAATCCCAAAGATTATTTCATTGAAATCCCAAGCCTGAAATGATCAAATGTGCCTTTAAACATGATTGAATTCATATTATCCACCTTACTTTTAACATAAGGCTTCTGATGCTTTTTATTTATTATAATCATGAACTCATTGGTTTGATGCACAAATAGTTTTACACTGCAAAAAATGCTTTTCTTACTTAGTATTTTTGTGTTGTTTTCAGTCCAAATATCAAAAAAATCTTACATTAAGAAGCATTTACTAGACAAGCAAAAGTTTGTGTCTTGTTTTGGGGGAAAATAACTCAAAATTAAGGGAGCTTTTGCTTAAAATAAGCAAAATAATCTGCCAATGGGGTAAGCAAAATAATCTTGTTTTCTGTTTGAATTAAGATTATTTTGCTTACCCCATTGCCAGATTATTTTGCTTATTTTGAGCAAAAACTCCCTTAATTTTGAGCTATTTCCCCCCAAAACAAGACAATACTTTTTATTTGGCTAGTAAATGCTTCTTGTTTTGAGAATTTTTAGATGTTTGGACTAGAAACAAGACAAAAATACTAAGTAAGAAAAGCATTTTTTGCAGTGTACATTTGTAATTCTTCTCATTATTTCCCTATAATCCCTATATATCTCTCACACACACACGTCTTACATACACATTGCAAAAGTAAGGTGGATATTTATCAACACAATAAATGTAACTTTCATATGAAAACACATGAGCCTAGGAAAATTGACATCTTCACCCTTATTTGTTTGTTTTATTTGTGATAACGCAATGAAAAATGCCAAATTGTGAGTCAATTGTTGTGCAGGAAATTATGAACATATGCACAAACAAGAGAGAACCAATGAAATATTAATAACTGAATATGTTTTAGTCAATCTGTGGTTTTTGTTTTGCCCTGTAAAATAAAAGCTGTATCTGAATCTCCATGTCGATGTGTGTCTAAAAAACATAATGTAAGAATGTCTGATCTGTGGCACGAAAGTATTGTTGGTGAATATAATCTATTAATAACAAATAACCACTTTTGGTCAGTGATAAGATTAGAAAATTATTTTACTTTTATCACCTGATTGTCTTTGTTTCTGTCTTTCTCTGCAACACATTATGTGTTTTGGTGAACAAGGTTACAAAGAGCACAAACGCACATAAAAAGCCAAGAGTGAAACCGGCCAACTAAAGCAAACACTGATCACCATCATGGTGACCAACCATTTTCAATCTGGCTAGCAATGCGTGAAGCTGCTAATTTATCATGTTATATGATTAGTGAAGGGTCATGTGACACTGAAGACTGGAGTAATGATGATTTGATAACAGGAATAAATCACACTTTACTATATATTCACATTGAGAACAGCTGATCTACACTGGAGGAATATTTCACTGTTTACTGGAGTTATGATCAAATAAAAGCAGCCTTGGTGAACAGAAGATTTTCAAATACATTAATATAGTAATGTTTAAAAACTTTTGACAGGTACTGTATATATATATTGTCAGAGAAGATCATCAATGGAAGAGAATCAATGTATGGGAACACAATAATACTATTAAAATAAAATAACTGGCTAAGCCAATTATCTATCAATGTGTTTCCCAAGCGGCCAATAACAGTCTTTAGTCAAAAAAGAGAGAACTCTCTCATATTTAATAAGGGTTATTTCTAATCTCCCTCTAAGATTGAACAATAAGTGTAAAGCCCAGATTTGCTGGTAAAAGCGACTCTTCAAACTCTCCACGAGCCGCTCTATTGTGAGAGATCCTGCACCTGCTCACATCTCTTCATCCTGTCCTCATTATCTGCTCATCATCTGACCATACAGGCATGCATCTATATATCTGAAACTATATATTCTTGCATAATTAGCATGCATGCATATTACCTGAAGGACTACTTTTAGAAATATTCATTTCAATCAAGACTAGAACATCACTGATTCTTGGACAAAACCTGTCCTAAACACAAAAGCCCTATTTATGATCAAAAGTAAGACTATCAATAGGGTTCAGCGGGGCTAAAGGCTCCTTTGATTTTATTCTCCTCTAAAGCACTTTCCAAAACAAACGCTTTTCGAGATGCTCGTGGAAATGTGTCTGATCCGTGACGCGATCGCAAAGATGATTCTGCGCTCATTTGATCTAATATTTGATGGTTTTAAAAATGTTGTAGATTTAAGTAGCAAACAAGAATCCTTAAAATTATTGAATATATTTTGTTAATTTTGTTCAAGGTAATTAAAGCAAAAGTTTTTCAATAACGGGAGATTATGTAAAAGTATGGTATTAAAGGCACCATTTTTATGTATATTAAATGATAATAAACAGCTGACTTTAACATCTGTTGACATGACATGGTTATGATTGTAAGTATCATATATTAAGTTGGGTGTCCACCTTAGAGATAATCACCATATTTATAATCAAACATTTAAAATGTGATATTAATCATACCATATAATAAAATATAATGTATTGTTACTACTGTAAATCTATATTAAATTATTATGGGATCTCCTTCAATGCTTTAAATCTTTACTTTTAAGATGATTTCAGATCAATATATTTTAATGACATCATATTTATTGATCAAACATGAATTCTTTTATTCGTCAAAATAAACAGAAAATAGTTCAAACTTTGCTAAAGTGATTGTTTTGAACAATTATTAAAAGCATATTATTTTAGCAAAAGTATTTGTATCAATACTGTGTGCCATGTGTGGGGTAAAATGCCCCGCTCGACACCCCTTACATTTTTAAGATTTAATCAAATTAACCACTTTTATGATTTATTTTCACACAAAATCTGTTGCTCCATACAAACATATATTATATCATACATTATAGGAGTAGTGAAAGCACATTTTCCTTAAGGTGTGCCCTTAAAAAGTTACATCTAAAGGTATTTCTGTATACATTACTAATATTTTTTAATAATTTCTTTCGTATTATTTTAAAAGCACACTCATGTAATCTAACCTGTCCTCACGAGGTCACAACGAAAAACTGCCAAACAAAGTGTTTAAAAATTAAAAAATACACTGTTACATTAAAAGGCACGGATCTTACAGATATCAAACAATAACACAAGTAAATCTTGAATGATATTTTCCATTAAAAAATGGCTTTTGAAGTTCGGATGTTTTATGATCCTGAATAAATCAGGCAGCTTTAACTCTGAGGAGCTCTTACTACTCCCAGCTCATTGTGGATCTCACAGTCAGACACAGAAGTTATACATTTATTAATATTTTAAACAATAAGTCTCTGCATTACAGCTTTAACATGTCAACTCAGTGTAATCGTTTCTGTGAATAGCTGTGGGATAAGTTTATTAAGACGTCAACTCCATCAGGTTTAATGTCTGATGGTTGACAAGTGCTCTCAAAAAGTCTGTATAATGTGATTTAACATGTTTTCTTTCTTATGCTGTTCACTTATACTGTACATTTGGCCCCAGATGGACCTTTGTTTTGGTTAATTTTGACAGAAAAATATCATTCTTTTTTCAATTTATTGCGTAAACATTTTAAAACATCAATGGAACTACATGATATAATGTCTTAATTACCTAAAAACATTGTGATACATGTTTAATATTAAAAGGAGGGAGGAAAACGAAGGAATTTAGGAACTGGGTTGTTCATAATAGTGTGAAAACAAACAAACAAACAAACAAACAAACAGAGAGAGAATGTTTTATGACTTAGCTCCTTTACTGAACACCATAACTACATACATTATGACTTTACACAGTTTTTTTGATTAATTAAATTAAATTAGCATGATTTTAGTGTGTCTGAGTTTACTCAACATTATGAAATGAATAAATATAAATTTTTCAAAATAAACAAGCCTGTTCCCTTACATGGCTCATTATCTGAGACACTTTTTAACAATGTAGTGTTAGTTTATTCATTGTTTTTACATCTAAAACATGTTTTGTCCCTTCTGACATGTGAACACTTTTGTAAAACTCTAAGATTCAGAGTTTTATTAAATTATAATCATTCAAAACGATTTTTTTTCTCCTCATTCATTTATAACCTATACATTTATATATAAATATAACAAAAAAGTGAATTATATTATCAAATGCTATTCATGCGAACATTTTTAATATATGCAAATATCATATCATATAAATCGCAAATATGAAAAAAAAAAAAAAAAAAAAAAAGTTCTATCACAAATGTTCTATTTAGTGTAAATAACTGACCGTGTTTCTTCGAGTCCAGCTCTCCATAGTCGGGCTTCCTGCTCGTGAGGTGTTTCTTCACCAAGAAAGACCTTGGCATCGTTTAAAGGAAACTATCCTGCCTTCTGAGCACGAGCACGAGCTTTGAGCGGGAGATGGTGAAGTGCTGAAGGAGCAGCTGATGTTTGGAGAGAAGAGAGAGGCAGGTGCAGCTCGAGCTTGACGGACATCTCCCTCAGCCAATCAGAATGGAAGGACAAGTGTAAGAGGGCGGGGCCGTGTTTGTCCCGACATTCCGCGGCAAACAGGTGCACGCGCGCGATCACAACAGCAGAACTTTATTTTGATGAAGCATGGCGTGTGTTTTCCAGCGAGTGTGTGTGTGTGTGTGTGTGTGTGTGTGTGTGTGTGTGTGTGTGTGTGTGTGTGTGTGTGTGTGTGTGTGTGTGTGTGTGTGTGTGTGTGTGTGTGTGTGTGTGTGTGTGTGTGTGTGTGTGTGTGTGTGTGTGTGTGTGTGTGTGTGTGTGTTTTCCACCCTCACTCTCGGGACCAGGGCTTTTCTAACTGAGGTCCAGGGACCCCCAGGGGCCGCAAAGGAGAGACAGGAGTCAACAATTAAAACGATTACAATAAATAAGTTATTAAATTAACATGTGATAAAACATGTAAGAAATAAATAATACAATTAAAATGAGTAAATACTTTTTTTTTGCTTTATTATTGATTTCTTATTTATAAATTTGTTTAAAAGTTTAGAGAAAAAAAGATTAAATAAACAAATAAATGATTGAATGTTAAATTACCATATGATAAAAATGTAAATTAATTTATGTTAAAATAAGTAAATAAATTAGCTTAAATAAATGTGCAAACATTTCAGAGATACCATTATTTATATATATACAATTATTAAAATATGATTTAAATAAATAAATAAGTGATTACATGTTAAATGAACATATATTAAAAAGTAATGTTTTAAAATAAATAAATTAGATTAAAATAAATGAATAAAAATGTGATTAATATAAATTAATACAAAAAATGATTTAAATAAACAAATAAATATTTTAATGTTAAATTACCATATGATAAAAATGTTTAAAAAAAAGAAAAAATTCAAATAAATTAGATTAAAATAAATAAATGTGGAAAAGCCTAGAGTAAAACTGTAAAAATGTGAATATAATACAATAATAATATTAAAATAAATACATCAGATTAAATAAACAAAATAAATAAATTTGCTTTACTATTAATTTCTTATTTATAAATTTGCTTAAAAGTCCAGATAAAAAAATAAGTAAACAAATAAATTAGATTAAATAAATAAGTGATTACATGTTAAATTAACGTATTAAAATGTAAAAAAAATTTAAATAAATAAATTAGATTAAAATAAATGAATTAAATATGTGATTAATATAAATTCATAAAAATGTTGATTTAAATAAAAAAATAAATGATTGAAAGTTAAATTACCATATGATAAAAATGTAAAAAAAAAAAAAAACAAGATTGATAACATTAAAATAAATTAGATTAAAATAAATAAACAATAACACTTCGCTTTGCTGTATTGTCCTATCCCAACAACATAAACTCTAAAATATGATTGACATGTAAAGGTAAAAAAAGATACACTTTGTTTGATCGGTCGCAGAGACCATGATAACAGTTTCATTAAAGAGTTCATAATTCATTAAACTTTCACCTCATTAATATTTTAGGTTTTCATAAGAGAGACCAGATAATGTAACATTAACTTCAGTAACTCTGTGTCTCAGACGTGATATAATCATCCCATATTTATCTGTTATGAATTAATAACGCTACATCCTGATACAAAATACTGTTCTTTCAACCTATCGAACTGCTGAATGGGTCTGTGCGTTAATTTTTTACCGTGGTAAACTAATAACAAAACAAAAAAACGGTTCCCAATCACTTCCATGTCCAGACGTGACATGCCACCGCAACACGCGATAAAATCCATCTATCCGTCTGTCTGTCTGTCTGTCTGTCTGTCTGTCTGTCCGTCCATCTGTCCATCCGTCTGTCTGCCTGTCTGTCTGTCTGTCTGTCTGCCTGTCTGTCCGTCCGTCCGTCCGTCTATCCGTCTGTCTGTCTGTCCGTCCGTCTGTCTGTCCATCTATCTGTCCGTCCGTCCATCTGTCCATCCGTCTGTCTGCCTGTCCGTCTGTCTGTCTGTCTGCCTGTCTGTCCATCCGTACGTCCGTCTATCCGTCTGTCTGTCCGTCCGTCCGTCCGTCTGTCTGTCCGTCCGTCTGTCTGTCCATCTGTCTGTCCGTCCGTCCGTCTGTCTGTCTGTCCGTCCATCTGTCCATCCGTCCATCTGTCCATCCGTCTGTCTGCCTGTCTGTCTGTCCGTCTGTCTGTCTGTGTCCGTCTGTCTGCCTGTCTGTCTGTCGGTCCGTCCGTCTATCCATCTGTCTGTGCGTTCGTCTGTCTGTCCGTCTGTCTGTCTGTCTGTCCGTCCGTCCGTCCGTCTGTCCATCCGTCTGTCTGCCTGTCTGTCCGTCTGTCTGTGTCCGTCTGTCTGCCTGTCTGTCCATCTGTCTGTGTCCGTCTGTCTGCCTGTCTGTCCGTCTGTCTGTGTCCGTCTGTCTGCCTGTCTGTCCATCTGTCTGTCGGTCCGTCCGTCCGTCCGTCTGCCTGTCTGTCTGTCTGTGTCCGACCGTCTGTCTGTCCGTGTCCGTCTGTCTGTCTGTCTATCCGTGTCCGTCTGTCTGTCTGTCTGTTTGTGTCCATCCGTCTGTCTGTCTGTGTTCGTCTGTCCATCTGTCTGTCTGTCTGTTTGTGTCCGTCCGTCTGTCTGTCTGTCTCTCTATCTGTGTCCGTCTGTCTGTCTGTTTGTGTCCGTCCGTCTGTCTGTCTGTCTGTCTGTGTCCGTCCGTCCGTCTGTCTGCGTCTGTCCATCTGTCTGTCTGTCTGTGTCCGTCCGTCTGTCTGTCTGTCTCCGTCTGTCCATCTGTTTGTTTCCATCCGTCTGTCTGTCTGTTTCTGTCCATCCATCTGTCTGTCTGTTTGTGTCTGTCCGTCTG